>NC_092414.1:104532196-105132196 GCF_040894005.1 Engystomops pustulosus | reverse complement strand
CGAAATAAATTCACATGATTGTTTAGAATATGTGCAAAACACAGAAAGAAAAAAGGGTTTGATTGCGGGTATTTACAAATTCTTGGTTAGGGGGTATTCTGTGGGGGTTTCTCACAAATCACAAGAGAGGTGGGAAAAGCAGGTAGGAGTTATAACGAGGGAGGAATGGGGGGGGATCTATAGTAATGCTAAGATAGGATCAATAAATGAAAACCATCGAATAATACAGATTAAGATTCTTTATATGCTGTACTACTCCCCTGCTGATCTGCACAGGATGAAAATCAGGGAATCGTCCTTATGCTCCAAATGTGGAAAGGTCGGAGCTGACTTCACTCACGTAATTTGGTCATGTCAGGCAATTCACGAGTTTTGGAGTGAAGTATTTCACCGTGTGAATAGTATTTTAGAACTATCCCTTACTCCTTCTATTTCGATAGCCATTATTGGGAGATGTAGCTCCGTGGAAAGCAGGTCAACCCATAAAGCAACTATTCTCAAATTGATGATGTTGGCGAAAGTGCTCATTGTAAGGGAATGGGGGAGTAACAGTGGTAGGAAAATAACAATTAGGAGGTGGATAAATCTATCTTTGAAGGTAAAAGAATATGAAAGAATACAAGCGGAGAAGAGGGGTACTATGAGGAAATGGGCCAGAATTTGGGACAAATGGAATTAGACAAACCAGCATATGGGAAGGTTAACACTCATAAGAAATCAAAAGTTCTAAAGTTAAGGGAAGGAAAAAAAAGGAAAAAACTTATTATTGTTTTTTTTTTTTTTCCTCCTGCCAGTGGGGGGGGGTAAGGGAGGGAAAGTGGATAGGGAGATAAAAAGGAAGATGGAAGAGAAAAGGAAAATTGTCCTATATTTATTTAGAGATTCTATGCTTTAGGCTAATGCTTGTATACAGACTGCATTTCAATATTTGGGTCTAGTTCACTCTTGTATAGATTGCACTGTAATGTTAGGATTGAAATGTAAATTAATATGTACAAGAGTATTTATACTATGCATGGTATTTATTATATGCAAGAAATGTGGGAAACATTGATGCATATATGTGTTATGTGTACAATTTATGTAAAAATTAATAAAGCTTTTTTTAAAAGAAAAAAAAATAAATAAATAAACACCAGCTTGCACAGAAAATTTTAGGTGGCTTTTTCCCAACTTTGTCACATTCTCTTTTTTTTTTAAATGTTTCAAATTGACATCATTATTATACCTAATTATGAGACTTGCAAATATTTCATTGCAGGTATTCACCAATGAGTTCATTACCTCATCCACTCGGCATGAGTGTGAAAGAAAAGCAGGAGGTGGTTTTCAAATTAAGCTGTTCCATATGTTGTTACTTTACTTTAGAGATTCATCAGAACAACCAGATGCTGTATACTGGTTATATATATGGTATTGTTCCAACGTGAAATGTAAAATTTTAATAGTATCGTAAAAAATGAACTTTGGTAAAAAAGAATAGATTTTGCTAGCTGAAAAAACTGAATATATAACAATAATTTCAGAGAAGGAATAATTTAATAAATACAAAGGCATACTACAGAATACTAAAAAGGAATATAACACTCAACACTGTGCTCCAGGCTTCAAATAGCATTGTACATTTATTGTGAATTAGAAATGCTAGAAAGAGCGGACGGGGAATTAGTATACTATAAAAACTATAGGGAAGACAGGCTTCGATATAACTCTAGGGCCCTAAAGGATATTAAAAAGATTGCAGAGTACAATGATGTCTCAAAGCTGATGGTTTTAATTGTATTTAATAGGCTTGTCCAAGATGAAAGATTTTGGACAAAAGTAGGCAATAAATATTTTATATTTTCCCCTACTTCTCCACCACTATGTAAGACATATGACTGCATGGGTCTATCCTATTTAATATGACAGCAGAATTGTGTTTATAGGTGCCAGGAGATATAGGTGTTTGAAGTGTGCCCCTCTCCAACCTGTCATCTGAAGGCAGAATGAGCTGCAGGAAAGACTTTTACTTTACAGAATTGTAGAAGTACATGCACCCTCTGCATCTGTAGCTGAACCTGGGAAAGGGTAATGAAATAATACTGTACATATTTATAACATATTTTGGTAAAAGTTACTACTTATTAAAAAAAAAACTTTAAATGGAAAAAATGACAAAAAACATATTTTTCCACATTTGTAGGCAATTAATGGCAAATTTTATAAAGAAAAAAAAATTGCAATTAATAAAACTATACTGTCAAGTAAAAGTCTCACATGTCATAAAAAAAAAATTATTATGATAATTATTATGATATTTAAAGCTTTTCCAGAGACATCTACAGCAGCAAATAGCAGAAACTCAAACCTGGACATTCAGTCATCAATGACCAATCATTACCAAGATATCGACAGAGAGATGTTGCTGCAGCCAGGATCGGGGCTGTCCAATCAGCTGCAGTATCAAGAGGTGTGCTGGAGCTTCTGTCTACAGTTGGGAAAAAAGTATTTAGTCAGTCATCAATTGTGAAAGATGAGAGAGTCCTGTAATTGACATTGTAGGTAGACCTCAACTATGAGAGATAAAATGTGAAAACAAATCCAGAAAATCACACTTAAAGAATTTATTTGCATATTATGGTGAAAAATAAGTATTTGGTCACCAACATAAAAGCAAGATTTGTGGCTCTCACAGACCTATAACTTCTTATCTGAGAGGCAGGGCCGTCGCTATGGGTAGGCAAAGTGGGCAATTGCCCCGTTGAAAGGGGAGCATCTCTTCTTTCAAATGAATCTAGAATTGTGTTTCTAGGTGCCCTGGATCCAGAGATATTCAGGTTTGAAGTGGGAATATTAGGTGTGGTTTCTTATATATAAAAATCACTCCCGATGGCATTTTAACAGTTTATATCTCCATTTTCCTGAAACTAAGAAACACAACTAGAGATGAGCGAGCAAAAAATGCTCGGGTACTCGTTATTCGAGACGAACTTTTCCCGATGCTCGAGTGCTCGTCTCGAATAACGAGCCCCATTGAAGTCAATGGGAGACTCGAGCATTTTTCAAGGGGACCAAGGCACTGCACAGGGAAGCTTGGCCAAACACCTGAAAACCTCAGAAAAGGATGGAAACACCATGGAAATGGACAGGAAACAGCAGGGGCAGCATGCATGGATGCCTCTGAGGCTGCTTAAACGCACCATTATGCCAAAATTATGGGCAACAGCATGGCCATGACAGAGTGACAGAATGAGGCTAGATAGCATCTAAAACATCCAATAATTGACCCTGACACTATAGGGGACGGCATGCAGAGGCAGCGGCAGCAGCTGCAGGCTAGAGAGTGGCATGGCGACATACCCTAAATGGACTCAGGCTTCAAACCAATGGGTGGCAGAGAGGAACCAAAGGAGGTGAGCAAGAAGCGCTCAAATAATATCGGTACATGATAAAAGTTTGCCAGTATATTTTGTGGATTACACAGCAGGGTGGCGACAAAGTTAACATGGAAGCCATGAAAACAACCCAAAATTCTGCCTGACACAGCTCGTTTGATAAGGGGACCATGTATGGAGGCAGTGAACTAGTAGTAGATTAAAGGTGCTGCAGTTAAAACTATGTTAGTTGGATCTTGGCATGGAGCTGGCGCTCCGCTGCCAGGTGAGCTTTCGCCAATCCAAGCCCCTGTCTCTAGGCTACTCCCCAAACAGCACTTCTAAGAACCTTTTGTATAAGATCAAGTGTAGTAGCGTTCTTATAAGTTTAGGATATGGCGGGTGAGGGGAATGTAAACAGATGCGCAAGAAGTGCTGAAATAATATCAGTAAATGATAAAAGTTTGCCAGTATATTTTGTGGATTACACAGCAGGGTGGCGACAAAGTTAAGAAGTTTGTTGTGGAAGCCATGAAAACAACCCAAAAATCTGCCACAGCTCGTTTGATAAGGGGACCATGTATGCCTACAGTTCATGCCAGTCGCTGCACTGGCTGCCAGTCTCCTTTCGTATACAGTTTAAAATAATAACCCTCATCCATAAAGCTCTGTATAATGCTGCACCCCCCTACCTCTCCTCTCTTATCTCAGTCTATCGCCCAACCCGTGCTCTTAGATCCGCCAGTGATCTTAGATTAACCTCTACCCTAGTGCGGACCTCCCACTCGCGTCTCCAAGACTTCTCTAGAGCTGCACCAATTCTATGGAATGCTCTGCCCCGGACTATCAGAATAATACCTAACCTCCAAAGTTTCAAACGTGCTCTTAAAACCCATTTCTTTAGGCAAGCCTATAACACTCATTAACTGCATGAAGTTTTAACTCTTCTACTAACCCGTCCTGTGTCGTCCTCCCATCTGTTATCCAGCAACCAACAGGCACCAGACTTCTCTGCAGTCCCATTCACCCTGGACCTGGTATATAAGATGACGGCTGAGTGGTTCAAGCGACAGCAATTCCATTTATTATATTTTGTTTTATTCCCTAAGAAGAATGGCTTGACCATTAAATATTCTTTTACCTCGTGTTACCCCATCATCTTCATAAACCGTAAGCTCTGGCGAGCAGGGACCTCACTCCTGTTGTTCCATACAAATGTTGTGCTCTGTTACATTACATTTGTATTTGTTTCCTATGATTTGTAAAGCGCTACGGAATATGATGGCGCTATATAAATAAAGATTATTATTATTATTATGGAGGCAGTGAACTAGTAGTAGATTAAAGGTGCTGCAGTTAAAACTATGTTAGTTGGATCTTGGGAAGGAGCTGGCGCTCCGCTTCCAGGCGAGCTTTCGCCAATCCAAGCCCCTGTCTCTAGGCTACTCCCCAAACAGCACTTCTAAGAACCTTTTGTATAAGATCAAGTGTAGTAGCGTTCTTATAAGTTTGGGATATGGCGGGTGAGGGGAATGTAAACAGATGCGCAAGAAGCGCTGAAATAATATCGGTAAATGATAAAAGTTTGCCAGTATATTTTGTGGATTACACAGCAGGGTGGCGACAAAGTTAACAAGTTCGATGTGGAATGCCCTGTAATAGCTCTTGGGCGGTGTGCCTAGGCTCAGCAGTTTGAGCACCGCCTGCTGTCGCTTAGCGACGGCACTGTTGCTGTGCCTAGAGCTACCGACTGATGGCGCCATGCCCACGGATGGTAATTCGGAGAAGGAGGAGGTGAAGGAGGGGTGGGAGGAGGAGGAGGTATAGTAGGCCTTTGAGACCTGGACCGAGGTAGGCCCCGCAATCCTCTGCGTCGGCAGTATATGACCAGCCCCATGGTCAGACTCGGTCCCAGCCTCCACCAAGTTAAGTGTAGTAGCGTTTGGGATATGGCGGGTGAGGGGAATGTAAACAGATGCGCAAGAAGCGCTGAAATAATATCCGTAAATGGTAAAAGTTTGCCAGTATATTTTGTGGATTACACAGCAGGATGGCAACAAAGTTAACAACTTTGATGTGGAATCCATGAAAACAACCCAAATTTCTGCCTGACACACCTCGTTTGATAAGGGGACAATGTATGGAGGCAGCTATATGGACGACTTTTGGAGGTAGCAATGGAGACAACGTGTGGAGGCTGCTATGGAGACAATTTAATTTGGATAGTGCCTGTATGTGGCAGTCCAAAAAAGTTTTCAAACCAGAGGAGCAGGTAGGTGGCCCTCCAGAAAAATGAAATAGATTGAGTGCCTGTATGTGGCAGTCCAAAAAAGTTTTCAAACCAGAGGAGCAGGTAGGTGGCCCTCCAGAAAAATTGAATAGATTGAGTGCCTGTATGTGGCAGTCCAAAAAAGTTTTCAAACCAGAGGAGCAGGTAGGTGGCCCTCCAGAAAAATTGAATAGATTGAGTGCCTGTATGTGGCAGTCCCAAAAATTGTTTAAAACAGAGGACCGGGTAGGTGGCCCTCCAGAAAAATTAAATGCATAAAGTACTATAGCTAGAGCCAGTGGGCCCTGTCAAAAAATAGCCAGTTTCCTCTGCTTTAGTGTACAAAGAGGAGGAGAAGGAGGAAAATGAGGAGGAGGAGGAGTGCATAAATTATTCAGGTTGAGCTTCCTTCACCTGGTGGAGATTGGAAATTATGAGAAATCCAGGCTTTATTCATCTTAATAAGCGTCAGCCTGTCAGCGCTGTCAGTCGACAGGCGTGTACGCTTATCGGTGATGATGCCACCAACTGCACTGAAAACCCGCTCGGACAACACGCTAGCGGCAGGGCAGGCAAGAACCTCCAAGGCGTACAGCTCCAGTTCGTGCCACATGTCCAGCTTTGAAACCCAGTAGTTGTAGGGAGCTGTGTGATCATTTAGGACGATGGTATGGTCAGCTACGTACTCCCTCACCATCTTTCTGTAAAGATCAGCCCTACTCTGCCGAGACTGGGGACAGGTGACAGTGTCTTGCTGGGGTGACATAAAGCTGGCAAAAGCCTTGTAAAGCGTACCCTTGCCAGTGCTGGACAAGCTGCCTGCTCGCCTACTCTCCCTCGCTACTTGTCCCGCAGAACTACGCACTCTGCCGCTAGCGCTGTCAGAAGGGAAATACTGTTTCAGCTTGTGCACCAGGGCCTGCTGGTATTCATGCATTCTCACACTCCTTTCCTCTCCAGGGATGAGAGTGGAAAGATTTTGCTTGTACCGTGGGTCCAGGAGAGTGAATACCCAGTAATCGGTGCTGGAATAAATTCTTTGAACGCGAGGGTCACGGGATAGGCAGCCTAGCATGAAATCTGCCATATGCGCCAGAGTACCAACGCGTAAGAATTCACTCCCCTCACTGGCCTGACTGTCCATTTCCTCCTCCTCCAACTCCTCCAACTCCTCTTCTTCTGCCCACACACGCTGAACAGTGAAGGACTGAACAATGGTCCCCTCTTGTGTCTCGCCAACATTCTCCTCCTCTTCCTCCTCATCCTCCTCCTCCACCTCCTCCGATATGCGCTGAGAAACAGACCTAAGGGTGCTTTGGCTATCAACAAGGGAATCTTCTTCCCCCGTCTCTTGTGACGAGCGCAAAGCTTCCGACTTCATGCTGATCAGAGAGTTTTTCAACAGGCCAAGCAGCGGGATGGTGAGGCTGATGATGGCGGCATCGCCACTGACCATCTGTGTTGACTCCTCGAAGTTACTCAGCACCTGACAGATATCAGACATCCACGTCCACTCCTCATTGTAGACTTGAGGAAGCTGACTGACCTGACTACCAGTTCTGGTGGAAGTTGACATCTGGCAGTCTACAATCGCTCTGCGCTGCTGGTAAACTCTGGATAACATGGTTAATGTTGAATTCCACCTCGTGGGCATGTCGCACAACAGTCGGTGAGCAGGCAGTTGGAGGCGGCGCTGCGCTGCCCTGAGAGTGGCAGCATCTGTGCTGGACTCCTGAAATGCGCACAGATGCAGCGCACCTTCGTGAGCAAATCAGACAGATTGGGGTATGTCTTGAGGAAACGCTGAACTATCAGATTTAACACATGGGCCAGGCATGGCACATGTGTCAGTCTGCCGAGTTGCAGAGCCGCCACCAGGTTACGGCCGTTGTCACACACAACCATGCCTGGCTTCAGGTTCAGCGGTGCCAGCCACAGATCAGTCTGCGCCGTGATGCCCTGTAATAGTTCTTGGGCGGTGTGCCTTTTATCGCCTAGGCTCAGCAGTTTGAGCACCGCCTGCTATCGCATAGCGACGGCACTGCTGCTGTGCCTAGAGCTAGCGACTGATGGCGCCATGCCCACGGATGGTAGTTTGGAGGAGGAGGTGGAGGAGGGGTGGGAGGAGGAGGAGGCATAGTAGGCCTGAAAGACCTGGACCGAGGTAGGCCCCGCAATCCTCGGCGTCGGCAGTATATGACCAGCCGCAGGGTCAGACTCAGTCCCAGCCTCCACCAAGTTAACCCAATGTGCCGTCAGCGATATATAGTGGCCCTGCCCGGCAGCACTCGTCCACGTGTCCGTGGTCAGGTGGACCTTGTCAGAAACGGCGTTGGTCAGGGCACGGATGATGTTGTCTGACACGTGCTGGTGCAGGGCTGGGACGGCACATCGGGAAAAGTAGTGGCGGCTGGGGACCGAATACCGAGGGGCGGCCGCCGCCATGAGGTTGCGAAAGGCCTCGGTCTCTACTAGCCTATAGGGCAGCATCTCCAGGCTAAGCAATCTGGAGATGTGGACATTAAGGGCTTGGGCGTGCGGGTGGGTTGCACTATATTTCCGTTTCCGCTCCAGCGTCTGGGGTATGGAGAGCTGAACGCTGGTGGATGCTGTGGAGGATCGTGGAGGCGACGATGGGGTTTTTGTGCCAGCGTCCTGGGCAGGGGGCTGACTATCAGCTGACACAGGGGAAGGAGCAGTGGTGTGCACGGCCGGAGGTGAACGGGCTTGGTGCCACTGAGTGGGGTGTTTAGCATTCATATGCCTGCGCATACTGGTGGTAGTTAAGCTAGTAGTGGTGGAACCCCTGCTGATCCTGGTTTGGCAAAGGTTGCACACCACAGTCCGTCGGTCATCCGGTGTTTCCTTAAAGAACCTCCAGACTTCTGAAAATCTAGCCCTCGCCGCGGGAGCCCTCGCTACGGGAGCTTCACTACGTGACACATTTGGCGCTGATGCACCTGCTCTGGCCCTGCCTCTCCGTCTGGCCCCACCACTGCCTCTTCCAACCTGTTCTGGTCGAGGACTCTCGTCCGTATCAGAAGCACTGTGTTCACCCGGCCTCTCAACCCAGCTTGGGTCTGTCACCTCATCATCCTCCGATCCCTCAGTCTGCTCCCCCCTCGGACTTCCTGCCCTGACAACAACTTCACCACTGTCTGACAACCGTGTCTCCTCATCGTCGGACACCTCTTTACACACTTCTTCCACTACGTCAAGAAGGTCATCATCACCCACAGACTGCGACTGGTGGAAAACCTGGGCATCGGAAAATTGCTCAGCAGCAACCGGACAAGTGGTTTGTGACTGTGGGAAGGGTCCAGAAAACAGTTCCTCAGAGTATGCCAGTTCAAATGCCAAATTTTCCTGGGAGGGGGCAGACTGGGGGGGAGGAGGCTGAGGTGCAGGAGCTGGAGGAGTGCCGATTTCGGTGACATGGGTGGACTGCGTGGAAGACTGACTGGTGGACAAATTGCTCAAAGCATTGTCGGCAATCCACGACATCACCTGTTCGCACTGTTCTGGCCTCTATAGTGCTCTACCACGAGTCCCAGTAACTTGAGACATGAACCTAGGGAGTGTAGCTCTGTGGCGTTCCCCTGCTCCCTCATCAGCAGGTGGTGTCTCACCCCGCCCAAGACCACGGCCTCTGACCCCTGCAGTAGTTGGACGCCAACGTCCCCGCCCTCGTCCTCTACCCCTAGCCCTCGGGTTAAACATTTTGAAAATGAAAGTTATAACTTACATTTTTTTTTTACTTTTTTTTGTGCTTTTTTGTGGGGGTTTTTTTGTGTTTTTTAGTTTTTAAAACCAAACGATGCTATCCTATTGCTATGGCTATTTTCTAGCCAAGTATGATAGCACACTGCTATGCCAGATGAGATGACGCTGAGTTACGAAAAAATAAACGTAAAATAAAAAGTAAATGGCAGACTGAGCCTAATTGAAATCAAACCCCTAATAAATTTTCCCTCTGCGGTCTTTGCGATGGATATGTGTGTCACTAAGCGCTAAACACAACGGTCGCAAGTCTCACTACAAATTCCTCACAATATGGTAGTAGATGCACTGCAGCAAGGACAGCCACCAGCAGATCAACCAGAAATAAAATATATAACGCTATTGTAGGCCTAAGTAAGCCGTTTGGATTCTCCTATGGCTATTTTCTAGCCAAGTATGAAAGCACACTGCTATGCCAGATGAGATGACGCTGAGTTACGAAAAAATAAACGTAAAATAAAAAGTAAATGGCAGACTGTGCTTATTGAAATCAAACCCCTAATAAATTTTCCCACTTCGGTCTTTGCGATGGATATGTGCGTCACTAAGCGCTAAACACAACGGTCGCAAGTCTCACTACAAATTCCTCACAATATGGTAGTAGATGCACTGCAGCAAGGACAGCCACCAGCAGATCAACCAGAAATAAAATATATAACGCTATTGTAGGCCTAAGTAAGCCGTTTGGATTCTCCTATGGCTATTTTCTAGCCAAGTATGAAAGCACACTGCTATGCCAGATGAGATGATGCTGAGTTATGAAAAAATAAACGTAAAATAAAAAGTAAATGGCAGACTGTGCCTAATTGAAATCAAACCCCTAATAAATTTTCCCACTTTGGTGTTTGAGGTGGATATGTGTGTCACTAAGAGCTAAACACAACGGTAGCAAGTCCCCCTGCAAATTCCTCACAATATGGTACTAGCTGCAAATTAAAAAAAAAAATGTATAACGTTATTGTAGCCCTAAGAAGGGCTGTTGGGTTCTTGTTGAATCACTCCTGCCTAACACTATTCTAATAGAACACCCTAACGCTTTCCCTGACCAGCAGCAGCTCTCTCCCTAGCGGCATCCAGACAGAGAATGATCCGAGCAGCGCGGGCAGTGGCTAGTCTATCCCAGGGTCACCTGATCTGGCCAGCCAACCACTGCTATCTACGTGTAAGGGTACCACGTCATGCTGGGTGGAGTGCAGAGTCTCCTGGCTTGTGATTGGCTCTGTTTCTGGCCGCCAAAAAGCAAAACGGCGGGAGCTGCCATTTTCTCGAGCGGGCAAAGTATTCGTCCGAGCAACGAGCAGTTTCGAGTACGCTAATGCTCGAACGAGCATCAAGCTCGGACGAGTATGTTCGCTCATCTCTAAACACAACTTGATTCATATAAAAGAGACTCTCTTCTTTGATAGGAAAAAGGAAGTGAAGTTCTATGTGTCAGAGCCAGAGATACAACCCCCTGAATTGTAGGGAAAAATCCAAAAAGATATAACGATCCAGCGCGGAATAGTGAAAAAATCTTAAGCAATTTTTATTGGCTCCAGTGATGACAGATAAACAATCACATATGCTCAAGCACTGCGTCCACAGCGAGGGCTATGGTTCCTTGCCTACGCGTTTCGAGTGCGTTATGCACTCTTACTCATGGCTACCACGGATCTGAAAGAAACAGGTAATATGCTTTTACCGGAAATACGTCGGCGAGACAGGGAAGCAAACCCCCGCCTGCTCATTATGACGTATGTATCTACGGGGCAATCAGCATCGCTTCCAGGTGTGAGGTAATGTTTTTAAAAGACATAAATAATTTAGATTTAAAATATATTGTATATTTCAATAATATTAAAAACAACTAAAATAACAAATAGTTCTCAATGGGAGACAAGGATGACTATCAAGTCCAACAGATTTGTGTTTTCCGAGAACACGCATTTATAAAGAGATCACCAGCAAACTACTTTTCATGATTGGGAGTAAAACGGAGAGAAGGGTAAAGGTATACTATGCTGGGTTCTCGGTCCGCGTCATTCGGAACCTGAGTGATAGTAGTAAAATAATCTTATAATGTAGTAGGGAGACAGCACCGAAAATGACACGGATCAAGCCCACAGCAGAGCAAAGCACCTGCATTAAAGCAGGGGAGGTGGATAGCAGTCATAAGAACAAGTTTAAATGCATGATGGATAAACAGTCGTAAGAGCAGGTTTAAATGCATGATGGATAAGCCACGTACGTAATGGTTTACATATTACATATATTTTCAATAATGGAACATTAACTCAAGTTTATAGTTCATTCCTTTTGGAAATCTCGTATCTAAATGCAATATCCAATATGCTTCACGGTCAAAAAGCTGTTTGCTACGATCCCCACCTCTAATGTTATGTCGAATGTGTTTGATGCCATACGCCAGGAAACTGTTGTTGTTTCCTCCATGCTTATCATTAAAATGTCTCGAGGCACCCAAAATGTTTTTTTGGGGGGCTAAAGTGTTCATTTCTTTTTTTCCTATGTCCCCTAAGTGTTCGAGGATACATTTTTTTTGTTTGCGGGTAGTGGCGCCTACATATTTACAATCACAAATGGTGCATTCTATAATATACACAACAAAACTGCTGTTGCAGTTAATGTCGTTTTTGATATCAAATTCTAATGAGTTAGCTGAATAAGTGAATTTGCTTCTTGTCTTTACTACTGTGCATGTTTTGCATCTTTGTGGCCCACAATGAAAGAAGCCCCTATGTGACAGCCAGGTAGTTTTGTCTTTGTTGATGGGTTTAAAACTGGGTGAGATCAAATTACTGATCGTGGGTGCTCTTTTAGACACTATATTACAGCCATTTTTTAAGATTTCTGCCAATTTCTCATCTTGATATAGGATTGGCAGATGTTTAAGGATAAGTTGTCTTATTTCTTTGAACTGGTTACTGTATTGTAGCGACAAGAATAGATCGGTATTCTTATTAAAACACAATATAAAATAAACAATATGATACCCTCTACCTGCAAGTAATGGTTGACAGGAAAAGAACGGCGCAAGGAGGAAAAAGTCAGAAAAGATCCAAAGCTGACCCCTTCGTTTCCAACAGAGCAAATATAAAATTAACCTCCGCCTCTACGTTCTCCTGTTATCACTACAGATGATAGAATAAAATAAGCATACCGCACAGCAGTGTCTTTTTCCAATAGGGGAGTCCCAGTACTCACAAGTCTGAATGTTGCCCTATCAGGTCAGTGGCTCGAGACCCGCACAGAAACAGAGAGGTATTCTTATTTATTCTTTCTTCCCTTGGTATTTTCAATTCAACGCGAGCTGTCTTCCCAGCGTCTTCAAGGTAAGCGGTAGTTCCTGTGCTGCTGCAAATTCCTCCCACCGGGCAACTCCGTCTCTTTCACAGTCGTTCCACCTGCCCTGTCCTCCCTCCTGTTCCGGCGCCTGGAAGAAGCCATCTTAGGCGAAACTCGGAGTCGGGCGTGCATTACCGAGCGTGTATTTGTACTTAAGGCCTTTTTATATTTCAACGTTTGTGAGTATTTTTTATTAAAAATCTTTTTAACAACTGTGAACTTGCTGCACCATTGTGTGTCCTTTTTTCATTTGAGTAACGAACAGGAGGGAGGACAGGGCAGGTGGAACGACTGTGAAAGAGACAGAGTTCCCCGGTGGGAGGAATTTGCAGCAGCACAGGAACTATCGCTTACCTTGGAGACACTGGGAAGACAGCTCGCATTGAATTGAAAATACCAAGGGAAGAAGTACATACCTCTCTGTTTCTGTGCGGGTCTCGAGCCACTGACCTGATAGGGCAACATTCAGACTTGTGAGTACTGGGACTCCCCTATTGGAAAAAGACACTACAGTGCGGTATGCTTATTTTATTCTATCATCTGTAGCGATAACAGGAGAACGTAGAGGCGGAGGTTAATTTTATATTAGATCGATATCCTGTTTGTTTTTAGATTGTGGTTTCTCGACTAGTAAGCTGTCTCTGGGTTTACTTTTGACTATTTCGCTTGCCCGATTAAACACCTTGTGTGTATAACCCTGAATTGTTGCCCCCCTCCAGATTCTTAAACATCAGGCTACAGGGAGAATTTGCTGCACACAGGAGCCGCTGCAACTCACAGATAATGGAAATATTCACTTTAAATGTAACTACATTCTGATAAGGAATAATATCCACTAATATTCATGTTTTTAACCCTCTCCTATCCAGAACTATCTAAGAACAACTTTCTCTTATTGTCTTTTATTTTGTGAAAGTTTTTTTTTTTGCAAAAATTGATTACAATGAACTTTCAATCCCCTTGTGGCGAGATATTAACACATCAAACAGATGGGGGAGCTAAGGATATGGGCTCCAAATGCCACTGTAAAATCCTGTGCCCCAAAATGTCAGTATCAAAAATTACAGATAGGTACTATATTCACAAACAATTATGAATATTAAATACATTTTATTAATTATACAAAGAGATTAATAACAACAAATTCACATAGCATGGTATTTGTACAATGGGAATACATGATTAAAAACAGTGCATAGCCACATATAAAACAAGCAAAGTGCCATAGAGAATATAGAGAATCCGTATGGAATAAAAGACCTAGTAACAAAAGGCAGAAGACAGCTATATATAAGCCTCAGCTTATTAACATGGACAGCTCAAAGCAGTACTAGAAAGTCATTGCCATACCAGGATACAGGGTGTGCACTGTGTAGCCCCAACACGTGTTTCGCCCACTGGCTTTCTCAAGGGGAGTGTCGAATACAGGTGAGTCATGGGTTATATATCGCTCTGAACCAATAGGAAGCTAGGAAGCAATTAGAGTACAGGTGTCCTGCAGAAATGACGACACATAGGAGGAAGTGAAGGTAAAATAGCTGGCAACTAATTGGCCCCCAGTTATGTCTATCAGGCGCACTAGCGTCTAAAGCATACGCGCATGCTCCAGACGGCAGGTGAGAACTGCCTAAAAATCGCGGGAGCTCGAAATGGAGCTTCACCGTGCATGCGCGGATCGAAGCCAGAAAAAAAACCGCGCATGCGCATTGGTGCCCAAAAAGAGTTGCGGCTATAGTGTGAATTCTGTTGCGATGCTGAAAGTTGGGAGCAAGTGCGCCTGTGCAAATAGATAAGCGTAACTGGGGAAAAACTGATTGTACAATACTGAGTCCAAGTACAGAAGAGCCTATATCTAGAATAATCATATAGAATGTCCCTCATAGCATGTTAGTAATTGGTCCCAAAGGTTGTTTATAAGGTATGTAGAAATATGTAAAAAATAATGTGCAAAATATATACAATATGATAAAAAACTCGTTGGTGTAAAAAATTGGTGTACAAAATATATACAGTTAATGAAGGAACTCATAAGTGTACAATATATTAAAATACAATCATAAAAAGAGAGTACTAACATCTTACATGACTAATTGCCTAAAGATTCATATTAGAGAAGTAAAAAATGCAAGAAGAGCCACCGATAGTGGCACGAATAATACACAACAATACACAAGGTGAGAGGTGAAATACAAATGTGAATGTGTCACACGTGAAAACATGCAGTGAGGTGAAGGTGAGATATAACAAAATATTGATGCTCAAGAGTACAATTATGCCAGCCTAGGAGAAGCCCCTAATAATTTAGATTGGAAAAGAGTGTCCGCAAAGCATGGAATCCAGGGTCTTGAGTATAATTGCTCATTCCTAAGAAAGTGATTACTGTAAAAATACAAAAAAAAGAGAGAGACAAAAATCGAAAGATAGAAAATAAATGAGTAAAAATTATTTACAACAGAATGAATTTTTGAATTTTTCATCTACATAAAATCCCAAACACTCATACTGAACATATATAATAATATAAGAGAACAGCAATTTCAAAGATAAATAATTTCAAAGAAATGGGGTGAAACTCAAATTTTCGTTTAACCCTTGTGGGGATACCGTATCCAACAGGTAGATCCATCGAGTCTTCTTCTGTGCTAAGGCCCGTTTCCAGTCGTCCCTCCCCCCCCCTTCCCGTGCCCCAATGGTGACTTTGTCTATCCCCCTTACCTTAAATTGTGTCGCATCACTCTGGTGGTATTCTTTGAAGTGGCGGGGGATGGTTTTCAATGCTCGTAGGTCGCTTTCCTCTTTTGCTGCCATTATTCCGAGTACATGTTCTCCGACTCTGCGTCTCAGTTCACGTGTAGTCAATCCTACATAAATCAATTCGCAGGGACAGACAGCGAAGTAAATGACCCCAGGAGTGGTACATGTGATTGATTGGGTGATTTGGTACTGTTTTTGTTTGCTGGAATCAAAGAAAACAGACATAGTATCCATGTTTGTACAATTCCCACATGGGCAACTTCCCCATTTTGGACCTTTGGATCCAAAGATGTTCTTAGCTTGATCTTGGTGAATACTTTTCACCAAGTGATCACATAGGTTTTTGGATCGTCTATAGGTGACGGATGGACGTGTAGGTATGTATGGTTGTAAAGTACTGTTGATCCTCAAAAGTTGCCAATGTTTAGTGAGGATTTCATTTATCTTACCACATTTGGAGTTAAATGTGGTGATACCATGTCTGTCTTATCTTGTCTTTTTGGTTTTGTCTCTTCGTTCTCTTGGCTCTCAAATAGCCCTTGTGTATGACATGTCTTGGATAACCACGTTCCTGGAATCGATCTTTCATGTCTTTGGCCTGTTGCTCGAAGAGAGAGTCGTTAGAGCAGATGCGTCTTATCCGTAGGAATTGTCCTATGGGTATGCTTTCGATCAATTTTTTAGGATGTGACGATCGTGCATGGAGGAGAGTGTTGCTAGAGGTCTCTTTCCTAAACACATTGGAAGAAATGGTACCATCATTCTCTACATTAAAATTGACGTCCAGGAACTCCATGTTCCGACGTCCAATCTTGTAAGTCAGTCTGATGTTTAAATCGTTATTATTAAGATTTGTGATGAATTCCTGCAGTTAGCTTTCTTGCCCCTGCCAGATCATAATGATGTCATCTATGTATCTGACATAGAGGTGCACCTTCTCCACATATTTGTCAGGATTGGAGATAAAGATCTCTCTTTCCCACAGCCCCAGGAAAAGGTTCGCATATGAGGGAGCACATGCTGCCCCCATTGCCGTTCCCTGGAGCTGTAGGAAAAAACCTCCCTTGAACAGGAAGAAATTGTGGGAAAGGGCAAATTCCAATAATTCTACCAATAAATCCGAAAACTCGGATTCCATATCAGAAGATCTTAAAAAGAATCTTACCGCTGCAAGACCATCTTTGTGCCGGATCAAGGTGTAGAGGGATTCCACATCACAGGTAACAATGTGCATATCTGGTTCTAGGTGAAGGCCTTTAAATTTCCTCAGTATTTCTGTCGTGTCTTTTAAATATGAAGGTAAAATCTCCACAAGCGGGCGTAAGTGGTGGTCGATAAATTTGCAGATCGGTTCGCATAGCCCATTAATGCCCGACACAATTGGGCGGCCTGGGGGGTTATCCAGGCGTTTATGTACTTTCGGCAACAGATAGAGGGATGCAACTTTAGGGTATTCCGGTATAAGGCAAGCCATCTGATTTTTTGTCAGGACATCATTTTCCACGGCTGTGGAGAGAATGAAATTAAGTTCATCTTTAAACTTTTGCATAGGATTGAATGTTCGTTTTCTATAACACATATTGTCCCGTAGTTGGCGGAAAGCCTCTTTTTCATATTCTTTGGCTGACCATATCACCACATTACCCCCCTTATCTGAAGGTTTAATAATTATATCCTTCATTTGACTTAGCTCCCTAATTGCCTTTTGTTGGGCTTGGGTACAATTTCTTACTTGACCAACTCGAGGTATTTTTTTTTAAATCCTGGGTCACAAGCCTCACAAACAAGTCTATGTTAGGAAAATTGGATAAGATAGGGGAATTTTTTTGATTTGGGGAGTAAAGAGGGAGGGATGGTACCTTTTTTCTTTGTTTGTTCTTGTTCTTCCAATAGTTCTTCCAAGGCTTTTAAGGCTAGATGTTCTTGGTCTTAAGGGTTTCTCCTCATGTCCTTATCATGAAAATTTTTTTTAAAAGCCAGTTTGCGAGCGAAGAGGTGTAAGTCCTTCATTGCTAGGAAGCAATCAAAATTGTCAGAGGGAGAAAAAGATAAACCCAAGCTTAACACTTCTACTTGTGTTTTAGACAATACTTTGTCTGTGAGGTTAATTACCTTGAGAGTGGATGTTCTTGTATCGTCTGTATTGTCTTTGTGAGCCCATCGCTTTGGCTGTGATCGTTGATACGGTTCGTTTCGTCTCTTATTGCCGCGAATCGGTCTGGCCTCCAATCCATCCAGAGAGGCCTGGGACAATCCACCTGTGGACGCGTGAGATGATAATGATGGGGTACGGCTGCGAAAAGGAGTTTTTATATTTTTCCATTTGTAAATCTTCCTCAGAGCTTTGTCCTGGGTGTCTTTTTTGCTTTCTGACCTTTAATTTGTTTCTCCCAGATGTTAAAGGAGTCATCCAGCTTCGAGTTCAGACTCTCAATTTCCGTGTTTGAAAAAGATTTTTGAATTTCCAACTGTACAGTATTAATTTCATTATCCAGTATCTCCAACTGTTTCGTGTTCTGTTCCACGATCAGTTGCATAAGAGCTATAGAGCTTTTTGTGCATATTTCTTCCCATCTGGTACAGAAAGTAAGGTCATCCAGCCCGAAGGAGGGACAGATTTGGATCCGCAACCCCCGAGGGATCATTTCTTTTGTAATATAATTTTCTAACGAAAGACGGTTCCACCACTGGTACTACCAAAGACTGTATCCGCCTCAAGGCGCCAATTGGACTCTCTAGCCCGAAAATCCATATTTAGGATATGAAGACGTCTGTAACAAATATACAGGAATAAATGAATGATCAGATCAAACAGATGGGGGAGCTAAGGATATAGGCACCAAATCCAAATGCCACTGTAAAATCCTGTGCCCCAAAATGTCAGTAGGTACTATATTTACTATACTTACAGATACTATAATTACAGATAGGTACTATATTCACACGTGTTGGGGCTACACAGTGCACACCCTGTATCCTGGTATGGTAATGACTTTCTAGTACTGCTTTGAGCTGTCCATGTTAATAAGCTGAGGCCTATATATAGCTGTCTTCTGCCTTTTGTAACTAGGTATTTTATTCCATACGGATTCTCTATATTCTCTATGGCACTTTGCTTGTTTTATATGTGGCTATGCACTGTTTTTAACCCCTTAACGCTCTGCACCGTAGCTCCACGGCGCAGAGGTATAAGGGATGTATGAAGAGGGCTCACGGGCTGAGTCCTCTTCATACAAAGGTGGGGGTTTTTGCATTTTGCACAAAACCCCCACCGCTAATAACCGCGGTCGGTGCTTGCACCGATCGCGGCTATTAACCCTCTCAACGCCGCCGGCAAAGTCGCCGGCGGCGTTTAAAAGACGGCGGCGCGTGGGCGTCATCGGGGGGCGGCGATCGGTTACCATGGTAGCCTCGGGTCTTCTTTTGACACAAGGCTACATGGCTTATGCAGGTTTGTTACAATGAGCCAGTGGCTCATTGTAATGTATGACCTGCAAAAATGCCATATATTGCAATACTGTAGTATTGCAGTATATGGTAGGAGCGATCTGACCATCTAGGGTTAATGTACCCTAGATGCTCAAAAAAATAGTGAAAAAAAGAAAAAGAAAAAAAAAGTTTAAAAAATAAAAAAAATTAATAAAATATTAAAAGTTCAAATCACCCCCCTTTCCCTAGAACGGATATAAAACATAATAAACAGTAAAAACCACACACATATTAGGTATCGCCGCGTCTCAAAATGCCCGATCTATCAAAATATAAAAACGGTTACGGGCGGCGGTGACCTCCGAGGCGGGAAATGGCGCCCAAATGTCCAAAATGCGACTTTTACACCTTTTAACATAAAAAATGAAATAAAAAATGATGAAAATGTCGCACAGACCTCAAAATGGTAGCAATGAAAATGTCGCCTCATTTTGCAAAAAATTACCCTTCACACATCTCCGTGCGCCAAAGTATGAAAAAGTTATTAGCGTCAGAAGATGGCAAAAAAATTTTTTTCTTTTTTGTACACATTCGATTAATTTTTGAAAATGTATTAAAACACAATAAAACCTATATAAATTTGGTATAACCGCGATCACACCGAACCAAAGAATAAAGTAGGCGTGTTATTTGGAGCGAAGAGTGAAAGTCGTAAAAACTGAGCCCACAAGAACGTGACGTTTTTTTTTCAATTTTTCCACATTTGGAATTTTTTTTCAGCTTCGCAGTACACGGCATGTTAAAATAAATAACATTACGGGAAAGTAGAATTTGTTACGCACAAAATAAGCCCTCACACAGGTCTGTACACGTAAAAATGAAAAAGTTATGGATTTTTGAAGTTGGATGGCGAGAAATGAGCCGAAAAATCCTGCGTCCTTAAGGGGTTAATCATGTATTCCCATTGTACAAATACCATGCTATGTGAATTTGTTGTTATTAATCTCTTTGTATAATTAATAAAATTTATTTAATATTCATAATTGTTTGTGAATATAGTACCTATCTGTAATTTTTGATACTTACATATTAACACAGCAACATAGAACATGTCCATAATGTTATATGTATCCAGGGGCGCACCTGCCATGAGGCGAGTTGAGAATCTCGCCTCAGGCGGCGCGCCACCTGCTGGACGAGGGGCGGCATTGTGCGCCCGGCCGTCCATGCTACCACCCGCCAGTCTGCCTATGCTGCCGCTGGAACCCCCACTCGTGCTGCCGCCAACCGGACCTTGCTGCCGCCCGCCGGCCTGTCCTGCCGTCCACCTGACCACCATCCCAGGCTGACACCCCCCCCCCGCTCTCCCCCTCCTCTGCTCTGTTCCGCGCCGCTCCCCACCTCTCCTCCACTCTGCTCCGTTCCGCTCCCTCTGTCCCGATCATATCCGCTCTCCCCCTCCTCTGCTCCGCCCCCCCTCTCCTTCACTCTGCTCCGCTCCTTCTGTCCCTTTCATCTCCGCTTCCTCCACTATGCTCCGCTCCGTCCTCCTCCGCTCAGTCCTCCCCCTCTCCTCCACCCTGCTCCGCTCCCGGCCTCCTCCGCTCGGCCCCCCCTTCTCCTCCACTCTGCTCCGCTCCCGGCCTCCTCCGCTCCGCTCGGCCCCCCTCCTCCGCTCGGCCCCCCCTTCTCCTCCACTCTGCTCCGCTCCCCCCTCCTCCGCTCGGCCCCCCCTTCTCCTCCACTCTGCTCCGCTCCCGGCCTCCTCCGCTCGGCCCCCCCTTCTCCTCCACTCCACTCTGCTCCGCTCCCCCCCTCCTCCGCTCGGCCCCCCCTTCTCCTCCACTCTGCTCCGCTCCCGGCCTCCTCCGCTCCGCTCCCCCCCCCCTCCGCTCGGCTCCCCCCCCACCCCACCCTTGTACGCCCAAGCCCCCCCTCCCCCGCTCCTGGAGAACCTTCCTGGAAAATACAAGAAAATAAAGTAAGTTTATCTGTTTATATGTATGTGATGTGTGTATGTAATGTATATATATATGTGTCTATGTATGTGATGTGTCTATGTATGTGTGTATATGTGTATATGTATGTGATGTGTGTATGTAATGTATATATGTATATGTATATGTTTGTGTACATGTATGTGTGTATATGTGTATATGTATGTGATGTGTGTATGTAATGTATATATGTATATGTTTGTGTACATGTATGTGTGTATATGTGTACATGTATGTGATTTGTGTATGTAATGTGTATATGTATGTGATTTGTGTATGTAATGTGTATATGTATGTGATGTGTATGTGTATATGTACGTGTTTATTTGTGTATATATGTATTCCGTATGCATTTTATACTACATGGTGGCACGTTGTATGCGGTTTATTCTACATGGCGATACACTACATGCATTTTATACTATGTGGCGATATGCTGTATGTATTTTATACTACATGGTAGTAAGCTGTATCCATTTTATTCTACATGGTGGTACGTTGTATCCATTTTATACTACATGGCGGTATGCTGTATGCATTATATAGTACATGGCGATATTCTGTATGCATGTTATACTACATGGCGATATGCTGTATGCATTTTATACCACATGGCGATATTCTGTATACATTTTATACTACATGGCGATATTCTGTATGCATTATATAGTACATGGCGATATTCTGTATGCATTTTATACCACATGGCGATATGCTGTATACATTTTATACTACATGGTGGTACACTGTATGTATTTTACACTACATGGCGATACGCTGTATGCATTTTATACTACATGGCAATATTCTGTATGTATTTTTTACTACATGCCGTATACGCTGTATGCATTTTACACTACATAGCAATATGATGTATGTATTTTATACTACATGGGGGGGATGCTGTATGCATTTTATACTACATGGGGGGACGCTGTATGTATTTTATACCACATGGCAATATTCTGTATGCATTTCATACTACATGGCGGTATGCTGTATGCATTTTATACTACATGGTGGTATGCTGTATGCATTTTATACTACATGGTGGTATGCTGTATGCATTTTATACTACATGGCGGCATGCTGTATGCATTAAATACTACAGGGCGGTACTCTGTATGCATTTTTGCATTGCTTTATTTTCACACCAAACCAATATGATGGATCTGGTCCTGACACTCCCTGAAATATTACATATATGGGCGGGGGGGGGGGGCGTCTCTCTATGGCTCGCCTCAGGCAGCAGACAGGCTTGGTACACCCCTGTATGTATCACCAAAAACACTCACATGTTCTGGAATAGTTTTTATTTCACATGATCCTCTCATTCTTATGAAGTGTGGAGGATTCTGTTAATGTGCAGCTAATACAATGGCGACATCTAAATGTGACTTTTATTATGTCATTAGAGGGGTTTAAGGATATATAGTTATTTATTTGGGTTACCATTGTGTAAGGGAGATACAATTATATATCTATGTGAAGCTAAGTGCAATTTTCAGCAAAAATAGTTTGGTGTCCCTTATTGATGTAACATTCCCTTTGCTGCATATTTTGGTAAATTTCCACATGTGGGGTCTGTATGATCTCCTCACATCTTGCTGTTTTAGGAAAGTATGTTTTCTTTATACAAGTATCTGGATTTGTACATATTTTAGAGGAAATTTTGATGTAATTTTTACATGCATTTTATTGCCATTCGCTGCTAAGTTTTATTGCTATATTTTGCAGGTTGTGACAGTCTTAAAACTTCTAGTTGAAAAGCAGATATTTAGTTCAGTTTTAGTGATATTATGACATTTGTGAACTGTACACATCCATCTATTACATTTAGGAGATGTGAAGGTAAATATTTTCTGTTTGGAGAACATTTTTTGCCATCAAAGTAACATTTTAAGTATTTTTTATAAAATGTTTCAGTTTGAATCAAAGTAGCATGAAGGCGCCTATGTCTATAAACCCTAATGCAATTTTGAAATGGGGCAAGTGTCTGCTGTCAGAAAATATGTGTTTTGCTGTAGTTTACTTAATTATTTTTGCTGTAATTTCGATTTTGTTTGTATTTGGTCAAAATTCTAAAAATTGCTCTGGCCAATAACGCGACAAAATGTTCCGAAAGGCCGGGAGGTGAAAGGGTTAATACCCCTTGGTTGAATTTCCGGGTCAAGATGCTTATCATCTATCTCCTGTCTATATGTATATCTCATAAAATCTGATCATTTATATATCTTGCTTTTTCTATCTATTTTTCTAATTCTCTTCTACTGTATTTATCTCATTTCCATCTACTGTATAGTTATGCATCTAGAAATCTCTATCATCTTTCATATTTATCTTCTATCATAATAATTATAATTAATAATTCCTTTATTTATACAGTGCATACATTACACAGCACCACACAGAGCTTGCCACATCAGTCCCGGTACCTAATGGGGCTCAGAATCTAACCTACCGGTATGTTTTGGAGTGTGGGAGGAAACTGGAGGACCCAGAGGAAACCCACACAAACACCGAGAGAACATACAAACTGTTTGCAGATGTTGACCAGCGCTGCAAGGCTGTGATGTAATTGGGCACGTCATAGTGTGTGTGCGCTGGCAGCGTGCTTAGACATGCCTGTGGTTGTCTGCCGGGAAGCCGAAGGAGCGCCGGAGGTCAGTATGCAGTTCTTTATTTTAAGTTCTTTTGGTCAAGGCCCAGTTTTGGGCAGCGGCTATGTGTTTGGAGACCACCACTTCAAATAACACTAATTGGCAGTAATAGGTTCCCAGTGTTCTATTCAGAAGTACCAAAGTGTGGAGGACCACTACAATGCTGTTAGACAAATATGCTTTCTTTTTCCAATCACCGCTGCCACCCTAGAAAACCCTTTAGAGGGGTTGTCCACTTATTGAATGTTGGGCTCTGTTTAGAAGTCTCTGCATGTATATGTACGGTGTCCTTAGCTCTAAGAGCTTCAGCCTTTCCCTGTTTGTACCACAATACCCTCAGAATATGTAGGAAATGAGCAAATAAGTTTTCCAATATTAGAGAATAGCCACTCCTCTTATAACAACCTTACATATTTACAATACAGTATAGGATTGTATATACACATGTAAAATTTAAGAAAATAAAATAAAAACTGCATGGGGTTGGTACATAAGCATACAATAAATTAGGATTGGTTTTGCATATTTGCATAACCCATTGAATGCCACGGTCAGCGCGACTGCAGCATTTAACCTGCCTTTGGGGGGGGGTCTTTCCCTAAGTGCTGTCTTCTTTTTTTTTGGGGGGGGCACTGATAGTTGCTATGGCAGCCCTTAGCAGGGCCCATTCTAGGGTATTTGCTACCTGAGGCGAAAATTATATATAGCCCCCCTCTTATACAGCCCCCTTTTTATAAAATAATAAAGAAATTACTCGCCTTCAGTCAGCCCCCGCCGGCTCTTCGGCTGCCTTGTGTTGCTCTCTGTGAAGGTACACAGGCAGAGTAACGTCATTGCACGCTGCCTGAGTCCCCTAGATCTGTGCCGGCGTCGCTCTGTACATCATTCGTGTCTGTCTCTTAGAGACATGCGCGATTTTTTATTAATTTTTTTTGTCATGTGGGCGGTGATGGCCACCCGAATCACCCACATTACAGCGCCAAATTTTGCTTCTTGGGCATCTGCCACCTGAGGCAAGATTTTCATCTTGCCTCATGGCAGATGCGGCCCTGGCCCGGTCAAATACTATTTTTATTACACAATTTATTCTAAGCACACCAACAAGATGTCACACCTCAAAGGTTTTAAAAACATTTAAAAAGTGTACAAATACACATGGAAAAACAAGTGGATCAAAGCCAATCACAAAGACCCACACACGGCCACAAGTCAATAAGTAATGCGGACACTGGTCCCCCACATAAAGTGAATACATGAAAAAAATGTGCATGCCGAACAGCCCTAAAAAGATTCTAGTGCACCCTTGCAGAGTTCCTCAAGAAAAGGAGGACACCCTGTCAAGACGTTGGTATGGGAAACAGGGCAGAATCATGCGGCTACCATCAAACCATATAAGAAGAGTGATGAGAGGGACGATGTAGTCCTAGACCTGTGGCCGGATGCACCCCACGCGTTACGTCGCAATCATGCAATTTCCTCAGGGGTAAGTGCCTCTTTGTCTGTGGAGCCTACCTTTAAACCCAAGGCGATCACCCACATCCAATCCCCAGCACCTCTGGACAAATCACACCTGTGTCAAATGAGTTTGAACATCTAGGTCCATGGTGATGTGTACTCTCGCGATAATGAACAAAGCTCACGCATGCGCAATGCGATCATCATATTTAACGCGTGCGCAATAGACGGCCAGTCATGTATGGAGAGACAAAGGAACAATTGCACTAGTGCGCATGCGCAGCCACAAATGCCGGTCGACGGGTATGTAGTATATGAATAACTGAAAAAACAGAGAGCGTATGTAATATGCTTTGCGCATATATGGATAAACCATCTGTATATTATAATGCATTATACCAATATAGAGCACAGTAAGGTTAAAGAATGAAATTACACTCGTGCTAAAAAGACCAAAAAGAGTCCAATACTATAGTGCATATATAACAAATTTGCCTCTCCAAAACTTTATACACGAGAGGACCTAATCCAATTTCATAAGTGAAGGTATATTGTGCATAGATCGTGTAAACAGGATTAGTCCCCAAGAGAAGGGGAATGCCATGGATTGCTGTTCAAGCAATCACAGGTAATGAAAGTGAAAGAATATTAAATAATAAACATACCATACAAGAAAACTACAACAATGTCCAAGCTTGAACATTTTATATATATTGATAAGTATCCATAGTACATAAAGGGTGATGGCCCTTGCATAAAAAGAGATAGAATACATAAACCTGATGATGGAAAAATAGTCAAGCAAGGCTGCGGATATATCCCAAAAAAAAGATGGAAACTTTGAACCCACAATTACACCCAGGCAGGAATCAAAAGATGCGGTAGGTGCGTATGTCCTATTTTATAGTACCGGAGCATAATTTCCGTCCAGAACGGCTAGGTCTCAGGTGGGGCAAAAGTTAAGCCCAAGGATAAAAAGAGGAGGCTCCACAGGTCAATTCTACAATCACATAAATATTTAAGATTAAAAGGTGAGGTGTGACATCAATTGTATATACAAAATCACATGAAAATAGTCCACAATGTAAATAATATATCAAAAAAGCCAATACGGTATGGTCCAGGGAACTGGCCCAATAATAGTGGGTCCCACAGAATCCCGAGGCGGCAGGAGTCAATGATGTTTCTCACGAGAAGTGGAAAAAAGGGATCCACCAAGAGAGGGAGGGGGGTCCAACCGGAATCCAAAGTACTCGCTCAGAGGTTGTTAGTTCACAGATTGTCACGGACACATCATGGAAGGAGGGCAGCAGTTCGACGTCCAAGGTCACAAGAATCCACCAGGCAATACACATGGACTAGGTAAGATATATCCCATTCATTGTCACGTTGCATACTAAAGAGTCAGATAAATAGCTTCTAGAAATAAACAATTAATAAAGAGGTTTAGATAAAAAAAGGAGGTGTACGGGGATCAGAAGGATCCCAAAATCAAAGGGGGAACCAGAGGCAAGAAAAACTGAGTAATTGGTACCCAAGTGTGAATAGAAAATCGGTATGTGAAAAAGTATGTAAGGGGGCCAGAAGGGTCCCAAAACTACAAGGGGCATGGCAATGCCCTGAAGTGAAAAAAAAGGGGTATTAGAGTTATTAATATAAAACTGCAACTCCTTGAGATACTTACCTGTTCAACTTAATTAAGAGGACAAAGTAGGGCATTGGATATGTAATCCCATTACCGCTGTCTATAGTAACCTGAAAAGAGAAGGTCCTCGTTAATTCCACAAGGGGCCCGGGCTCCACAGCTTGTAGATCCAGTGAGCCTCCCTCCTCAGTAGCTCGGGTGTAAGACTACCACCCTTGATGGTAGGTCATACAATATCCAAGCCCACCACCTTGATGTCCTGGGTCTTACCTGCATGTTTGTGTCGGAAGTGATTGGCCACTATTGATAAGGTCTTGCCCTGGTTGAAATGTGAGCTAGCATGAATGATGCTCGAAAGGTGCTGCTGTATCCTTTTCCTCAACTCTTGTGTTGTCTGACCAACCTAGATTTGTTGACAGGGACAAATGAGGGCATAGATTACATTTCTTGATTTGCAATTAATGTATTCCTTCAAAGTGAACACTTTTCAATGCGTCCCTGATCTCACTGCAAGTCTTCATTAATGAGCAGACGGAGCAATCCCCGCAGGGGTGGGAGCCTGTGAATCTGTATCCCCTTCCCAATGTTCTTTTGGGTCTCTGATGATGACTTAAGGTAAGTCTATCTTTAAGATTCCTAGCCTTCTTTGCAATGAGGCGGGGTTTGTTATCAATCAGACGTCGTAATTTCAGTTCCGCCAACAAGATGTTCCAATTGTTTTTTAGTATCTCCCGGACGTCATTCCACTGGTTGTTGAAAGGGGTGATGATACCACCCTTAAAGTCAGATCCATGTCTCCTAGGTTTTAAAAGAGTGTCCCTTTTGAGTGTCGCATGCTCGTCTATAGGCCCTCGAAATTGTCTTCTTTGGGTATCCCCGTTCCTTGAAGCGCTGGGTTAAATCCTCGGCATTCCTCCAAAAATCACTTAGCAAAGAACAGTTCCTCCTAACTCTGATAAATTGTCCAGTAGGGATACCTTTTTTGAGGTCACCTGGATGGAAACTGGACTAGTGTAGGAGGCTGTTCCTTGCAGTGCTCTTCCGGTACAGATCGGTAATCAGGTGTTGATCCCGAGCGTAGATTCTTAGATCAAGAAATTCCACTGAGTCCTGTGAGAAATTATGAGTGAGGATGATGTTAAAGGAAAGCTACCACTTAGAATGGCAGGGGTAAGCTGTAAGTACCGAGCACCAGCTCAGGGTGAGCTGGTGCCGGTACTTTCTTTCGTTAGTGTTATAAACCGTAGTATCGCGGTTTTAACACTTTTAAAACTGTAGAGCAGAAGAGGCTTCGGCACTGCGTGCACACGATCGTGCGCGCGCCTACATAGGAAATAGCGGAGACGTTGCGCGCGCACGGTCGCGCGCACGGTCGCGCGCAGCGCCGAAGCCCCTTCTGCTCTAAAGTTTAAAAAGTGTTAAAACCGGGATACCGCGGTTTATAACACTAACGAAAGTAACTACCGGCACCAGCTTACCCTGAGCTGGTGCTCGGTACTTACAGCTTACCGCTGCCATTCTAAGTGGTAGGTTTCCTTTAAAGGGGTTATCATTGAGTTGTGTTATAAACAATTTGCAGGTCTCTAGCGGTCCGTCCCAGATCATCATGACATCGTCTATAAAGCAGAACCATCCCAAAACATGTTTACAAAAAAGTGCCGATGGGTACACGTTTGCGCCCTTCCACCAACCCAAGAATAGGTTGGCGTAGGAGGGCGCACACCGCCCACCCATCGCCGTTCCAGAGACCTGTCTGTAAAAAACCCCATCGAAGACAAAATAGCTCTGTCTCAACACAAAGTCCAGGAGTTCAGTCAGGAATGAATCATGACGTCGATCACCTGTTGAACAGGCATCCAGGAATGTCAATACAGCGTTAATCCCATCATCATGCGCAATGTTTGTATACAAAGCTTCAACATCAAGGGTTACCAGCCACACGTTCGAAGGTAGGGTAAGATTTTGGGTTTTTTGGATGAGGTCAGTGGAGTCCCGGATGTAGGATTCGAGATTCAAAACAAGTGTTTGCAAGAAGAAATCGATATACATACATGCCTTTTCACAAAGCCCACCAATCCCTGACATGATGGGCCTCCCAGGAGGGCAGGTCAGGGATTTGTGGACTTTGGGAAGCATGTAAAAAGTGGGCACAACTGGGGATTCAACCGTTAAGAATTTGAATTCCTTAATAGATATTATACCATAATTGTGTGCCGAAGAGAGGAGGTGGTCCAATTTTCTTTTAAATATTAAGGTAGGATCCGAGGGGAGGGGGGAATAGTAGGTTTGATTGCTTAATTGTCGTCTGGCCTCTTGTAAGTACAATTCACGAGACCAAAGAACCACATTCCCCCCTTTATCCGCCTCTTTGACCAAAAATTCAGGGTTCTAATTGCCACCTTTTCCTCCTTAGTCAGATTGTTCTGTGCAAACCGGTTAAATGGTAACTTTTCTATCTCTTCAGTCACTTGGTTATAAAACAGTTGTAAGGCAGGGATAAGGCCCAGATTAGATGTCAATTGAGTAGGTACTCGTAGAGGACATGGTTTCCTGCCTGTGATTTCCAGTGTTGCTTTTTCATTTAATAAATCCAAGAGGTCCCTAAGTATCTGTCAGTCCTCCTCTGGTGCCGAGTCGATCAAGTTGGGCTGTTGATATAAGATCTTAAACGCCAATTGTCTGCAGAAAAGAAAGATGTCCTTTGTTAATTCGAATTTGTCTAGACATTGCATGGGTGAGAACGTGAGTCCTCTCCTGAGTACTGATAATTCTGCATTTGTCAAAGTGTGTGAAGAAAGATTAATGACCTGCAGACAATAATCCTCTGTGTTCCTGTCGATGCGATCTTGATTTATTTGCCCCGCTGTTTTCCCCGCTTGTAAGAGGGGGACCTGACCCTGTTTTGGGGACCTCTTTTTCTGTACCGTGTGGCCCCTGCTGTGTCCTCCCCTGAGTGACTCTCCACATCACTGATTCCGGAGGATAAAAAATCCTCACTGGAGGAATGTTTATTCACTGTTGGATTTCTTAGGGTGCATCTAAAAAAACGTCTCTGGTTACCCTGAAGGTTCCAACGGTAGGCATTATGATTATCAAAGTCTCATTTTATCTCGTTTGTTTTGGACCACCTCCTTTTCTAATTTGTCTATAACCTCCTTGAGATGTTTTTTAAATGGTTGCACCTAAGTAGTCTCATCAAAATTGCCCAGTTTGCCCTCTAGGGTTTGGATCTGTTCCCTGGTGTGTGCCAGGATTTGCTTATCGTGTGTTAAAAGCAAGTGTATCAAAATGTTTGAGCATTGCAACAAACCCGTCTCCCAAGTTGCTTTGAAATCCGTATCAACCTCCCAGGAGGGAAAGATTTGTACCCTCAAACCTCTTGGTACTAGTTTCAGTTTAGTATACTCTTCCAGACTTCTAACGTTCCAATACACTTTGGTTAAAGTCTTATGTGCTTCCAAAAGTTCATCGGAAACACGTTCGAGACCATCCCTGGGATCCAACAGCAGGCTACAAAAAATACAAACCATGACAGACAAGCTAAATATTTTATATATTCTGATCTTGTGATGATAACTATAGCCTTTAATTGTCTTATATTAACCCCTTAAAAACATGTGACATAATAGTATGTCACAGTGCCGTTTAGGATGTTTGTCACGTCCCGAGCCCCCTTCAAACATAATGGGTGTTTTCTGTATTATGCTGCAAACATCCACTTGGAACGTCTGTGAATGGTGCTGGAACCGATCACTGTTGTTGACCTGTTATATGCCTCTGGCAAAGCCTCCAGTAGCATTTAAATCCTGGAGGTGCATGAATTCTTCCATTTTGGCAGGGATCATTTCTTTCTGTGAGAACATGACCATTCCAATGACACCCTAGAGTCTGTATGATACTCCAAGACCTGTCATTTCTGAAGATCTGTAAAGGTGTGACAGACCCATGACAATAGTAAAGTCAGACAGACTCCAGACGCAATCCACACTGAGAGTTTTTGCATTAAAAGTGTATGGAGAGAGGATCATCCCAGTGACCAGGGGAGCAGCTCGCTTTGCCAGGTCCTAAAAACAGCCTTGTGTATATGAGACTTCACGGCCTGTCGTGCCGATGGTGCACTGTTACAGATCCATAGCAAAACCTCCATCTACTGCAATACCACCGTATGGAGAAGAACCCAATAGTGGTGTCAGCTGTCAGCCCAGCACAGATAGCGACAGTCAGGTATCCTGCAGTCTGAGGAAGCCCAGGATGTGCGAAGCTCTGTTCCATTTCAAGGTGACACATGCTTGGCTGCCTGGAACTACTGGGGGGAGGCAGACGTGGATTACTATTGGAGCAGGGAGCAATAAGTTACTGCGTAAAATACCATGTTGGCACTTTGCGTCAACCTTACCATAATTTTTTCCGCTTTCCAGGACATGGCAAGGAATATTAAATAGGATGGATCCTATCATATTTAAGCTTTATAGATCTTACTACTTTATAGTAAGAGTGGTGGAACTGACGCAAAATATTCATGTTTTTACTTTAACTTATTTTAAGACATTTTTCTAAAATGACTATTCTGCTGGTATCGGGTTTCTACATTTGTATTTTACTATTTAGAATGTCTCAAAAGTACCCACATTGTACTTGAACTGTGAACAGCTGCATCTTTGACTGTAGCAAGGACTGTATTATGCTTGTATATAGCAGAAGCATCCATTACCATGAGCATTTCTTAGTACAAGTAATTCTTCGTATTGAAGTCTGAATCATGAATGCATAGAGTGTCAAAGTCAAGACAAAATTGCTTCTTTCCACAGATGAAATCTTGAAAGCCATAGTCAGGTCTGTAACATTTACAGATCCTATTTTAAGACAATGGTGAGCAAGTGAGAGAAATATGAATAGAGGAAGGACATATGTTGAATTTTAAAAAGATACAACTCTTTCATACGAGTGAATTATATGACAGAAAAAAATAAGTGTCTATATGTAAGCTCTGCAACAAAAAAGGAAAGAATGGAAGAACGCAATAATGAATACTTTTGTGTTCCTTTTAATAATGTATATAGTTAATTGGTTTGGCAATACATGTAGTACCGGTGTTACATACAAGATACGTTCTGTAGGTTTGTTCTTAAGTTGAATTTGTATGAAACTCAGAACTGGTATATTTTATAATTGTAGCTCTTGAAAAAATATTATATATATTATTTTTGTCCCTGTGATAATTGGTATTTCCAAATTTTGTGCTGTCCTAGGAACAAGAATTAACAATAAATCATTACATAATTAATTACAGATACCTAACAGCTGATCATTGCAGCATGGGACTGAAGTATAGCATCCAGAGAGCTTCACCAGAGGTCACAGTGAGCAGAGTGATCAGTTTGTAACTATGGGTCGTCTGTAAGTTGGATGTCCTTAAGCTGGGGACTGCCTATGCACAAATGGTCAGAGGTAAGAAAGCAATCAGCATAATTTATTGCAGTATATTGTTTCTTCAATAATGAGATGACTGAGATGGTACCTGATATCTCTTGTTGTTACCGTTATACTTGTCACGGATGCTCCTGCAAACCATCTCCCAGGTCGCTCTCCGCTTCCCCAGTCCCCCGCTGGCTCACTTACCTCACTTACCTCGTTCCTACCTAATAGGGCGCACGCACCGGCTTCCTGAGATTTATGGCCCAACACGCCGATAACTGGCGCTGGCCCGCTGACAATTCTGATAAATTCCCAACCCCTTTCCTGTGTTCCCGCTGTGACCTCGATTCCTTTCCTGGCTCCAATCCCATGCTGCCTGCCCTGACTACTACTGCTACGTCCCCGACTCTGATCCTGTGCTGCCTGTCTTGACCTCCTGTCTGTTTCTGGCCCCGAGTTTGCCTGACAATTCTGTACTACACCTTGGCCGCCACCGCAGGCAAAGTCATGCCTGTGGTACGACCTGGTGGTACCACGCAACAAGTCCAACCTGCTTTGCGGTGGGCTCTGGAGAAAACTGGTACCAGGTGTTAGCTTACGTCATCGTTGGCGGTGGTCCAGTGGGTCCACTACCCCTGGTTCCTGACAATACTTTATGCACAAACCTGTCTAGTAACTTTTTCTTCTTCCTCTCATATTATTTTTCTAATAAAATGGAGGAGACTATATTAAAATTGGTGGGGAGGGGGAAATTCATATGACTGTCGATTTGTACTTTATACCTTCTATTAGTTGTTCTAGTTTACTGCACTATAAGGTCAGGTTTTAATTTAAAAAAGCCAACATTTTTACAGAGTATGGAAAAAATAAACCCACTGTCCACCTAACCTGACAGCCCTGTTAAGGAGAGCACTAAATAAAGCAGCCAAAAGACCCATTGCCACACTGAAGGAGATGCAAAGCTCAACTGCTCAGGTGGGGGAATCTGTCTGCAGGACAACTATTAATCATGTACTACACAAATCTGCCCTTAACGAAGAGTGGCAAGAAGAAATCCATATTTAAGAACAAGGCATAAGAAGTCCTGTTGGCAGTTAGCAAAAAGTTATGTACGGGGCACCGCAAGCATATGGAAGAAGTTTTTCTGGTCCGATGTGTTTAAAATGTAATTTACTATGTTTGGAGGAAAGCCAATACTGCACATCACCCAGAACACACCATCCATTATGTCATTATGGTGTCCTCATCATGCAGTGGGGATTAGAAGCTGGTCAGAGTTGATGAGAAGAGGGATTGAGCTAAATAAATGTCAATAGAAGACCTGTTGTTTCAAAAGACTTGAAAAAGTAGGTAGTTTCACCTTCCAGCAAAGCAATTACGTTCAAGACATAAACAAACAGTCAAATATATAATAGAATGGTTTAAATTAAAGAAAACTCATGGGTAAAATGGCCCAGTACAGACCATTGCAGCTAAAGTATTGATCAGCTTAATACATATCAAACTTTTCAGTTTTTTAATCTGTAAAAATTTGTATCAGCAGACTGATACAGATAGGAAAGTAAATATTAAAGGGAACCTGTCACCAGGAGAACTCTTTTAGCACTCCTGCAGTCCCCACTAGTATAGTACATACACTGCCAAAGTGTTTTTGTATAAAAAATAGGTTTTATAAAAAAAAAAGATATTTTATATAGTTCCTTTCAATACCATGTGCTGTGTGACTAGGCACTCGTCACCTGAGAGTGGCTGGAAAAGAGCAGTTTCCCCCCATCCACCGACCCACCCATGGGAAACTGCTCCTCCATGTGTCCTTTTCATGTAGATTCATGAAGATCGTGCACCAGAAATCCTGAATCTGGCGCACTCTGCACTATACACTGGCAAACTGCACATAGTACAGACTGCACTGTTCTTAGTAAAAGTGTCCCTCTGTCCTAATTTACACCAAAAAAAATATCTTGCCCCTCACTAGGCAGCACAGTGGCTCAGTGGTTAGCAATACAGCCTTAATAATTACACCGATAATTATGAAGGTGTTTGAACGCTTTATTTTGAGACATCTTTCCGAAGTAGTTAGAACGTATCTTGAGCCTCTACAATTCGCATACCAACCTCGTCTGGGTGTGGAGGATGCAATTCTTTACCTGCTTCACAGGGTATACCTGCACCTGGACGAGCCGGGGTCCGAGATTAGGATAATGTTTTTCGACTTTGGCAGTGCCTTTAACAGGATAATCCCGGAACATCTATGTCAGAAATTGGGTAAAATCTGACATTAAGACCACAGAAGGTGCAAATTGGAAACTATGGGGCACATTTACTTACCCGGCCCATTCGCGATCCAGCGGCGCGTTCTCTGCACAGGATTCGGGTCCGGCTGGGATTTAAGATGGTAGTTCCTCCGCCGTCCACCAGGTGGCGCTGCAGCGCCGAAAATAATCTTAACGCCCCGGAATGCACCATCCCATAGAAGGTGAAGGTGAGCGCTCCCCAAGCGACACATTTTCGGTTTTTAAATGCGGCGGTTTTTCCGAATACGTTGGATTTTCGTTCGGCCACGCCCCCCGATTTCTGTCGCGCGCATGCCGGCCCCGATGCGCCACAATCCGATCGCGTGCGCCAAAAACCCGGGGCAATTCATGTACAAGCGGCGCAAATCGGAAATATTCGGGTAACACGTCGGGAAAACGCGAATCGGGCCCTTAGTAAATGACCCCCACTGTGTCGGATGTGGCTGTGAGTAACATTGGAGCCCCGCAGGGGACTGTCCTTACCCCGTTTTTATTTACCATCTATACTGCTGACTTCCAAAAAAATCGAAGTCAGTGTTTCCTGCAGAAGTATTCGGATGACACTGCAATAATAGGGTGCATAAGAGATGGAGATTTGTCTGAGTATTGGTCGACTATTGACCTGTTCTCGGAGTGGTGTGACACAAATGGACTGGAATTGAATCTATCAAAGACCAAGGAAATGGTAATTAGTTTCCGAAAGGAACGGAATACTGATCATGAGCTAAAAAAGATTAGGGGTGTCACAGTGGAACGTGTCACAAGTTACAAGTATCTGGGCGTCTATCTGGATGATAAGCTATTGTGGCATATAAATTCAGAAAAATTGTATAAGAAGGCGTCTGGGAGACTCTACTTTTTAAGATCCCTTAGGTCTTTCGATGTGGACCGTAGGATGCTGATGTCCTTTTACCAGTCTGTTAGTGGTAGTGTTCTATTTTATGCAGTGGTGTGCTGGGGAAACAATGCACATACGACTGATGTAAACAAATTTAAGAAATTGATTAAGAAAGTGAGCTCAATTGTTGGCTCTAAGACGGAGGACTGGGAGTCAGTCTTGAGTGTACGTATGCTGTCTAAATTCAAGTCCATTGTAAGTAATGAGAAAAATCCATTGCATAACATACTAACCGGTCAACGCGGTACATTTATTGAATGGTTTCTGCAAATTAAATGTAGAAATTAATTTGTAAATTAAATGTAATTGCACTAGTTAACTTGGGCAAGTAACTGATGTTATTTTAACCAGGGTGTTTCTTCTTTTTACTTTTTTTTTAAAAATTTTTAATCTTTTGTAGATGTATTTATTTGTACGTATTATAGGTATGCTAGTATTCTTAATTAGAGATGAGCGAGCACTAAAATGCTCGGGTGCTCGTTATTCGAGACAAACTTTTCACGATGCTCGAGTGCTCGTCTCGAATAACGAACCCCATTGAAGTCAATGGGAGACTCGAGCATTTTTCAAGGGGACCAAGGGTCTGCACAGGGAAGCTTGGCCAAACACCTGGAAACCTCAGAAAATGATGGAAACACCAAAGAAATGGACAGGAAACAGCAGGGGCAGCATGCATGGATGCCTCTGAGGCTGCTTAATCGCACCATTATGCCAAAATTATGGGCAACAGCATGGCGATGACAGAGTCACCGAATGAGGCTAAATAGCATCTAAAACATCCAATAATTGACCCTGACACTATAGAAGACAGCATGCAGAGGCAACGGCAACAGCGGCAGGCTAGAGAGTGGCATGGCGACATACCCCAAATGGACTCAGGTTTCAAACCAATTTAAAAAATTCCTTTTGGCGAGGATAACGTGTAGCACTGTATGTATCAGTATTTTGCCTGGTTATGGCAGTAGAGAGGAACCAAAGGAGGTGAGCAAGAAGCGCTGAAATGATTTGATGTGAACTAAAGGTTGGCGGTATATTTATTCGATAACACAGCATGGTGGCGACATAGTGATCAAGTTCCATAACGTATCTGGTGAAACACCTGAAAAATGAGCAGCTCGTTTGATAAGGGGACGACATGTGGAGGCAGCCATGGAGACGACATCCATGATTAAGAGCGACAGTATGGGGCATCCATATTGCGCTGCTATGATTGAAACTTCAGGTCTCCAGCATGGCAGCGATAGATGCGCTGAGTTCCATTATGTATCTGGTGAAACACCTGAAAATTCTGTCTCACAGCTCGTTTGATAAGGGGATGATGTGCTGTATATCCTCTCGCGCTCCAGCGTCTGGGGTATAGACAGTTGAAAGTTGCGCATGGAGACATTGGTGGACGCTGTGGAGGATCGTGAAGGCGAAATGGACAGGAAAAAGCAGGGGCAGTATGCATGGATGCCTCTGAGGCTGCCTAATCTTGGGATGGAGCTGGCGGTCCGCTGCCAGGCGAGCTTTCGCCTGTCCAAGCCCCTGTCTCTTGGCTCCACCCCACCCAAAATGGGCCTTGGGGCCAGAAGCGTTTACTTTGAAAAAAATTATAATTTTCAAAGCAGGCGGGGTCGTTTGAATATTTCATCTAGGAATAATGGAATAGCATAGCGGTTCTATTTTTAATTGTTTTTTCGGAAATGGTTCCATGATTAAGAGCGACAGGATGGGGCATGCATATTGCGCTGCTATGATTGAAACTTCAGGTCTCCAGCATGGCGGCGACAGATGGGCCGAGTTCAATTATGTATCTGGTAAAACACCCGAAAATTCTGCCTGACACAGCTTGTTTGATAAAGGGACGATGTATGGAGGCAGTAAAGTAGTAGTTGATTAAAGGTGCTGCAGTTAAAACTATGTAAGTTGGATCTTGGGATGGAGCTGGCGGTCCGCTGCCAGGCGATCTTTCTCCTGTCCAAGCCCCTGCCTCTCGCCTCCTCACCACCCAAAATGGGCCTGGGGGCCAGAAGCGTTTACTTTGAAAAAATCATAATTTTCAAAGCAGGCGGGGGCTACAAACAGCACTTCTAAGAACCTTTTGTATAAGATCAAGTGTAGTACTGTTCTTATAAGTAATTGGCTTGGTTATAGCGGGTGAGGGGAATGTAAACAGATGCGCAGGAAGCGCTGAAATAATATCGGTAAATGATAAAAGTTTGGCAGTATATTTTGTGGATAACACAGCAGGGTGGCAACAAAGTTAACAAGTTTGATGTGGAAGCAGGTAGGTGGTCCTCCAGAAAAATTAAATAGATTGAGTGCCTGTATGTGGCAGTCCAAAAAAGTTTTCAAACCAGAGGACAGGGCGGGTGGCCCTCCAGAAAAATTAAATACATAGAGTACCTGTATGTGGCACTCCCAAAAATTATTTAAAACAGAGGACCGGGTAGGTGGCCCTTCAGAAAAATTAAATACATAGAGTACTATAGCTAGAGCCAGTTGGCCCTGGCAAAAAATAGCCAGTTTCCTCTGCTTTAATGTACAAAGAGGAGGAGAAGGAGGAAATTGTGGAGGAGGATTGCATACATTATTCAGGTTGAGCTTCTTTCACCTGGTGGAGAATGGAAATCCTGAGAAATCCAGGCTTTATTCATCTTAATAAGTGTCAGCCTGTCAGCGCTGTCAGTCGACAGGCATGTACGCTTATCGGTGATGATGCCACCAGCTGCATTGAAAACCCGCTCAGACAACATGCTAGCGGCAGGGCAGGCAAGAACCTCCAAGGCGTACAGCGCTAGTTCGTGCCACATGTCCAGCTTTGAAACCCAGTAATTGTAGGGAGCTGTGTGATCATTTAGGACGATGGTATGGTCAGCTACGTACTCCCTCACCATCTTTCTGTAAAGATCAGCCCTACTCTGCTGAGACTGGGGACAGGTGACAGTGTCTTTCTGGGGTGACATAAAACTGGCAAAGGCCTTGTAAAGCATACCCTTGCCAGTGCTGGACAAGCTGCCTGCTCGCCTACTCTCCCTCGCTACTTGTCCCGCTGAAGTGATGATGGCGGCATCGCCACTGACCATCTGTGTTGACTCCTCAAAGTTACGCAGACCGATATCAGACATCCACGTCCACTCCTCATTGTAGACTTGAGGAAGCTGACTGACCTGACTACCAGTTCTGGTGGAAGTTAACATCTGGCAGTTTACAATCGCTATGCGCTGCTGGTAAACTCTGGATAACATGGTTAATGTTGAATTCCACCTCGTGGGCACGTCGCACAACAGTCGGTGAGCGGGCAGTTGGAGGCGGCGCTGCGCTGCCCTGAGAGTGGCAGCATCTGTGCTGCACTTCCTGAAAAGCGCACAGCTGCAGTGCACCTTCGTGAGCAAATCAGACAGATTGGGGTATGTCTTGAGGAACCGCTGAACTATGAGATTTAACACATGGGCCAGGCATGGCACATGTGTCAGTCTGCCGAGTTGCAGAGCCGCCACCAGGTTACGGCCGTTGTCACACACAACCATGCCTGCCTTCAGGTTCAGCGGTGCCAGCCACAGATCAGTCTGCGCCGTGATGCCCTGTAATAGCTCTTGGGCGGTGTGCCTTTTATCGCCTAGGCTCAGCAGTTTGAGCACCGCCTGCTGACGCTTAGCGTCGGCACTGCTGCTGTGCCTAGAGCTACCGACTGATGGCACCATGCCCACGGATGGTAAATCGGAGGAGGAGGTGGAGGAGGAGTGGAAGGAGGAGGAGGCATAGTAGGCCTGAGAGACCTGGACCGAGGTAGGCCCCGCAATCCTCGGCGTCGGCAGTATATGACCAGCCCCAGGGTCAGACTCGGTCCCAGCCTCCACCAAGTTAACCCAATGTGCCGTCAGCGATATATAGTGGCCATGCCCGACAGCACTCGTCCACGTGTCCGTGGTCAGGTGGACCTTGTCAGAAACGGCGTTGGTCAGGGCACGGATGATGTTCTCTGACACTTGCTTGTGCAGGGCACATCTGGAAAAAGTAGTGGCGGCTGGGGACCGAATACCGAGGGGCGGCTGCCACCATGAGGTTGCGAAAGGCTTCGGTCTCTACCAGCCTGTAGGGCAGCATCTCCAGGCTGAGTAATTTGGAGATGTGGACGTTGAGGGCTTGGGCGTGTGGGTGAGTTGCACTGTATTTCCTCTTGCGCTCCAGCGTCTGGGGTATAGAGAGCTGAACGCTGCGCATGGAGACATTGGTGGATGCTGTGGAGGATCGTGGAGGTGAAGGTGTGGTTTTCGCACGGGAGGTGTTTGGGCCGGGGTCCTGGACAAGGGGCTGACTATCAGAGGCAGCAGATGACACAGGGGAAGGAGATGGTGTGCCTGGCCGGAGGTGAACGGCCTTGGTTCCATTGAGTGGGGTGTTTAGCATTCATATGCCTGCTCATACTGGTGGTGGTTAAGCTGGTAGTGGTGGAACCCCTGCTGATCCTGGTGTGGTACAGGTTGCACACCACAGTCCGTCGGTCATCCGGTGTTTCTTTAAAGAACCTCCAGACTTCAGAAAATTTAGCCCTCGCCACGGGAGCTTCACTACGTGAAACATTTGGCGCTGATGCACCAGCTCTGGCCCTGCCTCTCCGTCTGGTCCCACCACTGCCTCTTCCAACCTGTTCTCGTGTTCACCCGGCCTATCAACCCAGATTGGTTCTGTCACCTCATCATCCTCCGATCCCTCAGTCTGCTTCCCCCTCGGACTTCCTGCCCTTACAACAACTTCACCACTGTCTGACAACCGTGTCTCCTCATCGTCTGACACCTCTTTACACACTTCTTCCACTACGTCAACAATGTGATCATCACCCACAGACTGCGACCAGTAGAAAAGGGCATCGGGAAAGAGCTCAGCAGCAACCGAACAAGTGGTTTGTGACTCTGGGAAGGGTCCAGAAAACAGTTCCTCAGAGTATGCCGGTTCAAATGCCAAATTTTCCTGGGAAGGGGCAGACTGGGGGGAAGGAGGCTGAGGTGGAGGAGCTGAAGGAGTGCTGATTTCGGTGACATGGGTGGACTGCGTGGAAGACTGACTAGTGGACAAATGGCTAGAAGCATTGTCTGCAATCCACGACATCACCTGTTCGCACTGTTCTGGCATCAACAGTGCTCTACCTCGAGTCCCAGTAACTTGAGACATGAACCTAGGGAGTGTAGCTCTGCGGTGTTCCCCTGCTCCCTCATCAGCAGGTGGTGTCTCACCCCGCCCAGGACCACGTCCTCTGACCCCTGCAGTAGTTGGACGCCCACGCCCTCATCCTCTACCCCTAGCCCTCGGGTTCAACATTTTCAAAATTAAAGTGTAAACTGTAACATTTTTTTGTGTGTTTTTTTGTTTTTTTGTGTTTTTTTTTTTTTAACAAAACGATCAGAAGAAATCACACAGCAACCACAGAAGATGATGATGATTGCTATGGCAAGTTTCTAACCTACACTGACAGCACACAACAGGATTTTGTGCTGTGCCTGTGATGACTTTCAGTTTTGAAAAAAAAAAAAAAATCGGCAGACTGTGCCTAATTCAATCAAACCCCTAATAAATTGTCCCACTTAGGTGTTTGAGATGGATATGTGTGTCACTAAAAGCTAAATAGAACGTTCGCAAGTCTCCCTGCAAATTCCTCACAATATGGTACTACCTGCACTACTAGTGCCAGCAAGCCCAGCCACAAGCAAAGAAAAAAATATATATTCTAGCCCTAACAAGGGCTGTTGGGTTCTTGTACACTCACTCCTGCCTAACAGTAAGCTAATATAACACCCTAACGCTATCCCTGCAGCAGCAGCAGCAGCTCTCTCCCTAACGGCATCCAGACAGAGAATGATGCGAGCAGCGCGGGCTAGTCTATTCCAGGGTCACCTGATCAGGACAGCCAACCACTGCTATCGACGTGTAAGTGTACCACGTCATGATGGGTGGGGTGCAGAGTCTCCTGGCTTGTGATTGACTCTGTTTCTGGCCGCCAAAAATCAAAACGGCGGGAGATGCCATTTTCTCGAGCTGGCAAAATATTCTTCCGAGCAACGAGCAGTTTCGAGTATGCTAATGCTAGAACGAGCATCAAGCTCGGACGAGTGTGTTCGCTCATCTCTATTCTTAATGCTTGTACATGTATAACTATGATCATGAACAGAGGTGTTGATGCTGCTGTTGTGACAAATCAATTTCCCCTATGGGGACAATAAAGCATTCTGTTCTATTCTTATAGCCCTTGGGTCCTGGGTTCAAGTCCCATCCAGGTCATCATCTGCAAAGAGTTTTCCAACACCCCAAAAACATACTGGTTGATTAAATTGAGCCCCATGGGGACAGGGAATGATTTGGCAAGCTCTGTGCAGCGCTGCGGAATCTGTTGCTACTATATAAATAAAGGAATCATTATTTCCAGACAGTTTTTAGAAACTTTTGTGACTGGCTCTCCAAAGAGGGCTATGTCTTTGTTATAATCTATGATCTATGCCAGATTTATCATCCAGCGGTAGACACTTTTGATAAACCTGCCCCACAGTCTATTTTCATAATGTTTAAACTATTTACATTACCACAAATGTAACATCCTAAATACAGTAACCAATAGTGGAATCATCAGATTTATACATATAGTAATTCTATATTTTTTTTCAAAACATTTTGGTTTTCTTAGTATACTATATATTTGTGCTTCATTATCCCTATTTGTAAGTCCTTTGGCCCAAATTACAAAGCTGTCCAATGAATAAGATACATTATTATTATCATTGGAAGGATCCTTGACTGTAATGAGATGATAACTATCTCTCTTCAAAATATCCTCCTATAAAAATAATTAATGGAAACTAGGAGAGAAAATGTAAAAACAACAGCTCCTAAAATTGTTCACGCGTTAAACCTTTTTCAGACATTTGAAGTTATTTATGTCCCATTATCTCAAGTTATATTTTTAGTACCATATAATTCATATGTTCAGGGTTTTACAAGTACATACTAATCTGTGATAGATTTTGATAATTGGACAACTTTGCATCAAGGATCAGCAATATTTTCCTCCATTATCTGATATATATGCTCTTTTCGCAGGATAATTGTTGTTTCACTAGATATATTTGCATGCTTCATTTTAAGACTTTATTTATTTTATGTCAACCAGTGAGCGTAAAAAAATCTATATCTATTTTTTATAGAGTATTAAAACTATTAAATGTTGCACTACTAGGTATAAAAATAATGGAAATGCAAAGTCATGATCACTTTCCTTCAGCATCTTCAGACTATTATTTCTGTGATTTATCTTCAAATTGCATTACATAAACTACACAGATTAGACAGAAATCTGATGAACTAGTGATCTAACCAATACAGGCAGTACAATAGGTTCTGTTGGTTTGTTTTTAAGTTGAATTTGTACGCAAGTCGGAACTGAATACTTTATAATTGTAACTCTAGCCAAAACTTTTTTGGTCTCTGTGACAATTGGATTTTAAAAATTTTGGATTGTCATAAGAAGCAGGATTAACAATAAAATTTAACTGTAGACACATCTGATAACTCTTATAGCTTTTTACTGTAGCCTAAGGCTAAAGTACAGCAAATTACCAAAATAAAGAGATCCATTTGTAACTAGGGGTTGTCTGTAAGTCAAGTGTTCTTAAGTAGGGTACCTGTACCTGAGTACCAGACACTACCAAATACACAGTGGGGCACATTTACTAAGGGCTTTGTGCCAGTTTTCTGTCCGACTGTTCTTTCCAGTGCAAACTGCTTGCACAGGTATTTCAGAAGTGTCTCCACCACAATTGTGTCGCACAAAACTGTTTTGTGCAGCAGCTGCACCATGCAACACAAATTAGGGGGCGTTCTCGTGCTCAGTTGGACCGTGCGCCAGATTTAACATGCGTGAGTGTAGAAGTCTCTTTCAAAGCATAGTAAGGTAGAAGGGCTCACCTGTTCCATATCAGTCCCGGCATCCCAGTCTGTGATTCTGCAGAACTTTCTCTGACTCTCTCTACCTCAAAGAGTACCAGAGACTCTTCACTCCTCCCCTCAGCCTCTGTTCTCTCAATACTATCTTAACAGCAAGAAAGCTGTTAACGTTTAGTGCTCACACTGCACAACACTTCACTATTTCACAGATGGTTTCTAGAACTGTTTCCATGCTCTAAGCCAGTGATGGCGAACCTTTTAGAGCTGGAGTGCCCAAACTTCAACTTAAAGCCACTTATTTATTGCAAAGTGCCAGCACAGCAATTTAAGCAGTAATTTTTTTCTCCTTTTTCTTTGAAAATTTTCAATCGTTCAGCCTCCTAAGGACACCAACATAGTTGAAAGGAGGAGGGCAAATTCGTCTATCATTATAGGAAGATTCTCCAGGAAGATTCTTTGAGTCCTGTCTGCTGAACTTCATGCTGGGGTGATGGCCCGGGTGCCCACACAGAGGGTTCCGAGTGCCGCCTCTGGCACCAGTGCCATAGGTTCGCCACCACTGCTCTAAGCTCATCCTTGTGATGAAAGCTGCCAGGCTAGTCACTATACAGATTCTTTATGTACAACTGTGTGTGGTTTAGTGGATTTTCTGGTTGATACATCACTAGATGTGCTGCTACCCTGCTTCATGATAGAATGAAAAGTCTCATGGGAACTTTGAGAGATTATATCTCAGGTGATCCAGCTATTGGGCAAAGACAGGAAGAGGTTATTGTATGCCCATTTCACTTCTACTGAGATTTCTAAAAAGTTGCTTCAGAATAGAAAAATCCACAAATCAGGAAATAAAAAGGTGAGAATCACAACATGGAATCATTTGTTTGTTTTGAAAAGGGGAATCACAAATGACCATTTGGTAGAAATCTTTATGAACTACATTTTAAGGTTCTGTTGATGAGTTTATAAACAAAAATCTGAAGTTGAATCTTACCCGTGGTCTGGCAAAGAAATTAGAAATATTTTTTAGAATATTAGAAAATATTTAAACTATTTAACTTACCGGGTATCCATTTCTTTCATATGACTACACAATGCAATGCAATACTGCTGAATAACTATATTTCGATGATCAAAAGGTATTTTTTTACTAGATCCAATTAATACCAATGAAAACTCCCCTGTCCAATTAGACTTCATGATAGAGTGCTTTTAAGATATTTTAGAGGTATGCTATTAATATTGAATAAACAAAATCACATATATGCTACCTATTAATAACAGTTGAATGCAAGTTAGGCATCATGCACATGAATGTGGGCTCTTTGTGGACCCGAACAAGGCAACTTGATTCCTTTTTTTCCTTATTATGATATAGTTTAACCTTGGGAAATACTCCTTGGGGAGGGGCTTCTATTGATCTTAAATATTTGGATGCATGTATGTTACAGATATTTTTTATGGAACACATTATTCTTTTTCTCACTTAGGTATATGCCCTTATGCTATCAATGCATTATCACTATACTACACTGGGAAGTCTACAGAAAAAAAATTTTTTGTTGTTGTATCCATTGATTTTTATTGAAACAATTAACATTGTTTGTCAAATATTTAGCATTTTCATAATATACAATATATGCTTAATCATGTATTTTGTTCTTGCTGGGTTAATACGAGTTTCTGAAAGCTAAATCTATCAATTAGACAATTTTTATGCAACAAAAAGGGAAGGGGGAGGGAGAGGGAAGGGCCAGGAGCCCAGGCCTGGGGGTGAGTGTCAGATGGGACACAAAAATAACAATTTCACCTATTATTATTGGAAGAATATATAACCCAATCCTGCCATAACTTTGTAAAAAAAATGCTTCCTTATCATGTAACATACTATATAACCCCTTACTGACATGTGACGCAATAGTAGGTCACATGCCAGATCCCCGTGCATAGCCGGTAAGTCTTTGCAGCATATTGCAGCAAAGGCTTACTGGTAACACCCGCGATTGGTGCCAACACTGATTGCGGGTGTTTTCCTGCTGATCGCCGCCGGCAAAGCAGCCAGCAGCTTCAAAAAGATGGCGGCGCATGGGCCCCGAGGAGCGGTGATCCGTCGCCATGGTAGCCTCGGGTCTCACGAAGACCCAAAGCTACTTCGGGTTAACCCATTCATTACAATGTGCTATCAGTACATTGTAATGAATGAAGAGTAAAATCCACATATACTGCCATACTGTAGTATGGCAGTATATGATAGGATCGTACAGACACCCTAGGATTAAAGTACCCTAGGGAGTCTGAAAAATAGTAAAAATAAAAATTAAAAAAAGTTTAAAAAAAATTATAATAAAAAAACTAAAAATTCAAATCACCCCCTTTACCTACAACTAATATAAATATAAATAAACAGTAAAAATCATAACCACATTAGGTATCCCCGCATCCAAAAATGCCCAATCTATCAAAATATGATAACGGTTTTTCACTGTGTTTTAACCCCCCCAAAATGGTACTTTTTTGCCATAAAAAAAAAAAATCTATAAAAAGTTATCAAAAGGTACAGTCCTAAAAATGATAACATTGTAAACGTCATCGAAATTCGCAAAAACGGGCACCACCCACAGCTCCATACACCAAAATATAAAAAAGTTATTAGCGCTAGAAGATGGCAAAATCCCCCAAAAAATTTTTGTACAGGAGGTTTCAATTTTTTTAAATGTATGAAACATTATAAAACCTATATAAATTTGTTATCCCCGTAATTGTACCGACCCAAAGAATAAATTAGACATGTCATTTGGGGCATACAGTGAAATCCGTAAAATCAAAGCCCACAAGAATACGGCACAAATGCGGTTTTTACCAATTTCACTGTATTTGGAAATTTTTTCCCGCTTCCCAGTACACGGCATGGAATATTAAATACCACCATTTTGAAGTGTAATTTGTTATGCAGAAAATAAGCCATCACACAGCTCTGTACATGGAAAAATAAAACAGTTACAGATTTTTGAATGTGGGAAGTGAAAAATGAAAACGCAAAAAGGAAAAAGGGCTGCGGCAGGAGGGGGTTAAAGGGGTGTTCCCATTTCAGCAAAAATTGTTATTGTTTTTATGATAAAAAGTTATACAATTTTCCAATATACTTTCTGTATCAATTCCCCACAGATTTCTAGATCTCTGCTTGATGTCATTTTATGGAATGTGTCTATGTTTGGCACTATTGGACAGAAATCTGTCCATGGTCATACAGGTGCACGGCTCACTATAACACAGACAGTAATCAGAGCTGAGTGTTGTAACGAGTTATGCACCTGTGTGATCATGGTCAGATTTCTGTCCATTAGTAGTAAATATATGAGCTTTCCATAGAAGGACAGCAAGCAGAGATTTAGAAAACCGTGAGGAATTGATACAGAAAGTATATTGGAAAATCGTATAACTTTTTATAATAAAAAGAATGACATTAATTTGCTGTAATGAGAACACCCCTTTAATCATGATCCAATTTAGCTTAGATTTTACAAAGTGTATTGGAACAACAGTTTTTTTCCGACGTTGCTATTGTAACCTTAGCTGCTAGAAATAGGTATGAAGTGAATCTATGTTGTGCAGACGTAAGGCCCGGTATTGTTCCGTTCAAAAGTGCCTGTACCGGAGAGAATTTGATTGATTTGCATTATAAAGTACAGCATTTTAAATATACATCTCCAAAATCGCTTAACTTTAGGGCAATGCCACCATATGTGAGCACGAGTGGTAACACTGTAGGGAAAATTTGTGTCAGGCGGGAGGGCACCATGTACCACCGTGATAGAACCTTAAAGTTTGCTTCCACCAAATTAGTGGTAATTGAGATTTTGAAGGTACGCTCCGCCATATCTTGCCACTCTCGCATTGTCAAGGTTATGGCAAAATCTTTTTCCCACGCCAACATATAAGACAATTTATTTTCAGAAGATACAAACATAGTGGAGCTATATAAACAAAGTGTTTCAAACATAGAGTGAAAGCATATGTCCGGGGTTCCTTTTTTAAGAGACTGTAAAAAATGTGTAATTTGGGATAATCCAAACAATTCTTTATCTGGAAGTTTATGTATAGAACAGAAATATGGCACAGTCCGTATTCACAGGCTGTCAACAAAATCAGCAATTCTATACAGGCCCTTATCCAACCACCATTGAAAAGCTGACGGTAATAGACCAGGAGAGAAGCTTGGACTGGAAAAAAGCCTCACAGCTGGAGTATGAGGAGAAAACATCTTAAACCTATATTTCAGTCTGTCCCAGACTGCCAAGTTCGAAGAGAGGAGTGGGCACATTATAACTGGTCTGTCCTTTGGCGCAATCCAGGGGAGGAGATCAAATCATTGTTTGTTCAATGAGGCCCCATAAATGGAGTTTAGGTGCCCTGTGTAAAGATACAATTGGGACTAATCTAGCCGCATAGTGGTATTTGGTGACCTTTGGAACCCCCGATCCCCCTTCCACTCTTGCTATATACAGAGTGATTTGCACAATCCTACTACGTCTTTGCCCCCAAATAAATCGATTAAACAAAGACTGGAGTTTCTTCAAGAATGGACCTGGAATGTTGATGGGAATAGTACGGAAAAAAATATAGCAATTGAGGCAACAGAGTCATCTTCAATGCCGCTATGCGGCCGAGCCACGAAATTTGCAAGGAGGACCAAGTCCATAATTTGTCAACAAATTTGTTATATAGCGCCTTTAAATTTGCTTCAAACAAATTCACGAAATTGGATGTCAGGTAAATAACTAGATAGGAAATTTAATCTTCCCTCCAGCTCATCTCAACATTTAGTTGTATTAGCTATGCCATATGCGGGGGGGACAGTTAAATTTAAAGCTTCAGATTTGTCATGATTAGCTCTAAGGCCAGAGAGGGACGCAAACCTATCCAGAACCTGATATAAATTTGGTAGTGAAGTTATGGGAGATGTAAATATAAATTAAATATCATCTGCAAATAGGACACATTTGTTTTCTGCCTCCCACCCCAATGCCCTTAATATTACAGTTCATCCTGATCAAGTGGGCCAAGGGCTCAACAGCCAAAACAAAGAGAATGGGGAAAGGCGACATCCCTGTCTGGCCCCACACTTAATTTTTATGCAATCAGACATAAACCCCTTAATATTGATTTCCACAGTTGGGGAGGAGTAGAGGCTAGACAGTGTTGTTATAAACTTTTGTCCAAAGCCCCAGCGCTTGAGAGTATAGAAAAAGTAATCCCATTGAAGGGAATCAAATTCTCTGTGAATATCACTTGCTAAACACATGGCTTGTTTTGGTGGGGTGTTATGCCATTTGGCGTGAACCAGGGAAATCAGGTCTATCACTCTGATCTATCATCTATGATGTAATTTCTTGAGGGTATAAAAACCCACCTGGTAACACTGGTAATGCTTTAAAATGGCTCTATTGATGAGCTGTACGTTGCACTTTATATTGCCATGGGTGAATAAATTCACTTTGAATTCACCGGAGTGCTGCCTCATCTTATCTTTCTTGGGATATTATAGGGGCACATTTACTTACCCGTCCGAAGGAGTTCACAGAAAGTTCATTGTCTGACGATCATGCTGTGATGTTGGGCCAAATCATTGTATAGTACGAGCTGCTCAGTGAATCACTCAGACCTTCACATGTTTGAGAGGATTCCAATTTATTTAGGTTGCAGACAGTTTTTATAGGTTCTTGGGACAAAGGAACCTACTGAGCATGCTCACATTCCAATAGCCAATACAGGATGTAACTGAAAGATGATCTGTGTACACGGGGGGATGGTAGTAAGGTATATGGTAAAACACATGGTATGTGAACACAATAGAGAATGGATTCTATTCCCTCACAACTCCGAGATTCAGTACGATTGTGTGCCCGATATCATGCATGTGTCACTTCCCTGCTCAGATCCACTAGAGTTCACATGGAGTTTCAGGTTGCATAAAAGCCGGTACAGCTGCACCACAATACGATCATGTGCCACACGATCCCCTGTTAAATACCTGTCACAGCCATGCAAAACCATCAAATGTCGGAAAGTCCGACGAAAGTGAGTCTGCGGACCCTTAGTAAAAAAGCCCAATTGCAAAACTGTGGATCTGGTTTGTTGGAGGCATGCACCCACATTTCGACTTGATCCACTAGGCTCGCTGTGGTGCTCCACAATTGGACTGTAGGCGATGGGGGTGATTTCCAGCTGCAGGGACAAGACGACTGGTTGTAATTAAAGGAAAAATGAATGCAGCCAAGTACAGAGATATTTTTGTAACTTATACATTGAATGCATGAATTATACATTATTGATAATATACAATTTAATATTTATTAATTTAATAATGCTATATAATACATGTTTTACTTCTTTGTAGCTAGAAGTGCGATTTAATTATTTTTTTTAACTAATATTTAAATGTCAGTAGCTAACATGGCACCCAAGATGTTTCTTCTGGTTCTATCAACTGCTTTGATGTATAGAGCACAGACATTCCTCAATGTTAATCTCGAAAAATATTAGCAGTCTATATAAAAGAGCCAGTATGTTAAAATAATGTACTGTAGTTTCGGACTTTATTTTCCTGTTTTCTCTAAATAACTTCACTGTGCACTTGCAACATAACCATGTTATCTACTGTTCTTACATTATATCAATTCCACACAAATGTATTTTTCCACTTCAAAAAATCACCAGGAAGCTGTGAAAAATGATGACATTCACAGGCAGTGCAAGATAAACACAACATGAAATTCACAGACTAAAAAGATTGAAACCAAAGCTACTTGTCCTCAAACTGTCTGAAGACATGTTAAAGGGGCTTAATAGTAGAGTTTCCTGAAGCTATTTTGGAGTGTGGGAACATTACAACTTACTTAAAGAACAGTTTTTCAACTAATCAAAAGTATGACATGGAACTACACTATATTTGCTGTACTGTGAACTGAGTTAGAGTTTAATCTTTATCATTGACTTATGTAGTTATTACTGTAATAATAATGGCTGTATATTATATAATAAGTTTTTATATTTTATTTAACTACACAATTCCTTTATACTGCTAGGCAGTGACTATGTTAGGTATTTTTCCAATTTTCATCAATTGTGCTTTATCATTTTTCAATAGGGAAACTTACAGATCTACTATAATATATTCCATATTATTAAGTAAAGATGATTGTCAGAAACCTGTCTGGCACCGCGCAACCTCAACCAGGCTTGGCGCAAACTGTCAGACTAGGTAAGTGGTGGCAAACACACTCTGCGACGTCCCTGCGGGCTAAGGCCCTGCCTGCAGCAGATAGGCCACCCTGACAAGGGCGAACCCACTATCAGGAACCTAACTAAGGGTCCCGAGTTATCCTACAAAGTGACAGGAAGACTTACTGCTGGATGGTGGAGTAGACAGTTCGGTAATGCAAAAAGGTGAGTACTAGAATCTAATAGATTAATGTAATATCAATTTAATGTATTTTCTTTATACAGGACTTGGAAAAGGGTAAATAGTTATATGGAACATGTCACCACATTTTTAACAAATACAGTCCTAGGTCCTCTTCTGTTTTCCCTCTACAATGCCCCCACCTGACAAACCATCAGCAGATTTAGTTTCCAATATAATTTTCATGCTAATAAATTCACAGCATGCATCCATGGATTTCTACTCTTCCCCGTGCCTCCATGTAGGCATGTTGTGATTTCATGTAATCAGATACATACATGGGGTACCGTTTGAAATTGTTAGGGGGTAAAAGGACCTTTAATCACCCTGGTCACTTGACATTAAGTGCTGAATGCTGAGAAGTTGACATAGGACAGGTAGGAGCTGCTGGATTCAGCCAAGGAGGTCTCACCCCCTTCGACTATCGATCTAAATGCATGCCAGGTAAGATAATAAAGTTGATTTTATGGGGTTGTGAGGGAAACTTTTTTTTAGCTAAAAGAAGGGTGACATTTAGTGAATATGGGAACCTATATTTTTCAGGGTAATATGTAAATTTTCTATAGAGGCTACTGGGGTGTGGAGTAGCCGGAGCTAAGGCTACACAGCTATAACATTCATGAATAAAGTTTTTATTTCACAATATCCTCCATTAATTCCACCTATGTTATGACATTCTTACTCAAATACGTATGAACCACTGCTTCCATAATTGCGCTTCTAATACAATGGTGCACATATTACATCCATCTAAAAGTGTCCCTGGTAATTTAATTAGCTTGGTTTATGGATATACAGTTATTTCTTTGGGTTACTGTTGTGTAAGAGAGTGTACAATAATAATTCTGTGTGAAGCACCTTGCAATTTTCTGCACAAATTGACGCACCCCATGGTTTGCTGCATATTTTGCTAAATAAATACATGTGGGTTATGAATAAATTCCTCACATTTTACTGTTTTAAAGAAAGTCCATTTTCCTTATATGAGTATTCTGGATTTGCACATGTTTTAGTGGAAATGTAAAATTTTCACGTAATTTTTGCATTTTATCACGGTTTGAGGCAAAGGTGGATAAAGGTAGTTGTGTATGAATTAAATATGATTTTGGCAGAATAGGAGCTTTTTACTTGTGTGCTATATATATTGCGCTATGTGCACTATATATTTTTAAAAACATTTGTGGCTTGTAACTAAATATTGCATGTTTTTTGTTTTAGCATTCTTGAGACTGTCAATGTTTTGTATTGTGGTATACATAAACCTGCTGTCAGATCCGCTGGAAGAGACACCGCGTCTGCGCGTCTCCGCGCTAGCTCCGCCCCCGGTCCGCAACGAGTTAACCCTGCTGCACACACGGGGCAGCGGGCATCCAGGGCGCGTGCGCCTTAGGGAAATTTAAGCTGTCTGTCTTCTGAATCAGCCTGGGTTCCTGCTCCTATGGGATTCTGGCTGCATAAATTGCTGCATAAATTGGATCTGGACCTTCCACCTGTGCCAGTGTTTGTCCTTCTGGAACTTACAGCCTAGCTGGATTCCTGGTCTCCTGTAGCATTGTTTGCTTCACCCTGGTATTTTATTCACCAGTTAGGCCCGTTCCACACTTGCGAGTGTGATGTAATGAACACGCATCACACTCGCAACACATGCTGCCGGGAACGCATGGCCCGAATGCTGCACCGCGGAAGTGAACTGACATGCTGAGTTCACTCCCGCGGTGCAGCGTTCGGGCCGTGTGTTCCCGGCAGCATGCGTTGCGAGTGTGATGCGAGTTCATGTGGAACGGGCCTTAGGTTACGCTCCCTTGTCTAGTGGTTTGACCTTGATGTTACCCTCTGGTGTGACCAGGCGGTTTTGCTTACCTTTCTATGTTCAGTGTCTTTACATCTTTAGTTCTCATGTCTGCTTTGGTTTCTTATGCTGTCTTGAACCCCGCTTGTTTCATCCTTGTTCATTCTGTTTTTTCCCCCTGTCTGAATACTATCATAACTCCCACATTGCAGTTTTCTGTCTGTACCACCTCACTACGGCTGACAGACCTTTTTGGGTTACTCTCACCTCCCAGGGCCTTGCAGGGTAGATAGGAGGTTCGTACGGCAGAGGCTCCCTACCTTTAAGGGGGTTTTTGCCTTGGTAGGGTCTAGTTGGTAGAACAGCGCAGGGTTAGTTCGCCCTCTTGCTCTGTTCTGTCAGCCTGCACTCACACAGTGTGGTAGTTTGGTGTGCAGTATTCCAGACGTAAGTTTTCCTAACACCTGCTCACATTTCATTGCAATCATTGTCTGCCGTTAAAATAATATATAGATTTAAAGAGGACATGTCATCCATATGTCGTCAATACTCTTGTCTAGACTGCTGTAACTTTCTACTAACCGGTCTTCCAACCAAGGAATGGAAAATATAAAACCTAAATGTTAATATGACAGCCTAAAACAGTGGTGGTGAACCTATGGCACGGATGCCAGAGATGGCACTCAGAGCCCTTTCTGTGGGCACTCAGACCATCGTCCCAGGACAGAGTTCACCAAACAGGACCAAATCCATCAAATCTTCCTGCAGTCCCAGGCAACTTAGATGCTGCTCTCAGTGCTATTTTACAGAGACACTTCATTGACTGTTTGAAACTGCTTGAAAAGTGAAAAGATGTTGAAAGAAATGCATTATCTTTGGAGGTCCTCATTCTGGATCCACCGTTCTTTCTGTACAGAGAGACCCTGGAGAGAACCTGCAATGATCATTTGAATTTGCCCTCCTTCTATTAACTGTATTGGTGTCCTCAGGCGGTCGATACAATTGAAAGATGTCGAAGAACAGATACTGTAGCAATAAGTCACTGCCACGTTGGCACTTAACAGTAAATGAGTGGATTTTGGTTGCAGTTTGGGCGATCGGCCTCTAAAAGGTTCACCATCAATGGTAAAATATACTTGATCAATAAAACCAAACTAGAAAACAAGGACCATCAAGTATCAATTGCGGTGTACTCCCCCTATTCACCAGCCTTCCATGGTCACCCAGCGAACCCTAACCATGCCGCTTTTGGCACACACGCAATATTATCCATGGAATGCACGCTGGACCAGAAGTGACAGATTTTGTCACATCCGGTTAAAAATTTTTATTTAATAATATTCAGTTATTAAATGTATATATATAGAAATAAAATGGGACTGTATTTCCCAGATGGTAATCCCCATTTAAACTTTTGATTGACTTTTTAGGATGTCTGTGTGAAGTAACCAAGAAATTACACTTTTTTGGATGTTTAATCTTGAATTTAAATCTGTTTTCCCTTATACACGATCTATTTTTAATTATTAGCTTTCTTTGAGTTTGCAGGTAAAGATTAGATGTCATGATAACTCCCACAGACAGGACATGGAGAACACTAGAGATCATGCTTCCTCAGAAGTACCATAAAAGACATAATACAGTAGTACTAGACAGCTTGAATTTTCCTTCTTTATTATCTTCAAAATGATCAACATAGGATAAATGCAACCAAAAGTCATGGAAAATGTACAGTAACATTGAAACTACCTTATCTGGAAAAAATAATGAAGGAAAAGTATCCACATCCATGGATTAAAGCAACCTAATCTAATTTTTGCAAAAATATATTTTTACTTCACTTCCTTTCCTTCCAGTCAGAAAGGACTGTGTTATGACTAAAAGATTTTTGGGAAACACACAAATTTGGTTTCAGAAATTCCACATCTGATACTGGTTAATTTGTTTTATGGGTAATTTTTTTTTAATCTGTGTCCTTTTTTAACTAAAGTAAGCAGCTCTCTAGCCCTACCCCAGTAATAGCAGTGTCAAATCGTTAGCTTTATCGGAAGCTAGCAAACACTGCAGTACACAGCCCTCTGAATGCCATGAGAGGGGTGGTTTGAGATGCTCCCCCCTCCTCAGCATCTCCCCTCGAACCACCCCTCCCACACTATATGCCGGCGATGACTGCCAGGTCACCGCATCCTCATACCACCCCCTGATGAATACACCGGACTGCGTTCGGTGCAGTGTTTGCTAGCTTTATTGGTACATTCCCATAAAGCTAGCTATTACTGGGGTAGCGCTAGGGAGTTGCTTACTTTAGTAAGTGACCCCAAAGGGTTTATTTCAGGTGAAAGGTCCTCTTTAAGGATGCAAATTATGTAATATAGAGTTTATATATTTAAGTAACCATTTTACACTTTATTTTATAATGACTTGGTCATGTTAATTATACAAATCAAAACTGCAAAAATATCTGTAAATAGATATAGTATAAAAGAATATACCTCACACTTTATGCTGTTTTTGCTGTTTTGATGAATTTCAGTGAAATGTATCAGTTTGCTCCTTAGAGTCAAACCAACGCATTTCTATAACAACTGGTACACATATCTATTGAACCAAGTACTTTTATTGCCTACAAGGCACCCAAGGAAAAGTTGTGACTACTTGGGTATCATGTTTTTTTCAGTTCAGGTTTACACAACAGAGCCTCAAGAGAACACATAGGGCTGAGAGCTCTACAAATAATGATGCACCTGGAATAATGTACTTTTCTAATACCTCCATTATAAATATATGTGCATCCCCTAATAAACATTTCATACTAATCATGAGTTTTAGTACAATTCCCATATCTAAGCTAAATATGGCTTAAATGAATGTAAGTATATTTGCATCAAAAATCTTTAGTATTTACAAAACAAGTGCAGCAACACCTCTGGCAACTTACAGCATGCTCTTTCCAACATAAATATACCAAAACAATACCCCTTACCACTGTAATTATTCAGCACTGTAGCTAAAATTGACTGAGGCTTAATTATATTCTTCTGCGGTTTACACTAGAGGGTCTCAGGGAAGATCTAGGATGAAGAGATGTAGACTGATGAAATGGTGTCTCAAATGAATATTTCTGCAGAGGATTACAAATAGCTTGTCGGGGCAGGTACAGGTACAACAATGATGAACCTGAAATGATTAATTGTGTCCAAAACAAAACAGCACTGCAACAGAGCCATATATTTTAATAGGAGGCACGTAAGTAAATGCTAAACTATACCCAGTTGAAATTGTTGTAGAAAACTTTATAGCTCATCATCTGGTGGAAAAAGTCTGGAAAGTATAAAATAAAAAATGATTTAATTATTTACCTATAGGAAGAGTAGCCCTGAGGCCCTGAGGGAACAGTGCAAGCTGAACTGAATATTAAAATGTACATATGAATACATTGATCAGTATTATTGCAGTGATCATGAACATTATATTGTTTTGTTAAATATGTACTCACTGTGCTGTGGGAATCAGAACATCAGGGCAGAACATAGGGAAAGCTGATGTGAGAAGCATAGACACACTTTTACGCTTATAAATAAAAAATATGTTGTGTCTAACTTAATAAGCACTACTAGGAAACAATAAGCATCTCTTCTACTTCTGAGATGCAAAATCCAGTATTGTCTAAATATATAGGGGGGGCAACCCCGGGGTTTTATATTTTGTATCTGTTTTGGCAAATTTACAGTGTTGGCACAACAAAAAGCTCAGTTTCCCTACCCTCACAACTTCCTTTTTTTTTTCTTTCAATTTTGGCATGGCTTTTGCTTTCTGACACTTTTCCTCCACACGATTTTTGGCACAATTTATTGCACAATTAAGGAAATCTACCAATGAATTTAAGCATGGATAAACCAGGGGCATTTACTCAGGCACCATGACTGTATTAATCGTCTTATATTTATTATCCAAAACCTCCTTCTAACATCAACTTTTAGAATTATGCAAAAGAGCCTGCATAGCTATTGGGGCAGTTACCTTGTCTCACCCTCTTGCATCGCCTGCTTCACACCCCTCCCTCCCTATGTCTGATGTAATCTTATTGCAGCAAAGGAAGTTTCAGCAGACAGTGGGAGGGGCAGTGGAAACTGTCCCAGTAGCCTTCAGGCTCATTAGTATAATTTTAAAAGTTCATTTTAGAAGGAAGGTGGCCAGGTATAACAAATATAAGAAGCCCATGGTTTATCCATGCTTGATTTGGAAGGTAGATTTCCTTTAAGACCAATAGAAAGCAAGTCAATCAACTTCTAAACCCCTTCCTGTATGTGGAATGCCACACCCATTTTTTCTTCTGAAAGTGCTCCATATAAAAAAAAAGCCCACGCGACACAATGAGAAATCTCTCTACATTACAACACTACACCACTTTCCGGCTATTAACCACCAACACACCGTGTTCAAGCATGACTGCAGTGTATAAGGGGCTTCTGAAGGGGTTCAGACCCCCACCGTGCCGATACCGGTGGGTGGGTGTCAGATCCTCTTATGGCAGCCAATAATCTGCCAGTAGTCTGCTTGCGTGCAATGTTGTCCGGGAGCGCACTATGCTCAGTATATTTCATTGCACAGTGCAATACATCTGTATTGCACTGTGTAAGCTCTTTATGAGCTTGAACAAGTGATCGCTAAATCGCTTGTTCAAGCCAACCTATCAATAAAAAAATTAAGTTTTAATTACAAAAAAAACATTGAAACAAAAAAAAAACACATACTGTATTTGGTATTGCTGTGTTCATAATAATCTGTACAATAAATCATTATCATAATTGGACCTGCACGGTGAACGCTGTAAAAAAAACCTGAAAAACTATTTACATTTTTCATCAATTCCCTTTATAAAAAATATTCTAAAAAGTGATCTAAAAAAGCTACAAGCACCAAAATGGTACCACTGAAAAGAAAAACTTGTCATGCAAGCTCACAACCGAAAAAGTTATGCCGCTGCAAAAATGGCGATTTTAAACAAAGGCGATTTTCTTTTCTATTCTAGTTTTTTTTCTGTAAAATTGGACAAATATAAATAAAACTATATAAATGAGGTATTACAGTAACTGTAGTGATCTACAGAACAAAGATAATATGTTATTTTTATAATACAGTGAATCCAAAACAAGAATTAATGATTTAATTTTTTTCCACAAATTAAAAAGTTAATTAAATCTCATGAATAAGCTAAAGAGCAAATAAAATAATTTTTTTATGGGCATCTAATCTTGCAATAAATAAAGCCTTATTTGTCCAAATTAGCAAAAAATAGAAAATAAAGATTGTATAGCCTTTAAGCCCTTAAGGACGCAAGTTTTTTTACCTCATTTTTCACTCTCCATCTTCAAAAATACATAACTTTTTTAATTTTTCTGTGTACAGATCTGTGTGAGGGCTTTTCTTTTTTACTTTTCTGTGATGTTATTTATTATTCCATGTCATGTACTGGGAAGCTGGAAAAAAAATTCCAAATGGGGAAAAATTAAAAAAAAAAACCCACATGTGTGTCACGTTCTTGTGGGCTCAGCCTTCACTGTGCGCTCCAAATAACACCTCTACTTTATTCTCTGGTTCTATACCATCATAGTGATACCAAATTTAATTTTTCATACTTTAGTGTACAGAGCTGTGTAATGTGTCACCTGGCTCATTGTAACAAATCTTCAGAAATCATACAGCTCCCCCCCCACCCTGCCACCATGTTTTAAGTGTCGGCATACAAGAGGTTAATACCCGCAATTGGTGCAAGCACCGACCACGGGTGTTAGCGATGGGTCTTTGCTGCAATATGCAGCAAAGCCATTTCTGTATGAAGATGGCTCAGCCCGTGAGCCCTCTTCATACACCCTTCGCATCCGTCGCAGAGGGTGAAGATGTTAAACCCCTGTTCCGGCAAAGAATGGTGCGGCGTAAAGTGACTTGCCAACACGGTTTAGACACAGTGATCAGGGCAAGATGGCAGCTGTCCCTGGCAGGCCAACCATTTTGCTTTGTGATCCAGATGGGTTTCCCAGAGAGCCCTAATTGACTGTGCACCAACTTCTGGAGAAGGGTTAGCACCAGTATGTGGATAACTTTTATAGCAGCGTTCCACTATTCCAATCCCTCAGTTCCAGAGGTTCTGTAGTGTGCGGCATGTGGATCCCCTGTTAGGGAGTAATCACCAATTTTGCATTACTGCAAACTGAAGGTCCTTAGACTCACAATTCCAATGCACCTATCTCGATTTTGCCTATGTTGGAGCACATGCGCGAAGTGATATCAACTATTCACATAACTAACGCAACAGCAGGCCAATAAATATGAAGTAAACAATCACCAACTTCGGGACCAATCGGATGGTGAGAAGAGGGAGGAGTGTTGTGACACCCCCAGACGAAGGCTGTCTCTCAGCCGAAACGCGCGTCGGGGTTGCTGCTATCTCGGTCAACGATTTCAATATGGGTAAGCTTGATACAGTAGTATGTATGCCTTAATTACAGGTTATGTGACTTATCACCTTTCATGCTTCCCAACGTCACTATTGCATATTTGTATAAGGCCACGGATGCCCATACATGTTTTTCATATATGGATGTATTGATCTGTTGCCTGTGATGCAACTCTTGCTTGTGTCCCCCCTTTTGTAGTGGGGCTCATTTTTAACCAGTACGTTATATTTTGTATTCAATAAAATTTACAATTTTTTACTATTTACGATGTCATTTGCTGTCTATGTTGGTTTCCTCACCCCCCGGTTCTGAGGGTTGAAAAATAGGTTGTATTTATGCTCTCCAACAAGCTTCATGGAGTATAATTATGATAGGGAAGTATGACCAGTATATTGTGATAGATGTATTACACTATTATAACTCCTTTTTTTTCCCTATTTGTGTATGTTCAATTTTGGTTCACATTAATTAATATACCCCCCCAGGCTCCATTAATTAATATACCCCCCCAGGCTCTATTAATTAATATACCCCCCAGGCTCTATTAATTAATATAACCCCCCAGGCTCAATTAATATAACCCCCCAGGCTCTATTAATTAATATAACCCCCAGGCTCTATTAATTAATATACCCCCCCAGGCTCCATTAATTAATATAACCCCCAGGCTCTATTAATTAATACACCCCCCCAGGCTCCATTAATTAATATAACCCCCAGGCTCTATTAATACACCCCCCCCCCCAGGCTCCATTAATTAATTAAATACACATTTAAAAAAATAATAAACGCTAACTTACCTCAAAGGCTGCTCGCATCTTATTCATCTGCTACATCTTCCTGAGTGAGAGCAGCGTCTATCGTGCAGCAGCAGGGACGCTGGCGGCATGAAGTCATCACGTCGGCCAGCGTCCTGCACACTATTAGACGCAGCAGAAATACATCGGCCGCGCCTATGCGATTGTGATCTGTGTATGCCCGCTTGCGGGGCCGCCCCCCTATCAGCCGCGCCGGCACTGTGAGTGCGGCGCTTCTCTCAATTACATCGGCAAAGTATGCCGATGTAATTGAGTTTTCTTATGTTGTCAGTGTGTGCCGTGGGCCCCTCTGGGACCTCTGGGGCCCCGGCACTTGCCCGGGTAAGCCGGGTTCTGGCGCGGGCCATGTGTATATGTATTGTAATTTTATTTAAACAGTGTGAATAGTAATCCCCATCTTTTATTCCTGCTCTAAAAGAATGCAAAAATAGCGAATGGTGCATTCCTACTTCTAATAAAATTAAACCAAAGTTTATCAACTACTCATTATATTACAAAATAAGCTGTATGGTTTGTAGCCGTCTCCAAGCAAATAATTGATGCTTGTAACCTAAAGCAGTGGAAACATATAATTTACTTCCGTTTACCCATTTCAACTCAATTACAGACATATTGTAGTAATCTTCAATCCACACTTTCAATGCAGAATAAATTGTAAGTACTTGGAATTTCTACATATCAGGCCACTAACTTCTACTGATGTTTTTTAAATACTTGCTATGATGCAGAAACAATTAGTTTTGCATTTTGTCATTGCTTTGTCCCATAGAAGTATCATGAGATGGTGTCTACAACTCACAAAAGTTGCTCAGTCATCACAGGGTCCACAGCATGGTGCAGATACCAGCAGACAGGCCAGTACACCAGGAGCCATAGAGGGTAACAACCCAGCTATAGGACCACTACCTCCTCTTTTTTGCGAGGAACAGCAGGTCCAGAACCCTACAAAATGAACTCCAGCAGACCACTAACGCCCATGTGTCTGCTCAAACTGTCAGTAAAAGACTCATTAAGGGTGAAATCAGGTCCCAACATCCACAAGTCATTGTTCTGCTCACATCTAGTGATGATCAGGTCCTTCGAAATTCAGGTACAAATCTCAGCCAAATCTCGAGGAAAAGTTTGATTCGGTACCTGGACTTGCCCCTGAACACAAATTCCATTGAAGTAAATAGGAGCCTAATTATAACACCAAAATAGCTGTAAAATGAAAGTAGTATGGACTAAGGAAAATGGGGATAATAAAAGTGCAGTTGTCCTGCCAAAAATGGGCTAGGGAAACTGCTTAAAATAATAAGATAAGATAAAACATTAAATGAACAAATTATTTTTTAAAAACCTTAAAAAAAAATTTAAATATTCCGTTAACATCACTAAACTACACAGTATAGGTAGTGATGATTGGACCCGTACCACACTGTTTATGGTAGAGGAGTCTAATAGAATGACAGTAAAGTGTGAAGTGTGAATTCATGCAGTTAATAGAAAAAATGCTGCTACTGTTGGACAGTATGAAGATATAGATGAAATTAGTAATGTCATTGGCCCTGTATCACAGCAGTATACAGTATACACTTGCAGTCTCTACAGACTGCCCAGAAAGGGCAATTATTAATTATCTCTGACTGCTCTATCTCCATTTATATCCTATACCAGTGGTGGCAAACCTATGGCACAAGTGCCAGAGGTGGCACTCAGAGCCATTTCTATGGGCACCCTTGCCATCACACAAGGGCAGTGTTCGTCAGACAGGACTTAAAGGAAACCTACCATTTAGAATGGTCGGCGTAAGCTGTAAGTACCGAGCACCAGCTCTGGGTGAGCTGGTTCCGGTACTTACTTTCGTTAGTGTTATAAACCGCGGTAATGTGGTTTTAACACTTTTTAAACTTTAGAGCAGAAGGGGCATCTCCGCTATTTCCTATGTAGGCGCGCGCACGATCGCGCGCAGCGCCGAAGCCCCTTCTGCTCTAAAGTTTAAAAAGTGTTAAAACCGCATTACCGCGGCCTCCTCTGCTCTAAAGTTTAAAAAGTGTTAAAACCGCGATACCACGGTTTATAACACTAACGAAAGTAAGTACCGGCACCAGCTCATCCTGAGCTGGTGCCCGGTACTTACAGCTTACACCGACCATTCTAAATGGTAGGTTTCCTTTAAGGCCTCTTTCAGCCCAGGACCCTAGAAGGAAGCTACAATGATAATCCAAACTTTTTCTCCTTCCTTCTACTGTATTGGTGCAGACTCATCGGTGCCTGATCTGTTGGCAATGGAACCATAATCAGATGACCTCTCATTGACAAATTAGTACTAATCCAAGGTTTTGGGAACTGCGCCAGGGAAGAGGTGTTAGGGGAGGGAGGTGTGTTTACACCACTAATAAAAGCAAATCAGTCCCTTGGCCATTATTCTTGCCCTGGGGGATTATTACAACACAAGATCACATTGGAAAGGAAATGTAGCAAGAATCTGAAAGTTGTAGTCATTCCCATTGGTGCAGGAAAAGGTCATTTACTTACTTTGTATTGTTTATACTTGTTGTACTTCACTTGTAATTTACAGTCAACTGTACATATTCTCTTGTGTGTATTGTTTTTTCTAGAGTGCCCTTAAGTTCATTAAATAAATGAATTAAACTTGCCTTGATCTTTCATTTTGATCTGAAAAAAAAACCCACTGCCATGTCTTGTTATATATATGCTACCGGGTTATCTTCTGGCCAGATATAATCCAGTTATAGGCCATGTTCATATCTAATGCGAGCTGGTGGCAGACTACTGTGTTCATAAGGTTGTGTTTCATGAGGTGAGTGAAAGTGGACTTTCAGCCATTAAGGATTGTGGCTGAGTATTGAGCCATACCAGAGGTTGTATGGACAACTCTATCTCATTTCATTCGCCTCCCAGAAACCTTGCATACCCTTAGGTGATCTGGAATATAACATACTCTGGCATGGCTGTGCTTGCTTTAGGGCTGCTTAGCAGTCTATCAATCAGCATTATGTGGGTTTCTTAAAGCCTGAATGATGGGCTGATGTTTGGATTCAGGTTCATGGGTGCTGAACCCATAATGTTTGGTATGGAACAGAACACCATGCATGGCATTTGCCAGAGAACACCAAGATTGGCAAATTCAACATTGGCTCTGTGCTCTTCACAGACAAGAGCTGGCTCACACTGAGCACATGTGACAGATGCGATGGAAAGCAAGAGTTGCCCTGACTGCCATTAGGTCCCGCAATGAGATCCTCTAACCCATTGTGAGACCATATGCAGGTGTAGAGGGTCCTGGGTTCCTTCTGATGCATGACAATGCTAGACCGCATGTGGTTGTAGTGTGTCAGAAGTTCATGCATCATGAATGCATTGATGTTACAGACTGGCCTGTCCATTCCCCAGACCTGGGAGCTTATCTGAGACATCGGGGCACATTTACTTACCCGGTCCAGTCGCGATCCAGTGGCAGGTTCTCCGACGCTGATTCGGGTTCTGCCGGGATTCACTAAGGTCCGTGCGCCGATATTCACCAGGTGTCACTGCTGCGCCGGGGTCCGCCGGAGTTCACCTTCTTTTTTCTGGTGTATGTGAGTGCTTGATCTTGCGACACAAATGGCTTTTTAAATTCCGCATTTTTTTCGAATCCTTCGGGTTGTCCGGTGGCCACGCCCCCCGATTTCTGTCATGTGAAAGTCGGCGCGATTGTGCCAAAAATCGATCGCGTGCACCACAATCCCGTGAAATACAGCGCAAAGCGGAAATATTCGGGAATACACTAAACTGTGTGAAAAAGTGGACAGCGGAATGGCTAAAAAGCGCAAGATTGGATGTGGTCAGCAACCAAATGTAAACAGCTGGAAAGCCTGGTCTCTGAGTGGGTTGCAGACAGGAGAGAACAGACATTGGTGGTGACCAGGGCTCAGATTCAGGAATATGCCCTTGCAGTCGCATATATGCAGTGCAGTGACATTTCCCCTGAAGAATTCATAGCATCACAGCACTGGGTGGATAACTTTCTTGAACGCATTGACCTGTCTTTGAGAAGTTCCACAACGCTCTTTAGGCTGGAAGATGCAGAGATTTTTAAACGTGCATTAGAAGTTTGTGGATGACATTGACTTCTCTAAATACAGTCTTTGCAACATGATCACCATGGATGAAACTGCCGTGTTCATGGGCCAAGCAGCTCAAACCACCATTGATCAACGAGGTGCCTCCTCAGTGTACGTTCCCTCCACCGCTTATGAAAGTGCACGTGTCACCTGCATCTTGGCGATTCGTCTGGATGGCACTAAAGTAACACCGCTACTCATTGCAAAGGGCAAGAAGGAGAAGATTGAGCGGGTTTCTGGCATTTATGTGCTGGAAACTGAAAAAGCCTGGGCCACACAAGCTGTTATAAGGAAGTGGCTTGATTTAATACTGCTGCTTGTTATGCGAGGGAACACAAGAGGGATGCTGATCTGGGATGCAGCCAGCACACACCGCGCCAAAAACATGAAAAACTTCCTTCATGAGCGGAGAATCGACCAAATCATGATTCCTGCAGGGATGACGGCTTATCTCCAGACTCTGGATATCACCATTAACATGTCCCAAGAAAATCCACAGGAACCTCAGAGTGTGGATGTTTATGATGATGTTCCTGAAGATGATGACATGGTTGTCATGGAATAAATCTGTTTTATCTTCCAGTATAACATATTCAGACTGTTCGTTCTTACCATTTTTCATACCGCCATGATACAGTTGTAACAAGACATTCTTGGCACTTGCTTTTACCGTATAAAACTGTTTTGTGGTGAATACCATACTGTTCAGGTTGTTAATAAATGTTAATTTTATGGTTAAAATAAAAATCAACATTTTCTTTTCCAATATGAGACATACCCCGAAAGTAAGACATAGTGGGACTTTTGAGGGTAAAAAGAATGTAAGACACTGGGGCAGATTTACTTAACTGGTCCATTCGCGATCCAGCGGCGCGTTCTCTGCGGTGGATTCGGGTCCGGACAGGATTCATTAAGGCAGTTCCTCCGACGTCCACCAGGTGGCGCTGCTGCGCTGAAGTTCCCCGGAACGCACTGGAATACACCGAGCCGAGCTGAGTGAAGGTAAGTGCAAGCTCCGCGACACATTTTTTTTTAAAAAATTCACCGGTTTTTCCGAATCGTCGGGTTTTCGGTCGGCCACGCCCCCGATTTCCGTCGTGTGCATGCCAGCGCCGATGCGCCACAATCCGATCAGGTGCGCCAAAATCCCGGGGCAATTCAGGGGAAATCGGCGCAAATCGGAAATATTCGGGTAACACGTCGGGAAAACGCAAATCGGGCCCTTAGTAAATGACCCCCACTGTCTTACTTTCAGGGAAACACATGAGAAAGCCTAGCGGGACGGTGACGGGACCTGATGTACCCTACAGAAAATACCTCAACTCGGGACCGCAGCCCTAAACGACTGCCACCCCGACTGGAACCTTACCCTATACTCGGTCTCTTAGCCCTATGATAGACGGGAAGGGATGCCGAGGGTAAGAGGTGCCAGGGCATGCGGGAGGAATTGCCTTGCGTCAACTGATATGGTAGGTATCAAGGTTATAATAGTTATACAAGTGTGCCCATGCACAGATGGTCAAGTTCTGAGCAGTCAAAGGACAGTAAGTCAAGTCCTGAGTAGTCAAAGGAAGGTGTTAGAGACACAGAAAGGCCGTAGAAAGACAGTAATGGTCTAGATACCCGAATGAGGAGAGTAAAATGTATAAGTTAAGTATTCTCCAAAAAGACACAATTTATAAGGTATTCTTGTAGGTCAAGATTCCCTACATGCCATGTTTCGCCTATATGATATAGGCTCCTCAGGGAAAATGCAACCAAAATTACAGGTGCTTGTCAGGAATGAGGGTATCCGGAGTGTGCATGAATGCACAAGAGACCATACAACTTAGTAGAGGAATGCAGGCCAAGATAAAGCCGATATGATGAGGCGCTAATTTCATGCCGCGATAGCGCAGTGGTGCTGTGCTGGTGCGCCGGGCTAGGGGCGCCGGGGTGCGAGGAGTCAGTGGAGCTACACTCAACACACAAGTGTAGCTCCACTGACTCCTCCTGAAACCTGCGCCTCATCATATCGGCTTTATCGAGAACACAATTAACAATTGTTGCATCGTGCCCTGCCTACCTGACCTATTCAGTATAAGCCTTTAGAGCTACGTGTACAAATTACAGTGATCAGCTTACTAACCATTCAGATTTCTTTATATTTATTGACCTTAAAATAAAATGGTTTCTACATGCAGTTCAGTAAAGCTGGAATCTATCTGCTTTGCTAGGACCTCTTAGCCATTGATCCCATAGGTAAGTAGCATCCCAAACAATGTCCAGAGAAGATTAACCACCTACTAAAACATTTTGCACAAAAAATATGTCTATTCAGCTTCTCCTGCCTTTTAACAGCCTGCTTACATTTCCAATACATTTCTAATGTAACAGTCACATTGTATATAAAAAATGTCTTTTCCACAAGTGGAGAGGTAGGTTTGCCTACATGTGACCCTCAAAGTTTTAGTCTCTGTAGGATATACAATTCACATAGAGTATTCGTCATTTAACCTTAAATTTATCTATAAAGAATCTCATTTGCCCGGTGGATGCCCTGTTGGTGTGCCCAAGTCAGCTTACAGCCTGTAAACATCCTCCATGGACTTCACTGTACTTCATAGCTTAGACAGTGCAGTTAATTTATCTTCTATATATCGTTATTAAACCTGTTAAATAAAAGTGGACCAAACCCAGCACACCATCACACCATTTATGACTGTGATAAGTGTAGAAAATTTAAATATAAAAGTTTTCTTGGGGCTAACTCCTGATGGATAAGAATAACCAGACTGATCCGCAGTTTGGTCAGAGACTAATCCAGTCTGGATATTGATGGAGAGGATTAATCCTTCTATCTTTCATGTGTCTGTTTCACAATAGACCTTTCAGCCAGTGATTTTCATTTTCTTTCAACTATTGCCCACTCCCCCATGCCTATTTTTTGATTGGCATTGTAAAGCCCTATTCACACCTCCGATCGTGAAACTGCGCTGCATAGAGTATGTTTTCTCTTTTCAGTTTTTACCAACCAATAAAACTTATGTTCTACGTATTTCTTAACAATAATACCCAGACCACTTGTACATTTCCAATTAAAGTTTGAGCTTAGTTGTATTCCAAAATTAAGATGTAACAAACATTCGACAACCTCAGAGCACAAAAAAAGTGATATTTATGATTGTTTTTTTCATGCATGAGAAGTTATCTTGTAACGATACCTCATTTCCTAAGCACTCTATATATGTTTTCTGTTCTCCCCAAAGGCATGTTAATTATTTCTTTGTGTATCCATAAATCATCTGTATTCAAATGCAATGTGCACAGCTAACTTGATTTACACAGCAATAGAGGCCGTTTATTAAACTGAGCAATTATTATCCGAGTCCGCTGGTACTCATTTCAGCAAGCAACACACCTTGTGCCTACATTTCAATACAAAGTATACAAGTTAGAACAATAAATCCATCATGTTCTCTCCTCTAAAATTCCATTTTCATGCAGAAGCACATGTCCTCCTATCTATATTGTTAATGGATATATTCTTCACACAAGGTCTTTAAATAATTACCCAGTTTTGGGAGTGGGGTTAAATTATTCTTCTGTATCTATGCAAAGTAGACATTTTGGGATTTGTGATATTACCTTGTTGGTCTTCAATTTTGTTGCCTTCATTTACAAAATTGAACAGTCTATTTCAGGCTTTAAGGGAAACCCTACAATGAGGAATTTATTATCAGAAGTAGACCTGGTGGTAGATTGCCACTGCCTGCCTCTGCCCTAATCTGTAATTTAATAATTCTGGAACCTAACCTTACTTGTTAAAAACTTTATTTTAGTAATATGCAAATTAACTGCAGTAGCCTTAGCTCCCAGTGTTCGGGCTGGCTATTACATGCCCCAGTAGCCTCTGCAGTTTTATACCAATAAAGGTTTCTGCAGCTTTTAAAACTCTGTGCAACTTTTCAACAATGATAGCCTTTTTATGATTGTTTATTATGTTCTTAGGGTATGTCCTAGCATTTATTTCTGTGCTATGAGTCCTTCTAGATAATGTGGCTTTTATGTGCCTTATAAATGTAAAATCTGTTTCTATTGAGGATGGGAAAAATATTTGTTTTATTCCTTGAGCGCATTGGCTTTATTTTTTAGTTTAGTTTTTGTTTATGCATTGAACTCTTTTCTTACACATATAGCAGCCTTCAAATTATTTTACAAGGATACATCAACAAGCTCCACATCTCTCGATTTTGTTTGCTACGTCAGTATCATTCAGGTTTGAAGCATTTGGTATTTAACTGAATAATTTTAAACATTTCATGTATACATTTGCTTCCTTTTAATCCATATATTGATTAAAAATTAATTACTATTGAAACAATAAATATTACCGCATATATTGATTGCATAGAGAAGCTTTATATGCCATATACATGCTTTTTATTAACAGCTTTATATTTTCATGAAAGTCTATTACAGTCCCAAATTAACGTTACATTTTGATACTTTTACATTTCTTGGATTTTTAATTTCTAAAACCTCACTTTCCCTTTATTAACAAATACAACAATTGAGGAGATGCAACATCGGGCAACACACATAGAGGGGAATTTATTAAGATTAGGCCCTTATCATATGTGAAAAGTCGCCAGCTGCAGCTAATGCGCAGGTCGCACTCCCGGCCGCTTGCACCCTCTGCTCAGCCGGCCACGCCCCCCATTCACGCCTCTTCACACCCCACTGGCGTGAAGGTGGTGGAGAGGGCTAAATAATCGCTAGTGCTAGCAATAAGCTAGCATCTGCGATTATTTCAGGGCTTCTACGCCACTGACGTGGCACAGAGGCACTGATAAATATGCTGCATAGTGTCTATAAATCTGTAATGCATATCCTTTATAGCAGCACATTACACTGTGCAGCAGCCCCAACAATACATATATGATGTTTAATAGGTGTGCAAATGTTCTGAAAGTTATAAAAAAAAATAAACATAGAAAATGAAACATGTAGAAAAGAGGCATCAGGACAGGGTATGGTGCTGCCAAGGCGACGGGACGTTTTGTGCATGTATCCATGCTTTCTCAAGCCTACTGACGTCAGCCGTTCAGGAAACGCAGGTTAAACCTGCCTCCACGGCGGGCTCATGGAAACAGTAAACTACACGTGATCGCTTAAGCCAATGAGGTAGTGCAAAATCCCTGATGGGCGGTATAGACCCCGCCCACTATCCTCATATGGGTTATAACCTACCGTGATAGTAAAATAGACACATTGGGGGTCATTTACTAAGGGCTCGATTCCCGTTTTTACGGCGCGTTACCCAAAAATTTCCGTTTTGCGCCGATTTTTCCTTAATTGCCCCGGGTTTTTGGCGCACGCGATCAGATTGTGGCGCATCAGTGCCGGCATGCACACGACGGAAATGGGGGGCATTGCCGAACGAAAACCCGACGGATTCAAAGAAACCGCCGCATTTAAAAAAAAAGTGTCGCTGGACACGCGCTTACCTTCACCTGATGGACGTTGAAGGAACTGCCTTAGTGAATAGCCCGAAAGACCCGAATCCACCACAGAGAACGCGCCGCTGAATCGCGAATGGACCGGGTAAGTAAATCTGCCCCATAATGTACAAAAGTACCCAATATAGGTCTAGGTAACATTTAAAGGCAGTTTTCAGTAATGACAAAAGGGAAAAGCACAGAAAAGGACAAGAGCAAGGAGAAAGGAAAAATATCATGGAGCTAAACTACAATATAACATTCACAGCACAATTTGACAGGGGGAACACAGGACAATATACATATATACAGGCATATTTGTTTTTTTCTTTTCTGTTCACTTGTCCATATAAACATTAAATTCAACTAAACAATGTTAGTGCATTAGGAATCATATTATATATTTATAGAACACATTTCAATTATTTTCAATTTTCGTGAGACCTGCAAAGCACAAAACTAGAATTACCCCCATGGCATACCCTGACCTGATTAATTAAATGTGGACATCCTTTTCCAGTATCAATGGAATTAAAATGCTCTCTAACTCTAGTAAATAGGTTTCTTATTGTCTTCCCTATATAATATCTATTACAAGCGCAGAGAACAGCATACACAACAAACGTGGTCCTGCATGTAATGAGGGACTGAATTTTGTGGTCAAAGCCACCTAATTTTACAATTTTAGTTTTTAAGGAATATTTACAAAAATTATAACTGCCACACTTGAAATGAACTTTTGGGGCACTCTGTTGCAACCAGTGAAAGCCTACCATTCAGTCAATTACTACGCTTAAAAAGATTTAATAGTGATAGTTCTGAATTTGAGTTACAGGCAGGTGAACTCAAGAAAATACTACACAACCAAGGCTATCCTCTGCCATTAATAGAGAAAGCCCTGAATAGAGCGCACTGCTTTAAGCAACTGGACCCAAACAGGACCCATAACAATGGTGCCAAATCTTTTCGTTTGGCTATAGTCCTCAAGAGAAGGCAATACGATCCACCATCGCTTGAGAAAGCGCGGATACATGCGCGAAACGGCCCGTCGCCTTGGCGAGGCAGCACCTTACCCTGTCCTGATGCCTCTGAAATAAAGTTACCTGGTTAAACGTTATCTCAGTGAGTGCCACTTTTCTACATTACACATTGACTATTCTGCTTGCGGATTTGCACCCCGGACCGTTCCCATTTCCTGAATGCAAGTCTCCTGATATGCTCTGAGCTGGGAACTGTTAACAGCATGAGCAGTGCCGACTCTAGAAAAAGAAACAACTACAATAAAGAGGCATTCAAGTGCCTCAACATAGCCATAACCAACAGCATGGGAGCATTAGAGGATGTAAAGGATGCAATAGCACCTGAGATTTTAGTTTTAGAGGGTCAAACACCACAAAAGTGTTTATTTTCTGTACTGTAAAATAATTTTTATGAACCTTGTATTGTGATACCCTGTCCTGTGGCTCTGCTTGCACTTTTTCTATGACTTTCCTGTTTTGTAGAGGCTGGCAGAACCCTTTACTGAAAAATTCACAAATTGCACTTCATATACATAATGGGAATGACCTTTTCAAAGAGGTGTCGTTTATAAAGTGTATTACTAAATATGTTAAAATATTGGGGGCAATTTATTCATATGTCTATGACAGATTTCTGTTGTAATTTGCACTAAAACATTTGTCTGCACCACATTAATAAAGGGTTTTAGACAGTTTTCTGGCTCTCCTACAAGTAGTTTGACAAAGGGGGCATGACCTATGAAAAGTGGGGTGTCCTTGCACTAAAATTAATGCTGACCTGACTGAATGTCTGGTGTAAAGTAAGCCAACTAATAGGTAGCACAAAGTATGACTAAACAGTTTTAATCCGTGACAGATTTATCATCCAGCACACTTATATGACTCTTGTGTAGAATAAGACTGTCTAGTCTATCTCTATACTTTTCAGAACTCTGCCCCACATTGTGTTCACTGTATTGTTTGCGTTATATCAGGTGTGGGATACATATTACTGTATAACTGTTATTTAGCATGATTTCTGACATTTCTGCAAAAAATCTAATCTATTGACTATGTTGTTCAGAACTTGACTAAATAACAATCTATGTTTAATAATAAAAATACAAGTGGAGCACCACAAGACTGAGAAATCCAGTGAAAATCAGTTACCATGTGCTGCACTGATGGAGCTAAGATGGGCTGCACTTGAAGATCCTTCCTACCTAATGATTTTGTCTTTTTATGGTAAAACACCACTCTCACACCCCAAGGTAGGTTCTAGAACTGCTGTTACCTGGACCTGACCCAGCAAAAAGTACAAACATCTCAATGTGAGGTCATAAGATTACCGTTTCAGCACCCTTAGACCCCTCAATATCTCCAGTACCTTTTGAGACCAAACATGACCCGCTTACTATGTTCCCATTTCAATTTCTGTATATGTCCTCATGCAAGGCCTCCAGAACAGATAAAGATCCAGGTGCGCATTCTCCCCACTGCCCTGATCCCAGAAATGTACCTAGTATTGGGCTAGGGTGAACCATAAATCTATAACTGCCATATGGAGTTATTGGCCATATGTACCTTCATCTTCTTCTTCTCTGTTTTATTGGAGGGAACTCACTAATGTTGGTGTTGCTACACCTGCTGTATATTTCTAAATATTAATCACACATGCTTTCAAGCATGCCGATACACTCCTCCTGGAACAACTCCTTTCCTCAGAGCTCCCACAATACAAATTGTCCCTAACACACAGATTCCCCTGAAAGCAGCGCTAAGGCCAAGTCCTAGGATCAAGGGGATGCTTATGGAATTTAAAAGTTTTGACCCCCAGATCCTGACTTGGGCAATCCTTGAGGGTTAAAGGCTTCTGAAAATGAGTCAACTGGAACCTCTTGCCAAGGAGTTTCATCGATAGGTTCCTGATCTCCCATATTCCCCGACCCCATTGCCAAATCACATTCAGAACCAAGGTAGCTAAAGCTGGAAGATGTCCATGTGGTGTGTGGAAATCATTCACTTTCTCCCTGTCTCTAATTCCTGGAAGAAAGTCTCAAATCAATCCCTACAGGAAAATGCCAAAGGGGGAACCTTCTCTTTCAATAAAGTTTGCAACATTAATCTTCAGATAGGTGTTCACTAAGAAGACCACATAGTTGACAGAACTCTCTCTGTCTCATTGTATGGTAAGTATCCTCCCTCTTGACTAGGATCAGCCTATCCCCCCATAACAACAGACTGTAGACCTGAGTAAAGAGAAGCTATGGCAATACACTCACACTGCCCAGATAAATCAGTAGCAGGTATTGTAAGTTTTGATAAGGTTCTCCCCGTAAGTGTTAAAGAACAACTGATCCTCCCTATAAGCAGCTATGTGCAGTGTTGCCAATAGAATTCACATGAACATGCACGAACAGCTCAGTCAATCAGGACACAGAATCATTGCTATTGCTCATATAGACATCTAGAGCAGAGCAAGGCAGAGAAGACACAGAGCACTGGAGCTCTGCATCATACAGTTATCTACTACAGCACAAAGATATACTAACCCCTTAAGGACTAAGCCTATTTTGACCATATGTTTTTTTTCAGAGTTAAATCAAAATGGAGAGGAGAGCATAGAGGGAAGATGTATGAAGATGGGCAGTGAAGGGGTTAATTGTATGTGGTGTGCAAGTGATTTGTGGTGTGGAAGGTCACTGTAGGCATTTGCTCTTCTTTCTCTGTGAAGGAGAATGAGGAGATCGGATACTGATAAGGTGAGTTCAGCCAGGGAAAGCTTGGTTTCTGCTGTGATTTGTCTGCCTGTACAAAATGACCAATCACAGCAATCGCTTGGGGGGAGGACTTCTATTCCTCCCGACATGTTGCTGAGAGCCTTGGCTCTCAGAAAACACAGGACCTTTGATCCTCTTACCCTGCATTTTTATAGTTATCATAGTTCATACGGTTGAAAAAAGACACATGTCCATCAAGTTCAACTAAGGAAGGGAATGGATTGGATGAGGAAGAGATTTATGGGAAAAATTCAATATAACATAACCATCAATGTTATTTAGGTGTAAAAATGCATCTAGACCCTTTTTGAAGAGCTCTGCTGTCCCTGCTGTGACCGGCGCTTGAGGCAGGCTGTTCCACAGATTGACAGTAAAAAAGCCCTGCCGCCTCTGTTAATTAAACCTTGATTTCTAGAGACGGAGACAGTGCACCCTCGTCTTTTCATTTTATTTCATCTGGAACAACTTACCACCATATTTTTTTATATGGACCATTTATATAGTTATATAAATTAATCATGTTCCTTCGTAGTCATCTCTTTTCCAGACTAAATAAATCTAGTTGTTTTAATCTTTCCTCATAACTGAGACCCTCGATGCCCTTTATCATTTTTGTGTTTCTTCATCGAACCCTCTCCAGCTCCAGGGCATCCTTTTTATGGACTGGAGCCCAGAACTGGACAGCATATTCCAGGTGAGGCCAAACCAATGCCTTTTACAGTGGTAATATTACATTCCTATTCCGAGAGTTCATACCACTTTTGAAAAATGACAAGATCTTGCTGGATTTAGAGGCAGCTAATTGACATTGCATGCTTTTATTTAATTTATGATCTTCTATTATGCCCAGGTCCTTCTCATCAAGGGACTCTCCCAGATTTACTCCCGCAAGGACATATGTTGCCTGTGGAATATTAGCCCCCAAGTGCATAACCTTACATCCACATTGAACCTCATTTACCAAGTGGATGACAAAACACTCATTTTGTCCAAGTCACCCTGCAGCCTATGAACATCCTCCATTGACTGTATTACACTACACAGCTTGGTGTCATTTGCAAAAATAGACACAGTGCTATTAATTCCTACCTCTATATCATTAATAAATATATTAAATAGTAGTGGGCCAAGCACAGAACATTGGGATCCAACACTTCTAACTGGTGTCCATTCTTAGTAGGAATCATTGACCACACATCTTTGGATACGATCCTTCAGCCAGTTCTCAATCCAATTGCAAACGGCTCCTGCCAAACCAATAGACCTTTATCTATCAGATGTCCATGAGTGGCAGTGTCAAATGCCTTTGCAAAGTCCAAGAATACAATATCCACAGCATCTCCTCCATCAAGGCATCTACTCACCTCTTCATAGAAGCAGATCAGGTTAGACAGACAAAAGCCATGACATTCCACCTGTGGTTCCAAAACCACATGGGTAAGTTAACCCCTTCCCGACGCGCGCCGTACTAGTACGGCGCGCGCCGGGTCCCGGTGCATGGAGAGGGCTCGCGGGCCGAGCCCTCTCCATAGCCGGTAAGTCTTTGCCGGTAGTCTAAGTCTTTGCTATCAGCACATTGTAATGAATGAGGAGTAAAATCCCCATATACTGCCATATTGCAGTATGGCAGTATATGGTAGGATCGATCAGACAACCTAGGGTTAAAGTACCCTAGGGAGTCTGAAAAATAGTTAAAGTAAAAGTAAAAAAAAGTTTAAAAAAAAAAAATTATATTAAAAAAACCTAAAAATTCAAATCACCCCCCTTTCCCTAGAACTGATATTAATATTAATAAACAGTAAAAATCATAAACACATTAGGTATCACCGCGTCCGAAAATGTCCGATCTATCAAAATATAATAACGGTTTTTCACTGCGTTTAACCCCGTAACGGAAAATAGCGTCCAAAGTCAAAAATGACATTTTTTTGCCATTTTGGAAAATATAAAAAAATTAATAAAAAGTGATCAAAAGGTAGCACAGTCCTAACAATGATAGCAATGAAAACGCCATCAAAAGTCGCAAAAAATTACACCACCCACAGCTTCGTACACCAAAGTATGAAAAAGTTATTAGCGCCAGAAGATGGCAAAATAAAAAAAAAATTTTGTACAGGAGGTTTTAATTTTTTTAAATGTATGAAAACATTATAAAACCTGTACAAATGTGGTATCCCTGTGATCGTAGCAACCCAAAGAATAAAGTAGACCTGTCATTTGGGACGCAGAGTGAAAGCTGTGAAATCCAAGCCCACAAGAAAACGTCGCAAATGTGTTTTTTCACCATTTTCACTGCATTTGGAATTTTTTTCCCGCTTCCCAGTACGCGCCATGGAATATTAAATACCGTCACTACGAAGTGCAATTTGTTACGCAGAAAATAAGCCATAACAGAGCTCTTTATGTGGAAAAATAAAAAAGTTATAGATTTTTGAAGGTGGGGTGTGAAAAATGGAAGTGAAAAAACTAAAAAAGGCCAAGTCGTTAAGGGGTTAAAGCATTCTTAAATTATTATCAGATACAATTGTTCATTAAGGCACAATGACCTTGGTCATGAAGGGGTTAAAGAATGCCATGCCCACAATCTTAGAGTATACTGTAAATAGCAGTGCCATGCAAATAAGGGGAGTATCACCTCAGCAAAAAAAGAAATGATGTATTAGCAACAAGCTAACCTGCCTTTATACACAACCTGCCTTTTTACACAATGTGATGGAACTGGAAACACATTTTTCATTTATTTATTTCACCTGTCCTTGTTGTACTCAGCACTTTGTTGTCTCTACATTCAGCACAGAAATAAAATAGCCGGACATAAAAAAACACACTAACCAGTTTAAATGCTGTATTGTATCATCTGCTTCGAAAATGCCACAAAGCTCTTTAAAAAAGTTTTAGCTTAACACTGTTGTGTGTAAATCACAAGTATTTCTGCTCTATGTACTCATTAAAATGTGATGTGAGACTAGCCTTTTTTATTCCCCCATTTTGAGTAAATTGCACTCAATTCAGATTTTTCTTATACCAGCTCGAAACCATTTATATAGGCAAAATATTAGGAAGTTACATTTCTAAACATATTGGAAACTGAGTCACAGGGAGCATCTAGGTGCCTAACATTTTCATTAGTTCTTTGATAAAACTAATTATTGGCTTAGAAACTCCACATTCTCATATGATGTTCCATTGATGATTCCATGTAATAATTGTAATAAATGTAATCAAATGTAATAAATCTTCACAGATGTTTGCACACATAACAGATAAGATAAAATTAGCTTGATGTAACATCTGTGTCTGTGTCATCCATTGTCCGTGGAATACGGCTGAGGAGGCGCTGATTGTATCTCTTGTACCACTGTATGTGAACACTGGTTCCTGTAGCTTAGTTTTGGTCCAGAATTAATTAATGGAGTGACTGACAGCCTGCACACCAAGCACCGGTTCCCTGTGCTGTATGGATCTCTGAACTCTGGCCCAATCAATTTTGATCCTGGGGCTTTGAGAGCACATTTATGTCCCTTCCACCCTTCACTCAAACCAAACACACTGACATAATAGTGTGTGCATCCTCTTGTTGTATCTGCTCTTCTTTCAGCTACATATTGCCTGTTTTTTTTAAAGGCTTTTAAAATTATGCAAATGATCCTGAGGGGCTCCAGGCTCCATTGGTGTTAATGGAGCCTGGATTCCCTCAGGCTCATTTGCATGATTCGTAAAGCATTTTTTTTCTTAAAAAGGGTTCAAGAAGGTTAATTTGATTGACCTATCAAAATCAACAGCAATTTTATTCAACTGGCTTAGGCTGCATACACACGAACGTGAGCACATCGGTGAATGGGAGAGGACGTATTTTCCATAGAAAATACTAGCCGCACGGCCGTACATACTGCCAAAGAGAGCAGGCTCTATCTTTTTGTGGCTACAGCTAGGAACGCTCGCCGTACCGAGCCTGTGCGCTATAGCTGTCTATGGGGGACATATGTACGGCCACCAGCTTGCTGCCATACATATGTCCCCCCAATGGTCGTGTGCATGGGGTTTAAAACAGTACAAAACTTTTTTCTTGTTCAATTTCAACTGGTATTTGTAGAACAATAATAATATAGTATACTACTCGGATGAAGTACAAATACTATATCGATTCTAAGCAAATCAAGGCTAAAGTATACTTTCCAGCGGGCTATGTCCAGTTAGGAACTGGAAGGCTGGGAAAGTTGAGCCTTAATTTGCTTTACAACTGTAAGAAGGTCTGTTGGTGATTGTATGAGCCAAAACTATTTATACAATATTATTGAATGAGCTTCAAACCTCATAATAAATAGAAATGTCTTTACACAGCCAAAGGGTCTCCTTTGACAATATTAAGCTGACGCAGCAAAGCAGAGTTTGTTATTTTTCTTTAACTAACATATAATATTCGGAGGATGTTAGTGTACAACCTGTTATTTAAAATGTGGGTGTATTTGTCTATGTCCTATGTCTTTGTCTTTAAAATTATATCCAAAATTTCTCCTGTTAACTATTTGTCTGAAACACATCTAAAAGTCACTCTCAATATATACTGGATTCATTATTGTCTCCTCTCACGCCTCCGTGCTGTATCATCTGGCATGTTCTTGGAAGACATTATGCTCCCACTGCACTACTCACTGCTGACTACTGGCTTCTTTTATCATATTGTTTTATCCCTTACCCCATGAGAGAGCACATACAATATGCCACCTGTCTCATCTCTAGTAGCACACAACAGAAAACTGAAATGCTATTCCTGGCACTCATCTTCAGACATGATGGAAATCAAAAATGCCCATGGTACCTGATTCACTTCAGTCTATTATCCCGTTATTGAAATCAGATTATAGTTAAGCTCTAGACTTGAAATGCAGTTGATAGAACAGATTTCTTTTCTTTTGAGAATATCATACAGATCCTACAGAGTACCAGCTGTATTTCAACTCCAGATTCTGAAAAACTGCATACTAGGTTTGTATAGCTTCAATTCCGTAAAATTAACTCCATCATGAAATATAATAATTTTTAGAATCTAGTCCCTTATTTAAACATCTGAAGAATGTGTCGAAAATAACCAGCCAGGGGCTGACTTATATTTTCCGGAACTTTAACTGAAAGTCATTCTGAAAATTATATTAGTGTTTTTTGTTGTTCCTTAATAGGATCTTATTAGAGTTATTATCCTTTTTTAAGTGGAAAACAAAGTTATAATTTCAAAGTCCTTTTGGTTGCCTTCGATGAGCTCAATTATGTTTTGGTGGAGGTATATATAAAGTAAACATTTGCCATTTACTTCATCTGTAATCTTATTGATTTTATAGAAACAGATAAACATCTCCCAAATGAGAAAGAATGTAGACAGAAGATGGATGGGACTCAGGATAGTGTGGTGCACAAGTATCAACCAATTCCCAAAATGAGAAACAACCACCAAATAAAGGAACAAAGTTAAATAGCCAGCAAGACCTACAAGAGACAAGTAGCTATGAATACAGAGAAAATATTTCTGACAATACAATATTACCTTATTGATCCCCATGGGGGGATTCTTTGGGACACAATGCTCAGGCATATTGTTGCAAACAGATAGGGATACAAGTACAGTTGTATATGGTTACATACACAACAGACTACTTTCATTTGCTTGTCATTTACTTAACTAGAGACAATACTTGTGGTGACTTACAGCTTACTTACAGTGTTCTAGGGTAATGGTGAGATCAGCATTGGCTGGGATGGGCACAGTTCATTGCTCTTGGGACAACATGGTCCTGGCACATTAAGCTGCCTGGCTGACAATCAAGAGCCACTGCATACAGCATATCCTCTCACGTCCATTGTTGATACATTGACATTGGAAGCCTTACTGTTGCAATTTCCATGGCATATATATATGTATTTACACTCACCGGCCACTTTATTAGGCACACCTGTCCAACTTCTCGTTAACACTTAATTTCTAAATCAGCCAATCACATGGCGGCAACTCAGTGCATTTAGGCATGTAGACATGGTCAAGACAATCTCCTGCAGTTCAAACCGAGCATCAGTATGGGGAAGAAAGGTGATTTGAGCGCCTTTGAACGTGGCATGGTTGTTGGTGCCAGAACGGCTGGTCTGAGTATTTCAGAAACTGCTGATCTACTGGGATTTTCACGCACAACCATCTATAGGGTTTACAGAGAAAGGTCTGAAAAAGAAAAAACATCCAGTGAGCGGCAGTTCTGTGGGCGGAAATGCCTTGTTGATACCAGAGGTCAGAGGAGAATGGGCAGACTGGTTCGAGCTGATAGAAAGGCAACAGTGACTCAAATCGCAACCCGTTACAACCAAGGTAGGCAGCAGAGCATCTCTGAATGCACAGTATGTCAAATTTTGAGGCAGATGGGCTACAGCAGCAGAAGACCACACCGGGTGCCATTCCTTTCAGCTAAGAACAGGAAACTGAGGCTACAATTTGCCCCAGCTCATCGAAATTGGACAGTAGAAGATTGGAAAAACGTTGCCTGGTCTGATGAGTCTCGATTTCTGCTGTGAAATTCGGATGGTAGGGTCAGAATTTGGCGTCAACAACATGAAAGCATGGATCCATCCTGCCTTGTATCAACGGTTCAGGCTGGTGGTGGTGGTGTCATGGTGTGGGGAATATTTTCTTGGCACTCTTTGGGCCCCTTGGTACCAATTGATCATCGTTGCAACGCCACAGCCTACCTGAGTATTGTTGCTGACCATGTCCATCCCTTTATGACCACAATGTACCCAACATTTGATGGCTACTTTCAGCAGGATAAAGCGCCATGTCATAAAGCTGGAATCATCTCAGACTGGTTTCTTGAACATGACAATGAGTTCACTGTACTCAAATGGCCTCCACAGTCACCAGATCTCAATCCAATAGAGCATCTTTGGGATGTGGTGGAACGGGAGATTCGCATCATGGATGTGCAGCCGACAAATCTGCGGCAACTGTGTGATGCCATCATGTCAATATGGACCAAAATCTCTGAGGAATGCTTCCAGCACCTTGTTGAATCTATTCCACGAAGAATTGAGGCAGATCTGAAGGCAAAAGGGGGACCAACCCGTTACTAGCATGGTGTACCTAATAAAGTGGCCGATGAGTGTATGCTACATCGCTGGAGCTGGTGATTGTCCCCAGATGTCAGCAGACCCCACTGCGGCCATGTACACTATAGGTCGTCAACCTGTAGCCCACACCGCAACCGCTAATGGTGTGTTCCCCCCGCGAGCTAGTCTCAAGGCTGGTGGCAGAGACCCTTCTCTACGTCGGCAGACACAATGACCATCCTGCTGAAGTGAGGAGCCACCAGTTGGACTCATTGCCGGGAGTACTTGTCACTCGGTAGCCTGGGCATTGGTTCTGGTGGGAGCTGGGTCTTCTGCTGTTTGGTGGGATGACAGGGTTGTTAGTCACTCAGGAGGCTGGCTCCTCTCGAATTCCTTATTATGACGCCTGAAAAACCCATAAAGCAGAACAATTAAACGTCTGAGTTTCCCACCTATTGATCAATTGTCAATGCATCTATCTTAGCTGCTGTAGCTACTGAAGTTCTACAAAAAATTTGGAAAGAAAGCAGAACACATTGACCACCAGTGTCTCTGTATGGCCAAATAAAAGTATGCTAGGAAGTGGAAAAGCATCCGATTCTTAGTTTGAAGAGTTAGCCTGACAGCAAGGAGAAGAAGGTACTACTCCTTACTCTACAATTAACATATACTTAGTATTGGTAGAAATAGCAGTTTCTTAAACAGTACCTGTTATCATTGCTAAGAAAGATAAAATTTGAGAACTGGGAAAAATGCTGAACACTTTATCATATAATTATACCTGGTGGATAGTACCAGGTGGACATTTTGTGTAAAAGTTCAATTGCATACCAGTATGACAAGAGGTCCTTCTTGGAGAAGGATTTTGCCAATGCAGTTCAGCAATTCACTTTACCTCATGTTTTTGTTATTTTGATGCGCCAGGGTTGCAATAAACTGAGATTGAAAGATATGGCTCTGTGCATGAAGAATCATGGCTCAATACAAACTAGTGAAATCTAGATTGCATTTTATGCTGGTCTACAAGAGACACCTTTATCTAACTAGTAAAAGCGGAGAATGTTGTAGCAAAATGAAAATTGAAGAATCATCTGGTCACATAAGCCTGATTTTGGCTGTATTGATAAGGGTTTGTCTGCTAATACTTGATGTAGGTCACAGTTCCAGAAATAGCAGCCTCACTTCCAACAACCTCTATTTTATGTTAGTGCTTTGCATTTCAATTAACTTATTTGAAAGTCTAATTATCTATTGTATCTCCCACTGACTTCTTAATTGGCTGGAAATTGCTGTTCTAATAATGATGAAGTGATAGTTGTTTAATAAATCTGACTAAATCTGTATGTTACTAAATTGTGTTTCACATAAAAATTAAACATATGCGCATTAGTGTAGATGTCCTTAAGTGCTCACAGTTTGCACCAGTAATATAACATTTAACACCCTGCATGAGGCAGGACCTAAGAGACTGCTATTGTGCGCACATTTTATTGTGAGATTTTTTTTTGTCTTTTCTGGTGCCCTAAGCACCATGAAAGAGATAAAATACTATGAAAGATATATATATATATATATGTGTTTAAAAGTAAGAGTAATATGGCACAATTTTTCATTTGGTACTAAGATTAGAGGTCATGGGCATATCACACCTAAAACTGCAGATGCTTGCTCTTATTCATGTCATAGCCAAGTGCTTTACTGAATTCTCTGTAAAATGCTAAATGCATTGATTACTGCAGTGACAGCGTGATAGATACTACAGCCATTTCTAAGTGTCAGTTAGTCTATTTAAAGGGTTAGTCTATTTAAAGCATCAATGGTTGTACTAGTATTTCAATAGTTCATAAATCATGATATAGCATAATTAATATAACATTGTAAAACTGATATTCTCCTGTTTGCAAAGATAAAGGCTGGTTTACACCACTGTTCATTGTCTGTGTATTTATAATGAGAAAATAGTTCAAGCTATTTTAATTTCTTTTATTAGTATTTAGTTTCTGTTATTCTCCTGAGTGGAAGAAAACAATGGAAATTATGCTTGTGAACAGACCTTTACTTTATGGTTCAACATCATTTTATTAAAGGGGTTTTCCCACTGACACAGGATAGGGCCTAACATGCTGATCAGTGGGGGTCTCAGTGCTGCGCTCCGCGATCTACTTCAGCTCCATAGAGATTAATGGAGCAGAACGGTATGCATGGCCGTCTGCTCCACTGGTCCGGCAAAGGTACGTGAGACCCCATTCACCCCTCGTTTTTGTGATCTGTGGGGGTTAGGCCCTACAAGTTAGGCCCTATCCTGTGGATGCAATGAACACACAATAAACACGCCAGTACGAATCCACTACACAGATTTAGTGAGACCAGCCTTACTTTAAAGTTGAACATTCACTTTCCGAAATAGCATGCTTCCAAATAATGTCAACCAATGTTGATCAATGCATTTCAATTCCTAAATTTCCCCATTAAAAATAGTTATGGAGCTTTTTTCAACAATCTGCTTTGAGTAACTTCTGAAATTGAGTAATTAAATCAACAATTGGATATGACCCTAACACTGTCCAATCTGTACTGACAATGTCACACTGTGTCATGCTGCACAGTAATAAACAGTGCTCATCAATCCCATATGCTTGTGGTCCTATTAGGTATCTTATCACTGGCTTCAAATTAGGAATTAAATTAAGGCAATTACTAAATCGATTAATTTAAGGGGCCAGTAATCTTTTTTAAAAGATGTATATTTGAACTGCATTTCTTGAATAAATGCAACCATAATACCAAATCTAATCCATACTTTAGAACCTACCCTTGGGATCATAATGTCCTTGTCAGAACCCTCTAAATTGTCATGAAAAAATTTTAATTAATTTCTTGTAGCTGATGCACACGCCGCATTGCCGTTGTCTTCGCTGGAGCGTGGTGAGGTGAGTGGATCGCCGGGGGTCTGCAGCAGTGGAGAGGGGCACAGGTGCGTCTGCGACCCGGGAGATTGGTCGCAAGCGCACCCGTGACATGAATGAGATCAGGTCTCAGGCTTCTCAGACTTTTGATTGACAGCTGCTTTTCAGAATTGGGAGTATTATTTTGAATTCAGTATGTGTTTAGATGTGGTTTGAGTTATGTATGAGGGAAACAGTCGGCTGCTGAGGTGTCCATTATATATACTGGGGCACATTTACTTACCCGGTCCTGTCACGATGCAGCGGCGCGCTCTCCCACGAGGATTTGGGTCTTCCGGCGATTCACTAAGGTCATGCGCCCGATGTACACCAGGTGTCGATGCTGCGCCGAGGTCCACCGGAGTTCACCATCCTATTCCTGGTGCATGTAAGTGTGTGTCAAGCAACACTTTTTTTTTTTGACAGGGGTTGCGGGTGATTTTAGGCTGATCTACACTCTCTAGTGTGACAGTCCTTTATTATCCTAGATATGGTTGGGTTGATATAACATTGTTATTAACATTTAGCATATACAATACCGTTCAAAAGTTTGGGGTCACTTAGAAATGTCCTTATTTTTGGAAAAAAAAAGCACATTGTCTTTCAATGAAGCTAACTTTAAATGAATCAAAGATTCATTAAAAAGTACCCATCAAACACCAGTGTCAACCTCTACAGTGAAGAGTCAACTCCAGGATGCTGGCCTTCAGGGCAGTGTGGCAAATAAAAAGCCATATCTAAGACTGGATAATAAAAGGAAAATATTAATATGGGCAAAAGAACAGAGACATTGGACAAAGGAAGATTAAAAAACAGTGTTATGGGCAGACAAATCTAAGCTTGAGGTGTTTAGATCACACAAAAAATTTGTGAGAAGCAGATCAACAGAAGAGATGCCATCTGTCAAGCATGGTGGAGGTATTGCAATGGTCTGGGACTCCTTTGGTGCTGGTAAAGTGGGAGATTTGTACAAGCTCAAAGGGATTTTGAATAAGGAAGGCTATCATTCAATTTTGCAATAGCATGCCATACCCTGTGAATAGCCCTTGATTGGAGCCAATTTCATCCTACAACAGGACAATGACCAAAAGCTTACCTCCAAATTATGCATGAACATTTTAGGGAAGAAGCAGGTAGCCGCCCAGTCACCAGATCTCAACCCCATTGAGCTGTTTTGGGAGCAGCATAAGCGTATGGTAAGCAAAACATGGCCATTAAGCTAATCCAACTTGTGGGAGGGGCTTCTGGAAGCAAGGGATGAAATATCTCCAGATTACTTCAGCAAATTAACAGCTAGAATGCTGTAATTGCCGCAAAGGAAGTATTCTTTGATGAAAACAAAGTATGAAAAAAGTATGAAAGAGAAAATGATTATTTCAATAAAAAAAATATATCAAACCTTGTCAATGTCTGGATTATATTTTTTCATGAAAACATAAATTCTCTGTGTGACCCCAAACTTTTGAGCAGTAATGTATGTTAGGGCCAGTTTACATCTCAATTTTTCCATCAGTTATTTTAATAATAATCATAATTCTTTATTTATATAGCACACACAGATTACGCATATTTTGAGCCAAAGCGAAATGCCATGAAGTACTTGCACCTGTTTTGTTTGTTGAACTGGTTCTGGTTTTGGTTAAAAATAACTGAGGCAAATAATTGAAGACCAAAATGTATGTGAATTGGATAAAGGTCCTGTGACTGGTTTATGTCAATAGTCTGCAAAAATATGTTCTATATAATTGCATAATAGTTTAAATTTGCATATCTTTAAAATATGTATATGATAAATTTCTTCTGGCATAAGTCAAATAAGGCATGAATCATGAACATTGCCATTGCAGTCATTCCCTTTTTAGTAATCAACCTGTTATACACTATGAAATAAATATTATAATCTAACCATCTATCAGGTGTAAAACAGGAGACCGTTCTCAATTAATCAGGCAGTAATCTGAATGTTTATGGATTGTTTAAAAAAGGTTTTTATTGCTCCCACTTAGGAATGCTATACACACAAAGAATATCTATACATAAATATATGTGTTTGTATATTGTAGTTATATACAAACACACAAAGATATATACAGTACATATTCTTTAATATGCTCTGCTGGTCGACTAATCTACCACTCTCCTCGTTTCTCATCTGCATCTCTTCTCTTGCCAGTCCGCCTTACTTGTTACAGAAACCTAACCTTTTAAAAGTCCTCAGCTCCAGTGACTGCAGCTTAGTTCTTGATAACATCTCCAGGTCATCTTTTTTAAGGTCACTGCAGTAGAAAATGCCTTTCTGGGCAGTTAATATAAACACATGTTGTCTCTCTATTAGTAGCAGCACAAATGGAGCCTCATTAGATGTTGAGATCTCATGCCAGTCGAATGGAAAATTTTTATAAGGTGAATTCATTTTTTGTAATCTATTTACTATTTCCAGCAAACTTTTCTTTGGGTATGGACAAACTCTTTGATGGAAACCTACCACCACAGATCTACCTATAAAGGTAGATTGGGTGGTAAGTGCACCTATAGGACGTGACGCTAGCCCTTTTAAGGTAGATCCGTGGTGGTAGGTTTCCTTTAAATTAATAAAATTGATATACCATATTTTTGGACTATAAGATGCAACTTTTAGCAAAAAAGATTATTGCTTAAAAGTGCTTGCATCTTATAGTTTGAAGATCAGGTGTATCCAGCACTTCCAGACCTCCTGAGCACTGTCCTGGAGATTGGGTGAAGTGTTGATGAAGCATTTTACATGATCCCTTAGAAAACAGAGTTTCTGCACTGCTCTCCCTCTTCTGTCCGCCCCAACAGTATTACTGCTGGACCTAGAGTGATGTCAGAACCATGTGACTGATTACTGCAAGGTCTTTACCCCTTCCTGATACTATTAATGCGCATGCTGAGAGCGGTTGAACAGAGAGGGCTCACGGGCTGAACCCTTTCTGCACCAGGTTGGGGTTTGTTGGAACCAAAAGCAGGTGTAAACCATGTAAATGGCAGAGGCATTTAAATCCTGCATGTGTACCACTATATACTATATACAGACCAGTATTTTTAATATTTGAAGGACTGAGGACTAGTTATGTTCTACAGGACTGGCGCATAGCAAATGTGGCACAATATACAAAAAAGGATCAAAATGTGATCCTGGAAACTGCAGACCTGTGAATCTAACTTCTGTTGTGGGGAAAATATTTGAAAGAGATGCTATCCTGGAGTATCTCACTGTACATAACCTTATAACCCAGCGTCAGCATGGGTTTATGAGAGATCGGTCCTGTCAGACTAATCTGATTGGCTTCTACAAGGAAGTAAGTTCCAGACTGGATCAGGGGACGCTGTGGATGTTGTATATCTGGACTTTTCAAAGGCATTTGTCACAGTACCGCATAAAAGGTTGGTACATAAATGAGACTGCTGGGACTAGGGGAAAATCCTTGTATTTGGGTAAGTAATTGGCTTAGTGATAGAAAAAAGAGGTTTGTCAATAATGGCTCATTCTCAGATTGGGTTGAAGTTACCTGTGGAGTGCCACATGGGTCAGTATTGTGGCCACTTCTTTTTAATATTTGTATTATTGACCTTTACACAGTAAAGTTTCAATATTTGCAGATGATGTGTAAAGTAATTAATACTGAGGTCAATAGTCTAGCATTACAGAGGGATTTGTGGAAGCTTGAGGAGTGGGTGGGAAAATGATTGAAGGTTTAATGTAGATAAATGTAAAGTTATGCACTTGGACCATGGAAACAAAAAGTATAAAAGCATAAAAAGTATGTTCTAAACAGTCAATTATTTGGTAAAGCCGGAGCTGAAAAAGTATTGGTGGATGGTAAACGTAAGGAGGAGACAGGCGGCTCCTGCTAAAGCAAATACAATTATGGGATGTATCAAGGATGTATCAAGAGAGTAATGTCTCAAGAGAGTTTTGCCCTTATATAAATCACCGGTCAGACCACACATGGAATATTGTGTACAGTTTTGGGTACCAATGTATAAAAAGGACATAGTAGAACTGGAACAGGTGCAGAGGAGAGCAACCAATATTATAAGGGGAATGGGGGGATTAGATTATAATGACAGATTAGCAAATTTGGGATTATTCAGTTTAGAAAAAAGACGACTGAGGGGCAGTACAAGGAACTCTCCAAAGATCTTTCTATACCTAAGCCTGTGACCAGGACAAGGGGGCATCCTCTACGTCTAGAGGAGAGGCGATTCTACCATCAACATAGTCTGGAATTCTTTACTGTAAGAGCAGTGAGACTATGGAACTCTCTGGTGTAGGAGGTTGTTACAGTATTGGAGTATATGGTAGATGCAATCAGGCACCCAAGGGTTAAAGTACTCTTGGAGGTCAAAAATTAGTAAAAATAAAAAAAAAAAAAATGTGAAAACCTGAAAGTTCAAATCACACCCTTTCCTTAGAACTGATATCAAAATATATAAACAGCAAAAGTCATAAACATGCAAGGTTATTCCTGGCGCTCAACCATGTTCCTGTGTGTGTATAGCATTGCGGGGTGTGTTGCTATGTGTGTATAGATAGCAGTACTGTGTGTGTTCTTGTGTGTATATAGGAGTACTGTGTGTGTTCATGTGTGTTTGTATAGCAGTGCTCAATGTGTTCAAGTTAGTAAATGTAATTTACTTTTTTGGATGACTAAATCTTGAGTGTGTCTTATAGTAAGGTGCATCTTATAGTCCAAAAAATATGAATATATGTCATAAACTAATGCTATCTGATGTAGTTGTGGTTAAATTCACTTTAATATTCTCAAAGAGCTTGAATATTTTTTCAGAAATTCTGTAGGCGGACTATAAAATGACAATATTCCAGTCTTAAAATATTTTTTCCTGAAAATTGTCGCTGAGTATGACAAAGAGACATTGTCTAATTAGTCTACATTTTTCAAAGAATGATTGTCTGTCATCCTGTTAAGCCATTTTCAGAAAACACATTTCCCAAGGCTTCAAACGACACTTCAGGTATACTCATGTGGATCCTTAATAATATACATTTTTTGAAAAGCTCTTTTGCTTCCTATTGTTCTACAAAGAAATGTATTTTATACACTTGTGGGTTTCAAGTGCAGCGCATAACATTAAATTACACATATAAAAGGTTTTTCAGGTCATCTACTGTACAATGTAGCGCAAACAGTTTCAGGGAACATGTATTAAATAAATCAGACATCGAAGTCAGCTTTATTGGAACAAATGCACAAGCTTGGGGTTGCAGAAAATTACAATATTAATAACATCAACAAAGATGATGCTTTTTTAAATCTCTATTTTCATTTCTGCTTACAGCAATAATTTATTCATTATTCCACTCAACAGGGATTACGTCTGAGTAAAACTTTCACTCTGTTGTCATGGAGCTGAAGGCAGCATTTGGAACTGTGAAGGGGGATTCAATAAATATTAGTATCTGTAGCAACGCTCTGAGGAGATATTCTCAAGAATCTCATTATATGTACTACTGCCTACTGATTGTAATGGCAATTAGACACAAGGGAAAGAGCCCAAATTACATTTAAGGTAAACAACTATTATAACAACTGCTGTCCACTAGTTTATCTACCTTCTATTTTAATTCCTGAAGACCAATTGCCTGAAAGATTATATGGCTGTAAGAGTGCCTTATTTATGAATACTGTAAATTATACTCATGTAAAATGAATTATAAAGAGCTCATTATAAATAATTACATCATTATACTCTATAATGAAGATTTGTTTAAGAATAAGTCACTCTCAAGAGGCAACATTACCATGAATGAATTCACTGATCAACTAAAATTCAATACCCAATTCGGCAGCCAATTGACAGCCACATGACACTGAAAATGCCCATATCAAAGAAATAGCCAGAATTCCTGCCACAAACCAAAGGGGCCGTGCGCTCTAGCTATAGGAGAGGAGGAGCAGAGGAGATGGCAATATCATAACCAGGGTTGACTAAGAAATCTTGTTACTCTGTTGAAATAAAGGGCCCCCGGACTGTTTAGTAAAGGTCTCTATGCATTTACAATAGCAGTTATATAGTGTTACATAATCATATGAATAGATGTATATATCCAACCAGTACCCTGGTTGGACTCAAAACAGTTAAGAAAATGTAAAGAAGTGAAAAAAAAAATCAATCTACATGAAAAAAATAAATATGAACATAAGAAAATAGATTTTCTGACTCGAGAAGACGGCACTTTTTGTCAGAGCTGTGGATTTGGAGTTTGAGTCGGATTTGGTGACATTTTTCGTGGTGTTGTAGTCTCAATACAAACTCCAATTCCACAAACATACAATAAATTATAAAAAATTATTAAATTTCCTTTCAATGCCTATTCTATTCCTAAACTAAGGATTTAGGACAAAGGTGAACAGCATTAATTGGTCCAAGGGCCATATTGTCATATCACTCAACTTTAAAGAGATACATCAGTAACCAGCACCCTAGATACGCCTACAACCACATTATAGCACAAAATGCCACAACAGAAATTATAAATACCACAGTACAGCAATCAATAAAAGAGCAGACCCCAGAGCAGACAAATTATACTAAAGACCCCCAGAGCAGACAAATAATACTAGAGACCCCCTTAACAAAAACAAATACAGGAGACTCCCAAGAACAGAAAAATACTGGAGACCCCCAGAGCAGACAAGTACTGGAGACCCATAGCAGACTAATAATACTGAAGACCTCCTGCGACCCATTGCAGGTGCATCCGTGCCTAGGGCACACTCGCCGGCACTGGAAGATTTAAAGGGCCAGCACACTGCTGATTGGTGCTGGCCATTTCCAGGATGTGAATAAAAAGCCTCTCCCAGCATTCCCCGATAGATCTTTGTGCCTAGTGCCTTTGAGAAAGATATTCCATGCAAATTTCTGCGTTTCTGAATCCCTGTTGTGACCCCAGTTCCGTTATTGACTCCAAACCTGTGCTGCCTGTCCAGACCTTCCACTACGTTCCCGACTCTGTTCCTGTGCTGCCTGTCTCGACTGTGCTGCCTGTTCCCAACCACGAGTTTGCCTTACGATTCTGTACTTTGCCTTGGCCACCACTGTGGACAAAGATGCGCATGTGGAACAACCTAGTGGTACCACGCCACAACAAGTCCAACCTGCTTTGCGGCAGGCTCTGGCGAGTACCACTTAGACTCTGGTCCCAGTAAAAATACTGGTGTCCCTGAGGGCAGACCAATACAAATACTGGAAACAACAAGAGCAGAAAATACTGGAGATCACTTAGCAGATAATAATACTAGAGACCTCTAAAGCATAAAACTTCTAATACTGGAGACCCACAGAGTATAAAGCTAATAATACTGAAAATACATAAAAATTAATAAATGCTCTCCTTTCCTGGCTCCGCTTCTGCTCCCTGCACCACCCTGCAGCTTCTTCTTTCCTCCATGTGCCGCTCTGTGTCCCGTGCTGTTTGTATGTGCCAGCATCCGACCCAAAGCAGAACTGTGGCAGGAGTAGAAGAGGATCTGAGAGCAGAACAGTAAGTTCAGTGAGGGCTTACAATGTCTGGGTCCTCTCCTGCTCCTAGGGCTGTTCCTCTTTAGGTCCTTAACCTATCACATACAACCAGTGTCAAGAGTCAGGCCACAGAGTGTTACCGCAGGAGAGGACCCGGAAGCAGCGAGGACTCAAAGCAGAGCAGCAGAAGAGAACCTGGGAGCAGCGAGGACTTCTACCCAGCATTCTGCACCAATGAATGCTTCCATCAGTTATGGAAGTGCTCATTAGACTCCGAATGTTATGGACCGCAACTCATGGCTTGACACGTCACATGTGGCCTGTCAGTGCAGGTTGCGCACTCCACTTCTAGGCTTTTAGTTGAGATGAATGTGGTTGCACTTAATGTTAATGCTCAGTGATGAAGCTCCTCTGCTACAGATCAGACGATTAAGGTACTGGGAAGAATGTTAGTAGTGCTGGAGTGACCAGGAAATCAGGGCTGTTGACCATTTTGGTGGAGATGGAGTCGGTGTCAGAATTTTGGCTTACCGACTCCACAGTCCTACTTTTCATTTTAAAGGAACAAAACTTTTTTTTAATAAAGAAGTATGTTGATTTCCCTAACATCTCTTAAATGGAAAATCTTGGTAGAGATGCTACACAAAATCAAGCCAGATTTGTAAACAATTGCCTTAACACATGTTTGATCAATGCTGTATTACTGATCAGCTCTGTACTGATCAGATTTGCACTTCGTAGTGGCAAGACGCCATCATTGCAGCTCAGCTCCCATTGGAGAAATAAAAATAAACCTAAGTTTCTATAATGGTGCAGTGAGCTATCTGCTTCCATCTCCACACACTGTTTAGCACAGATCCTGACTGCAGATCTGGTTAGTATGGGGACTGGTAGACGCTCCACATCAATATTGTTGGCATACTTCAAATGCAGGACATAAACAAAAAGCTTAGCCGGTTCACGCTCAGCGTCCGATAAGATCTGAGCCGAACTGGCATCAGGAAACATGGGGTGACGACTATAACACATAGCCGGCACCCCAATGTAACAACCGCGATCGTCGCGTTGACCGCGGCATCTAACATACCTCTCGGGGGTATTAACCCCACGATCGTCCCCCCGAACCATTTTTGGGGGGCACCGATCATTGCTGTGGCATCACTGGGGTCCGATCTGGACCCCAGTGTTGCATGCAAGAACTGCCGGTAAGATGGCATCTATGACATCAAAAGCCCAAAAACATATAAAGAGACATATAACTCAAAAAAAGTCTAAATCATAACACAAACCCCACATATATAGTATCACCACGTCCATAACAACCTGTAGAATAACAGTAAATAATTATCGAACCCGCACAATAAACGCCGTAAAAAAAGATGTTATAAACCCTCCAAAAATTATGATTTTTACCTATTCAATCCCACAAAATGCTATATAAGTGATAATAAAAAACAAAATGTACTCCAGAATGATACTGGTGCAAAGTACATGTCCCGCAAAAAACAAGCCATCAACCAGCTCCGTAGCCAAAAAAGTAACAATGTTATGCCATTTGGAAGACAGCAATACAAAAATGATAGATTTTTCCCCACATTAGGGTTTTATTTAACAAATTTAGTTAAAAAATATTCAAGTCTGGTATTCCCATAATCGTATCGACCCACAGAATAAAGATAACATAATTATTAGGCTAAACTGTGAACACCAAAAAAAAGTTAAAAAATCCAGTACAGAATTGATGCTTTTCTACTCCTGCCCTCAAAAAAAGTTCCTAAATTTTCAACAATAGGGTATACGAACCCCAAAATGGTAACACTGGAAAAAGCATCTCATCCCACAAAAAAAAAAAAATGCCATCACATGGCCCCAATAAGGAAAAAGCAAAAATGTTATAGCCTACAAAAGGGGCCAATGAGGAAACTAAAAACCTGGCAGCTGCAGGGCTCTCCTTCCCTTCTGCGCCTCGCTGTGTGACCATAAAACAAGTCACGGCCACATGAGGAGGGTCTCTGTACTTAGGAGAAATTATAGAACAAATTTTATGGTGGGTTTTTTTTTTATCTTTTGGAAATGTGTAAATTTTAGGGCTAAATGAACGTATAACCGTCACAATTTGACCATTCGAAATTTTACCTCCATTTTGATCCAATTACTATGAAGATCTCAAGGGGTTAACAATCTTCGTAAAAGCTGTTTCTGATAGTTTGAGGGTTGCAGATTTGAAAATGGGTTGATTATATAGGGGGTTTTGATGCTAAATATGTAAAATTTCATTCAAAACTGTATTTATCCCCGAAATAGTAAATTCTGAAAATCCGGAAAATTGCTATTCGATTTGTAAGCAGTGTGACATCAAAATAAATTATCCAGACATTTAAAAAATTATGAAAATGTAAAGTAGACAAATGGGAAATGTTATTCAGCAATTTATTTATTTAGGTGGTAAATCTATCTGCCTGAAAACGCAATCATTTCGAACTTCGAAAATGGCAAATTTTTTTTAAAAATTCATAATTTTTTTTTTTTGTAAATAAACGCAAAAAAGGTATCATCCAAAATTTACCACTTAAATGAAGTACAACATGTGGGGAAAAAAAACAATCTCAGAATCATTTAGATAAGTAACAGTGTTCAGAAGTTATAACCATATAAAGCGACGCAAGTCAGAATCCAAAAAAAAAAAAATCGGGCTGAGCCTTAAGCTACAAAATGGCTGCGTCCTAAAGGGGTTAATAGCTTAAATGATCTGGGGCATGTGCAGCTTTCCTCTCTCTCACCATTAAATATATAATAATAACAACTCTTTATTTATATAGCGCACACAGATTATGCAGCGCTGCACAAAGCATGACAAATTGTTCCCTGTCCCCAAGGGGCTCACAATCTAAACAACCTAACAGTATGTTTTGGAGTGTGGGAGGAAACCGGAGTACCCTGAGAAAGCCCACGCAAACACGGAGAGATCATACAAACTCTTTGCAGATGTTGACCTGGGTGGGAATCGAACCCAGGACCCCAGCACTGCAAGGCAGAAGTGCTACTCACTCAGCCACCATGCCACCCTATAGAATCATAAAATCATATTTATCCTGAAGCAGCAACATAGCTTAGCATAAATAATATAAAATCATTAGGAATTGAATGCAAAACAAAAATATTGATCCTCCAGGCTATCACTGACTGCATTCTTAGGAGGTTTCAATGGGTTTTTATGGAAAAAGTTCAAAATCACACATACATGCTAAAGAGAATGTTTAGCCTTTCCTGAAAAGAAAATAGTCATTTAGTTCTTATTAAGATTCCAACACAAACTGTTCATTTGCCTGCAGATTGTTTACATGCAGAGACTATAATTTAAATGACCCAGGTTGTCTAATCCCTCTTTCCTCTCAGCTTGTGCAGTCCAGTCAAAAAAAAAAATCTAGCAAGTCTGCAGCATCCAATTTGGATTTTTGAAACTGTCCTGACATGTAAGAAGACATGAGGTAAGTCCTTGTCAACTGCGTACAACTGTGGTAGGGAAGACCGTAGGGGAGAGCTACTATGGGGAATGGGAAAAATTGAGTACCTGCTTTTTTAATGAACACCAATAGAGGAGTACACTGAAAGGGGGCTACAAAAATTGGGGATTTATAAATTAAGAGGCATACTGGGGCATAAATGAGGAAGCTACATAAATGAGGTAACAAAAGGAGGTATAAGAAGGAGAACTACAGGGGGGCCAACATAAAAGGGAGCATTATAAGGAGGGGGTTGGAGAAAAAGTGGCATTATATATTGTGGAGGTTCAGGAAAAAGACATTATACAAAGTAGGGGCCGCTAAGTAAGACATTATATTATGTGGGAGCCAGTAATATATTTTGTGGGCACAATGGGGACGAGGATTAGTGTGCTTAGCATCCTTTTTTCTCTTTTTAGGAGTCCCCAAAAGTTGGAAGGTATATATGTTCATCCTCTGCCTTTTCTGCAGATCGAGCACCCGGAATACCACAGCCACAGCCATAGCATGTTGATGGGTCTCTTTTTCCAGTTCACCTTTTGCCAAACCTATCTGGAGAAATTATGTAAGCACAAATAAGCTGATCTATTTCTATCCCTCTTTTACCCCTATCAACTTCTCTACATCAAAGGGGAGTTATCCATCCAATCAGAACCAGGATTCTACCCATGAGTGACAACACGGTGCCATGATCAGGACAAGAAGTCAAATGACCAAATAACCATCTAGACATGTTCACAGAATTGACAGGGAAGACACATTACTGAAGTAAAATGGACCATGTTATGCACATACATTAAGTTTTAATTTTGACTAGTTAACCCCTTCATGCCTGCTTGCTATAAACATAGTCCAATTAATGCTAAAACAATTTTGTGTTTTCTGAATATAATATTGCGCCTAGTACAATATGAAATCTCTTCAAAATTGACATTTTTATACAGATAAAGCACTGAATTACTTGAAATGTGCTTGTCCAACTTCCATCAAAATATCGATTATTTTTATCATAATTACACAATGCAATATAATTTTGTACAGCTGCATCACATAAAATCATGGATGTTCTCCAGTCTGCTTCCCCCTCACTTGTTTGTTTTGTGAAATGCATTTATGACAGATATCCAAAGCTTTCTGGCATTCCATTATTCCAGTTCAGACAGTAACATGGTGTACTGAAATAATAATAATAAAATTATTTAGTAAACAGTCAGCAAATGTGGTGTCAGCTATAATACATTTTAGATAGGTTGTACATGATAAGATTATAAATAAGTCTGATTTAAATAATGATATAATGTTTAGACTGACATCAGATTACAAATGATTGGTCTGGAGCTAAGAAGCTTTGATGCTCTTAGAGAGACGTATCAAATACCACACACTGCCTTTTTTAGATATCTACAGTTACGGCACGCATACGACTCCCAAAAACAGAGTCTAAACATGGAAATACAGAGGCTAGGAGTATTAGAGACACTATTGCTTCTCGGGTTCTTCTAAAGGGCTAATTTCCCTTTTATATGGAGCATTGCAGGACAAATTTCTTAAGGGTGTTGCATTCCCGAGCAGGTCTAAATAGGAGGGAGACATTGGACCAATCTCCGATGATCAATAGGATACTATCCTTTCCCTAACACCAGTGCTCTCCCTTAGTGAAAGCAAGCGATTCTCAAATTTGCTGTTATTACACAGAGCTTATAAAACGCCAATCTTGCTAATCTAGCAAAGATTGGGGCCAGACCAGATTCTAACTGTCCGAAGTGTAACATGCCCGATACACACCTTATGCATATGCTTTGGAATGTTCCAGGTTGGGAGAATATTGGCAGCAGGTGTTGGATCTTATTTTTAAGGTATACTCAATACGTCTGGCAACAACCCCACAAGTATGCTTGCTGGGGCTATTGGAAGACGATATGACTATTACGATTGACATTATAGGTATATCTCGCATTCTTTATCAGGCCCGGAAGCTAATAGAAGACAAGTGGATACAGCCAATCCCTCCCACTATCAAAGAGCTCTAAAGAACGCCTTAATGATGTAATAAGGTTAGAAAAAGGAGTATATAAAAAAAAGAAAAGCCATGAAATAGTTTGAGACTGTATGGGGTCCCTGGATTGCTACACCAGGTCACCCCTCTAGGTTTCTAATATCTCCATCTGTCCTCTTGGATTGTATAAAATACGACTGAAGACATCAGTAAATATTCCTGTGTGTGAGTGCTGTATGTCTATGGGAAGAATAGAAGGATAAAAAGGAATTCCATGGTATATCTCTGTAAATATCCAATTCTTAAGAAAGACTTATCATTACATTGACATATCCTGAAACAGTCTTCTGTATTGTTGTACCGAGAAATGGGAGGGATATAGGGGAGGGAGGGTATAGAAAGGGAAGGTGTTGTCAAGTTTTATTCTCATTGTTGTAAACGGAAAATGTGTTGGCGTAACTAATAAAAATGATCTGATTTTTAAAAAAAAAAACAAATGATTGGTCTGATCAGTATTTGTGAATCATAGTAGCAAAGAACAAATCCAGCAAGGAAACACTTGTGTTTTACAATTAAATTGCCATAATGTTCCCATTTCCATAAGTTTACTGATTAAATTTATCAATAAAAAGCTATCTTGGTCGCCAGTCTTAACCAGCAGTGTGCTGCAATTAGATGAGACATTTAGACATTTTTCAAGGCAAGTAAATTTATCAATATATTTGGTGAATCCTTTTTGAGTTTGTGCCAGGAATTGCACCTATTTCCCTTTTTATGCCATCTCCATGCCAAATGGCTGTGAAGAGTTGTGAAAGAGGCTGTACCCTTGGCTGAGTGGGTATTGTTGGCAGTTTGCTTTGGCCATGGCTCATGTCTGCTATAACACCAGCAATCGGAAGGGCTCAGATACTGGACATATAACCCCTTAGACACTGCAGTTGCAGCTTTCCCAGGGTTCCTCTAAATTCTGCTGCAACAGAAGTTTTTGGAACAGTCCGTAAAAATAGAAGGAGCCATGACAACATGCTTGCAACAAAATAAAATTACCATAAAAATATATTTTTGCTGTCCACGCTCCACACAGGCATAAGGTACCAGTGAGAGAAAGTGGTTCTAGAAGCAAGAAATGCTAGGCACTGAAAGGGGAATTACAGAAACATTGCAGTTTCTTTATGCATAATCCATTTAACATGAATTTTTGAAAAGCAAAAAATGTTCACTATACCCCTTAATAAATTACACGAGGCGTGTAGTCAAAAATATAGTAATTCACTGGGGATTTATTAATATTTCATCTCACAGCCTTTACAATTCTCAGTCAATCCTTAGCAAGTTCCCAAACTAGGTGTGAAATTCACACAGTACGGTTACACTACTGAGCCCCATCATAATTCCAGGCAAAAGGTTATATCAACATCTTGGGTATATTTACCCTCAGAATAAATTGAATGTCCCGCCAGATGCCGCCCCTTCCTCTTGAAAAAAAAAAGTCTATACTCACCTTTTGGCTTCTTCTCCCTGGCCCTGCGGCTCCATCTTTGTTCTTCCGGCCCGCGTGCATCACTATGACGTGGCGCACACAACGTATACAATATGGCGTCACGCGGCCGCAACACCACTGCATCATACTGATGTGTCCGGGCTGAAAGAGTAGAAAACAGAGCCGTGGGACCGGGGAAAAGAAGCCGAAAGGTGAGCATAGATTTTTCATTTTTTCATATAGGGCCTGGGAATGGGGAGTTTAGTGGGTACTGTGAGCTCCTCGGGCCCCCCTTTTCATAGGAAATGGGGGGCCTTGAACACAGTCCCACTAAACCCCCATGATGGTGGCCATGCCACACAACAAAGTCAAACACTGTGGGGATGAAGGAGCACCACATCAAGACCCTTGAAAACCTTTGGAATATAACCAAGATGGATAGTCACAAGCCATCAAACAAAACAAGAACTACTGAAATTTTTGTGCCAGAAGTGGCATAAGATCACCCAAAAGCAGTGTGATAGACTGGTGGAAAGCATGCCAAGACACGTGAAAGATGTGATTAAAAATCATGGTTATTCCACCAAATATTAATTTCTGAACTTTTCCTGAGTTAAAACGTTATTGTTGTTTCTAAATGAATATGAAGTTGTTTTCTTTGCATTATTTGAGGCCTGACAACACTGCTTCTTTTTTATTATTTTGACAATTTCTCATTTTCTGCAAATAAATACAAACTTTTTATCTTGGAATTTCCGAGACATGTTGTCAGTAGTTTATATAATAAAAGAACGATGTACATTTTACTCAAAAATATACCAACAAAGAGAAAATTGGTGGAACTGAAAATTTTGCACTGGTATCTTTATCCAGAGCTGTATGTGTGTTATATTACAATGTACAGTATATAGTGAGGTGTATATATGTGTAAATACATAGGTATATGCATGAGTGTATAATATAGTGAGGTGTATATAATTGTATATAGTGAAGTGTGTATAGTTGGGTATATATATATACTATTTATATATGTATATGTGTTTGTATGTGTATATAGTTATGGGTAGGTGAATATATCTTTTTATATATTGCATGTGCCTGTACATATATGGTTACTCTATGGCTTTGCCTGATTCATGAATTGTGGAGGATGTTCTCGATGAATCTGGCGCCCCTATTTTTTGGGGCACTGTGTTCATGCTGCAGAATTGTGGTGCAGACACAAGTGCGCCGTGCAATCTGACTTTCTGTGTCTTGTCAGACAAAACTTGTGCAGACACTTTATAAATACATGTGCATGTAGTTTGCACATTCTTTCTAGTGCAAAGTCAGACAGAAAACTGAAACACTTAATAAATGTGGGTCATTGCATTGTAGTTCTGCAAACTACAGAATCTCTAGTTCTGTAGGAGCCAGCTATGGCTATTACTCTGCACTTCAGCTGAAGCTTGATAAACTGAAGGTGATACTTGACACGCTTCTCAAAGGGGATTTTGGAATAACTTGCAATCTAGGGGATATAACTAGAAATAAAATAACATATAGTTCTGTGCTTTTGCCAGTTAATGCAAGGACATTTTTACACTTACTGGATAAATTCACCGTCCTGCAGTCATCAAAATTGATGAAGTCATCAATTTTGAACTCCTGTACAGTTCTTTGAACCATAATTTAAATATTACATTTTGGAAAGTACCAGTTTTTGGAATGTATTTATTGGTCAGAAATGAACAATTTATAATTAAATGTATTACAGTCCTCCATTTATGTGTGCGTATATAAATATATATTACAGGCAGTCCCCGGGTTACATACAAGATGGGGTCTGTAGGTTTGTTCTTAAGTTGAGTTTGTATGTAAGTCGGAACTGTATATTTTATCATTGTAATCCCAGCCAGAACTTTTTTGGTCTCTGTGACAATTGGATTTTAAAAATGTTGGGTTGTCATAAGAATCAGGATTAACAATAAAGCTTCATTACAGACTCCTTTGATAACTGTTTCAGCTGTTTATTGTAGCCTAGGACTAAAGTACAATAAATTACCAATATCCAATGGTCCGTTTGTAACTAGGGGTCGTATGTAAGTCGAGTGTTCTTAAGTAGGGGACTGCCTGTATATATATATAACTACAGTGTCATTTTTATGCACAATAAAAGAGAAACTTTAAACTGTCACTTGTGTCTTTCAAGGGGTGATATTATCAATATTATTTAGGATACATAATAACCTAATTACTCAACCAATTATTACAGGCACATGTTATATATAGATAGGCTGACACATGTGTCCCTTCTATAAATCTGTATGACCAACTCTTTGCATAGAAATATAAAACCAAAAAAGAATCAAGAGTATTCAGGTCCAATAAAATCAATACTTTAGTAAGAAAAAAAGACATAAAAATAGAAATGAATAACACACATATTAAAAACATCAGTGATGGTACTCCAAAATAGACTATATTGCCATGTAGCCCGATTGAAACCCAGGAAATATATTGCAGAAAAAAGTGCAAGTGCAATATATATATAAATACTAATGGGTAAACATTACACTTTCAACATAAAAATCATTATGGCACCAAGGCCATGTTGGGCATGTCAATATAGACCATCATCTCTAATGATGGACACTGATCTGGCTTCTTGTGAGGTGCAACCTGCAAAAACACAAGGAATGATGCAGATGTGAACAAGACCCAATATAGTTATAACAGAAGGTAGGCTTTTATGTATAAAGCCACTCTGGACATTTGTCATTTTCTTTGCTGCCCACTTATAAGTTTGGCAGTTGTGTGGCAGGAATTTTAGGAATTAAGTTAAAGATCTTCTACTGTAAGATCTGACAAGGGTCAGGCTTAGTCAGTTATTTTAGTTAACAAACTTAACTAAACATCTGAGGTGTTTTACATTGTCAACTGACAGTGGAGCAAATGCTCTTTTCACAAAGTGCATCCTTATGGCTTTCCAGGATGTCAAAAGATTCTTCCCATGATAGCTAAGTTAACTCTGTTAAGGGCCTGTCACATCCCATTGTACTCACATATGATGGAAAGTGTATGGTATGTCTCACAAGGTGTAGTCACCTATAACTAGGAGGGCATTGTTACATATTCTCAGACAGGTTCTTGATTCCCTTACTCTTACTTCCATACATGCAGGATCTGTCTAGTTAGCGGCTGTCACCAATTATCAGATATGCAGGGTCTGTCACATCACCTGCAGTCAGGGTTGGGACCAGCACTGGGCAAGTGCCAGGGCCCAGAGATGCTGGGGGGCCACATAAGGCTGTACATAAGGAATTAATTGGAGTGAAGGGTGCTTATAACAAAAAATAAAACAACAATTAAGAGGCTGTTTGGTATCATAAACTAGGGAACAGGAGACTGTTTTAGTTTAGTTTAATTTTTAATGCCGCCATGTTCACTGAAAAGGGGCCTACTGAGGTTTATTGTCATTATGAGAAGTGGGGGCTCTGTCTCACTAGCTGCAGTCTCATTATCTGAGGTGCAGGGTCTCTCACCACCTAAAGCCTTGTTATCTGAGGAGCAGGGTCTCTCACCGCCTGCAGTCTCGTTATCTGAGGTGCAGGGTCTCTCACCACCTGCAGCCTTGTTATCTGAGGAGCAGGGTCTCTCACCACCTAAAGCCTTGTTATCTGAGGAGCAGGGTCTCTCACCACCTAAAGCCTTGTTATCTGAGGAGCAGGGTCTCTCACCACCTAAAGCCTTGTTATCTGAGGAGCAGGGTCTCTCACCGCCTGCAGTCTCGTTATCTGAGGAGCAGGGTCTCTCACCACCTAAAGCCTTGTTATCTGAGGTGCAGGATCTCTCACCACCTGCAGCCTTGTTATCTGAGGAGCAGGGTCTCTCACCGCCTGCAGTCTCGTTATCTGAGGTGCAGGGTCTCTCACCACCTAAAGCAGTGATGGCGAACCTATGACACGCATGTCAGTGCTGACACGCGTAGCCATTTTCACTGACACGCGCCCACCAGAGAGTTGAGTTTCATGTACACGCCCAGGTGCTGTAGCGGGAGGCTGTGAGATTGCACTGAGCTCCCAGCACTCCCCCCTTCTCCTCCCCTGTGTGAGCTGTGCCTTGTGTCTTCAGGTATCAGCACGGGGCACAGCAGGGGAGGTGACCTGGCCATACACCGAGGAGACTCCTCTGCAGCTAGTCTATGTCCCCCTCCCCTCTCCTCCTCCTCTTCCTCTCCCTGTGTGAGCTTGTGTCTCTGTATCATCCCGGGGCACAGCAGGAGAGGTGACCCGGCCATAGGAGACTCCTCTGCAGCTAGTAGTTGTTTCCCCTACTTTTCCTCCCCCTGTGTGAGCTGTGCCTCGGGTGTCATCACAGGGCACAGCAGGAGAGGTGACCCGGCCATAAACACATGGAGACTCCTCTGCTGTTCCCGATTGCTGCCACCCTCCCCCTCCACAGCCCAGTCAGAGGCCACATCGCTGCTGCCTTGTGTGATGTCCCAGCAGCTGCCACCTCTACACTGACCAGCTTCACAGCAGGGACCAAGGAGGACAACCACTCCCATCATACAGTGAGTAAGGTCAGTGCACTGTATGATAGAAGACATCAGGGCTTGTGTGTCAGTTTTGTGACGTACAAGCTCTGAAATAATCGCAACACCTTGCAAATCGCTAGACATTGTGATTAATTTGCTCCTCACACCTTCTCCATGCCAAGGGGGCATGAAGAAAATGCAGACAGCAGCGCCTGCGCCCTCGCTATAACCTGTGAACTTTCATGACTGAAAGTTTGCAGGTTACTAAGCAATTCCACACGTGTCTGATTGTAGCCGATCTATTACAATGTGCGATTTGCACATAGTAATAGATGATGTGGAAAATCCCCAAATACTTCCATATTGTAGTATGGCGGTACATGGTAGTATCAATCACACATTCCTAGGGTTAAATAATATACATATTTGTTATTTAAACTATAAATATCACAAAATTATGTTTTTTTTTTGTCAAGGTGACACACCACCCGAGTTTTGCTCGATTTTTTGGCGAATTTTGACACGCCCAGCTCAAAAAATTGCCCATCACTGACCTAAAGCCTCGTTAGGAGTTGTGTGAATCTGATCCGGACTGATGGCAGTCTATATGTATCGTTTGCTTATATGGAACTAGCGCCTGTACAAGTTTCTAAATGCCAGGCACTAGTTCCATATAAGCAAACGATAGATATAGACTGCCATCAGTCCGGATCAGCTTCACGCTTGTATGTAACTGGATGCTAACAACTACATCGACAACCATCCATAATTGGCGTTCTCCACGGAAATACCTCCATTTGTTAAATATATTTTATATTTTTTATCAATTTTTTTATCCATTTTTTCTGTTCAAAACCATTCTTGGGGAGTAATGTGCACTTGGGCCCTTCAGTGCCTCTCTAACCCCTTTTTATGCCAGCATGAGATCTAAACATATATCATATATATTGTATATTTTTTTATGTCACATGAGAACAATATTTTGTGTAATGTTACACTTTGAAATACATTGTTTTATTATTAAATATGTTTAACGCTATACATATCTGTATCATCCATTAAGTGTAGATTGGGGCTCGGCTCAATTTCTCTCTATGTGGTAACTTTCCACAGATTTTGCTGCTCTACCTGGGAACACATCTTTCCGTGAAGCCGCCTGAACAATTCTGAGAAAACCCCTTAGTGGGTGGAGCTTTAGCTGATAGGAAGCACCACACCAATCAGGGCGGACCTGAAGCTGTGATTATATGCATAGTATTCAATTACTTCAAGGCGGAATTAGGTGGCTTGCTACTTGCACCCTTTAGCTGTTGCTGGGTGGCTGTCTCCTATTGGGAAAACAAACAGCGCCTAGACAATGACACCACCCAGCTTTCCTTGACACCCAACTGAGCCCTGGCAAGCAGCTAACAGAGTAAGGGCACATGCACACGACCGTCATGGGAACGTATAAAACTTTAAAATGTGCAAGTAAAAATCTCCATGAGGAAGCCAGCCTTACACGCCCATTATAAAAACACACTAAGCTCTTGCGGATAGGGCCCTCATTCCTATTGTTTCATATGACTGTTATTACTCTGTAACGTCTTATTTTACATGTATATGTTCCCCAAAATCTCTAATGTACTACAGAATTTGATTGTGCTATATAAATAATTATTATCTCAAAAAATTAATTTACCACAAGTATATAAGCAATGTATCAGCACCCCACAGTGTCTTTATCAAATGCTGTGTGTGCCAGCAGTCAGAATACCCGAAAATCTAATCCAAGTATTTATTTTAGTATATTGGGTTTACTGGGTGAAAGTAAAAGTTCTCCTTTCCATACGCTTTTCTCCCCAAATAGAATTCACTCTGTGCTCTGAGAAAACGGGAATATTTTGTGATTATAATCATGGCCTCATTCATACTTCAGTATATCTAATCTGTTGAGATAAACCAAAGTCTGGAGTAAATCTTAGACAATGAAAAATATTAAACATGTATACTTTTGTCTGTGTTTTTAAGTTAAAATTAGAAGCTGAACCAAAACTCAGAAGAGAAACCAATCTTTCCATAATGGTTTTGTCTTATAAAGATAGCTGAACAAAAGCAGCATGTCCCCCAACAGCTTCAAACATAAAATCATATGGAGACATGCCTCAGCACATATTTCTGATGGATAACCTGCCTTAAAGCCAACCTATCCATCTGAGAAATTGGCAATAGTAAATATTCCTAGTTACACAGATATATATTTATAAAAAAGACATACATCTATCAAGTTTTACCAAGGAAGGCAAGGGAAGGGAATGATTGAAAGGGATGTAAGGCAACACAGTTCTATATTATAATATCATTATAACCATCAATGTTATATTGATGTAAAAAGACAACCTTTTTGAAGCTCTCTGCTGTCCCTGCTTTGACCAGCTCCTGAGGCAGGCTATTCCACAGATTCACAGTTCTGACAGTAAAGAAGTCCTGTCTTTAGATTAAAGTCTTGAGATTAAACCTTGTTTTCACCAGACAGAAAAAATTGCCCCCTTGTCTTCTGATGTGATTTAACCAGGAACAACTTTCCACGACACAACTTTCTGCTGTCTCTTCTCAAGACTATATCATTCTAATTCTTCTAATCTTTCCTCGTAACGATTCCTATACCCTTTATGATTTGTGTGTTATCATACATCCAACAGATTTGTTGCAACCTTTTTAAAATGTTGTTCCATTTGCTTAAATCGGGTTTGCATAAATTCAGAAGTGCAGTAGAATTAAACAGTTTTCTGTCAAAGACATATGTCGACATATTCTACAATATATCCTGTAAACAATTCATCTAAATATTTAAAATTTTGTTACACAGAGAGTGGCTATAAGGTCATGTTATATAAAATAATAAATATAGCTTAATGGTATATTCATGCACATCTTTCTCAATTAAATGCTCTGTTACTAAGAAATGGAAGAATTGTTACAAACAGCTGACATACAAATATGCACATCAGCTGTACTAGATAGTGTTTGTTCTTGTAACAATTTAAAGCACTTACAGTATTTTGGTGGCATTGTGAGCCAGGCTACAAAAAACTGAATTTAATGTCTGTACATTGTGCACAGGGGACTTAAGGTGACTGCAGCTTCTTCTGTGTTTCAGTAATAGACAGCTGAAACATCTAAATATATGGTGCAACCATGACACCAATAGGCTGAAATATGCATTACACTTGTCTTGAAATTTCACGTGGCGTTAACAGTGAATGCTGTTCAAACAAAACCAGTAAGGAAATGGTGCAATCGAAATTTTAGTCAATTTCACAACAATTGGAATATGATTTTTTTCCAGTTTCCATATGCATTCCCCCATATATAGAATATGGCCACTAGGAAATACAATTTGTTCCGAAAATGAAAAGCCATCATTCTTATCTGAAAACAGAAAAATAAAAAATTCTTTGGAACAAATTAAGATAGAGTATAAAATGGAAACACAGAGAGAAGGGTAGAGGCTTTAAATGGTTAAATACAGTGCCTTGCAAAAGTATTCGGCCCCTTAAACTTTTCTACCTTTTACCACATTTCAGGCTTCAAACATAAAGATATAAAATTGAAATTTTTTTTGGCAAAGAATCAACAACAGGTGGGACACAACTGAAGTGGAACAACATTTATTGGATATTTTAAACTTTTGTAAAACATAATAAACTGAAGAGTGGGGTGTTCAATATTATTCGGAACCTTTACTTTATATAATCCACCTGTGTGTAATCAAGTCTCCGTATAAATACACCTGCTCTGTGATAGTATCAGGGTTCTTTTCAAAACCCAGAGAGCATCATGAAGACCGAGGAACACAGCAGGCAGGTTCGTGATACTGTAGTGGAGAAGTTTAAAGCCGGATTTGGATGCAAAATGTTTTCAGGAACTTTTAACATCCCAAAGAGCACTGTGCAAGCGATCATATTGAATCGGAAGGAGTATCAGACCACTGCAAATCTACCAGGACCCGGCTGTCCCTCTAAACGTTCATCTCAAACAAGGAGAAGACTGATCAGAGATGCAGCTTAGAGGCCCATGATCACTGCGGATGAACTTCAGAGGTCTACAGCTGAGGTGGGAGAGTCTATCCATAGGACATCAGTTATGTACTGCACAAATCTGGCCTTTATAGAAGAGTGGCAATAAAAAAGCCATTTCTCCAGGATATCTGTAAAAGGTCTTATTTAAAGTTTGCCACAAGTCCCTATAGAGGCACACCAAACATGTGGAAGAAGGTGCTGGGCAGATAAAACCAAAATAGAACTTCTTAGCCATAATGCCAAACTATATGTTTGGCGTAAAAGCAATACAGCTTTCAGCGTCAGAGGTGGTGGACCCACTGAACCACCCCACGCGATTATGTAAGCCGACCCGGGAGCGGTGTCTAAGTGGCACCTGGTATTCACCAGAGCCTGCCCCAGAGCGGGTTGGACTTGCTGAAGTAGAGACTGAAGAGTTTGCTCCCAGATGAACTTGAGGTCTTATACCAGCTCTTCCACAGCAGGAACAATAGAAGGCACGAACAGAGGGAGAGGTGGGCGTAGATGTTGTCCAAAAACAATAAAAAAAGGGACTGGCACTCTGATTCAGAGTCTAGAAAGTCATAGGTAGCGGATGGATCAGTTGTCCTGTCGAGCAGAGACAAAGTACTGTAGATAGAAGCCCAGAGTCTGGTTGACTCTCTTCACTTGCCCATTTGTCTGAGGATGATAGGCAGAGGAGAATTCCGGCTTAACTTGTAGTTGGTTGCACAAGGAACGCCAGAACCTGGAAACAAACTGGACCCCTCGGTCCGAGGTAATGTACAGAGGAGGTCCATGAAGCCAGAAGATGTGGAGAAAGAACAAGTGGGCAAGACGAGGAGTTGACAGCAGACCCGGCAGAGGAACGAAGGGTCACATTTTACTGAAGCGGTCTGTGACCACCCAGATGACAGTATTACCAGACCATGGCGGAAGATCCGTAACAAAGTCCATGGCTACATAAGTCCATGGACAGTTGGGTATAGGCAGAAGCAGACCTGCTGGCTTGAGATGTGATGACTTATTTCGGGCACAGGAAGTCCAGGAACTCACAAAGTCTCATAGAGCCTTGACCAGACCTGGCCAACAGTAGAAATGAGAGATGAGAGCGACAGGTGCTCAGCCTCCTGAAAGCAATGTCCCCAATTTAATATCCTCTTTCAGAGAACAGGTCTGAGATAGATCTTACCAGGAGGAATCTGACGTAGATCCAGATGAGCGGCGACAACAAATTGTTCAGAAGGAACGATATATCGAGGAGCAAGTTCTTTTCCAATTACATCGAAGGCCCGAGAGAGGGCATCAGTTTTGACATTCTTCTCTGCTAGACGGAAATGAATCAGGAAAGATAAAGTGAGAGAAGAAGAGGGATCAACGACAATGAGCAGTCTAGAGGCATAGGAGGTTCTTGTGATATAGATACAGATCAGATGAGCTCCTTCCAGAAGATAACGTCACTCCTCCAAGGCAAGCTTTATGGCCAGAACCTTGGCTGGTGCGTTACAGAGTCCAAACGTCATGATGAGATACTCAAAGTGTCCATCACGAGTATTGAAGGCGGTCTTCCAATCGTCACCTTCGTGGATGAGGTTATATGCCCCACATAGGTCTAATTTGGTAAAGACCTTGGCTCCACGTAGGCAGTCGAAGAGTTCCGTGATCAGAAGCAATGGGTAGCGGTTTCCACTGTAATTTTGTTTAGACCAAGATAGTCTATACAGGGACCGAGTGAACCATTCATCTTGGCCACAAAGAAGAAACCAGCACCGGCATGAGATAGGACTTGCCTATGAACCCCTTCTGCAGATTCTCCTTCACATAGGCCAACACAGCTGCAGTTTCAGGCACTAAAAGTCGGTACACCTGACCCCATGGAGGAGATGTACCCGGCAACAGGTCTATAGGGCAATCGTAAGGACGGTGCGGTGACATCCACAAAGTCAATATATGAAGCAGGGAGACACACCAGAGGCTTGAAGGATACTGGAGAAGCTGTGGTGGATATGGGATGAGGTACCACCAAAACCGCACAACTGCCATTCTGGTCCCCAGTACAGTACAGGATGGTACGTTGTAACCAACAGAAGATGTAGACCAAAGTAGCACATATGACGAGTCTGTCCTTGTGTAATGCTCCAATTTGCAGGCACAGGGGTTCGGTACGGTACTGGACCGGGTCGCAAAGATTCTGCCCACTGAAGGACGAGATGACCAGCGGTTTCTCAAGACCAGGGCAGCATCCACAAGGTTTTATTCAGAGCGGGAATCTAGGAAGACTGTAGCTTGACCAAGTGCTTTGGGCTAGCACAGTAGAGACATAGATTCTCCTGTCGTCGTCTGGAGCACTCTCTGGGTGTCAGACAAGCTTTATCCACCTGCATGGCCGCCTCTGCAGCAGACAAGGAGGGCAGCTTTTTTAATATGGCTTGACAGTCCTTTCTTAAATATCATTCCAAGAAATCTTGGAGGCCAGGGTGCGGAATTGAACCTAGTAGTTGCAGACTGACAAGTCCCCTTGACGTAGATTCAGTAATAGCGGTTTCAGCAGAAGATGCCCTGGCTGGTTCCTCAAAGATGGACCGTAATTCAGCAAGGAATATGGTGAGATTAGCCTTGACTGGGTCATTCCTGTCCCAGAGAGGAGCAGCCCATGCCAGCGCTTTCCCAGAGAGAAGACTGATCCCGAATGCCAAGCTTATACCGTTCTGTGGTGAAATGTGTAAGCATTAATTCGATGTGCAGGGAACACTGGGTATAAACCACCTGCACAAATTGGAGTCTAAGTGACACCCGTTATTCACCAGAGCCCGCCGCAAAGCATGTGACTTTGCTTGCAGTGGTGGCCAAGGGAAGGTACAGAATCGGCAGGCAAAATTCGGAGTCGTGGATAGGCAGAAGATTAGGACAGGTGGTATAGGATTGGAGTTCGGGACGTAGCAGAAGGTAAAGACAGACGGCAAGGAATCGAGGTCAGGAAAGTAGCAGAAGGTCACAGCGGATAATAAACAGGAATCGCAACCGGAACGCTTTTTTGTAAGCCTATGAGGCACAAAGATCTGGCAAGGGTCAGAGGAAGAGGCTGGCTACTTATCAGGTCAGGCGACCGGCAGCACCAATAAGCAGCACACTGGCCCTTTAAATCTCACAGAGTCAGCGCTTGCATGCCCTAGGAGGCGGGGATGAGAACACCGGACCAGAGGAGCCATTGCTGGAATGCAGACAGGTAAATCTGTTCCTCAGTTCTTCCGCAGGGACAGGAAAGATGGTTCAAATTGATGGGAAGATGGATGGAGCCAATCACAGGACCATTATAGGACAGATATTTATCTTCCAACAAGACAATGATCCCAAACATAAAGCAAAATCTACAATGGAATGGTTCACAAATATACGTATCCAGGTGTTAGAATGGCCAAGTCAAAGTCCAGACTTGAATCTAATCGAGAGAATCTGTGGAAAGAGTTGAAAACTGCAGTTCACAAACGCTCTTCATCCAACCTCACTGAGCTTGAGCTGTTTTCCAAGGAAGAATGGGCAAGAATTTCAGTCTCTGGATGTGCAAAACTAAAAGAGACATACCCCAAGTGTCTTGTAGCTGTAATCGCAGCAAAAGGTGGCGCTACAAAATATTAACTTAAGTGGGGCAGATAATATTGCACGCTTCAGATTTCAGTTTATTAGTTTTTACAAAAGTGTCATATATCCAATAAATTTCATTCCACTACACAATTGTGTCCCACTTGTTGAGTCTTTACCAAAAAAATTAATTCAAGGTAGCCAGCATGAATAAACCACTGTTCACATTAGCAATGTCAGAGTGAAACATAGTGCAAAGATAAGAGGGTGACACCTACACAGATGTTACATTATTTTAAAATCAGTACCGTTTATTGGCTGAAATTGGACAACCCCTTTAAGTTAATCCATCAAACAATGTGTCCTAAGATATGAACTGAAAATCAATCAGGTAACTAATTATTTTGCTGGAGAAAGTACATTTACTTTACACAAATAAGCCAACAAAAGCAAATTTATTCAAAGCTTTAGCTCATCCCTCCTCATTTAGCTCATTTCCCATGGAATCTAGCACTAGGATTAAGCATTGTAAACTAAGCACACTTACATGCTGCTGTGTGCCCCCTCCAGCAGGATCTGCTCTTCTTTTAGCTTCCTATATCTTTGTTTTTGCAAGAAAGGCTTTAAAAAATATGCAAATGAGCCCATAGGCCTCCAGGCTCAATTAACAGCTATGGAGTTATGTAAAATAAACTATTATAAACTACTGAAATCTGAAGCCAAAAAGCGAGAATTAGACTCACCGGCAATTCGTTTTCCATCTAGTCCACCATGACGGCCCACCTGGAGGATTACCCCTTGACCTCTGCAGGGACAGGAAGAAGAGAGGTTAAATGTCCCTCCCCCTGCAGCCCTCGCCAGTGTTCTACCAAATAATTACACCAAGGAAGGATGCAAGAGGTTTTATTAGCATGTTACTCCACATACAATAAAAAACCATCATTTGTAAGGGTTGGGAAAAAATTCCAGGCCGTCATGGTGGACTAGATGGAAAACGAATTACCGGTGAGTCTAATTCTCGCTTTCCATGACGTCCCCCATGACGGCCCACCTGGAGATGTACCAGATAACAAAAAGGAATTTTTTTAGGGAGGGACTACTGTTTGTAGAACTTTTCTACCAAATGATAAGTCCATGGCAGAATGTAAGTCCAGTCTGTAGTGTTTCGCAAAGGTTGTGGAACTGGACCAGGTTGCGGCTTTACAGATTTGGTCCAGGGAAGCTCCTGCTCGCTCTGCCCAGGAAGTGGCTACTGCCCTGGTAGAATGGGCTTTAAGATTTGTAGGAGCTTCTAAGCTCTGGATAGTATAACAGTCCCTGATAGTCTGTCTAATCCAGCGGGCGATGGTGATCTTTGACGCTTTTCTCCCTCTGTTCTTGCCCTGGAACTGAAGAAACAAGTTTGAGTCTTTCCGCCAGTTATTAGTTATTTCGAGATAGTGTAGCACTATTCTTCTCACATCTAAAGTATGCCATTTAGCTTCTCCCGAAGTTTTTGGTTTTTGGCAAAAGGAGGGAAGAATAATTTCCTGGTTACGATGGAAATCTGTTGCTACTTTGGGCAGGAAATTTGGATCAAGCATCAAGGATATTCTATCGTCCGTAATTTTTAGGTAAGGTTCATTAACGGAGAGTGCTTGAATTTCTCCTAACCTTCTAGCTGTTGTTATGGCAACAAGAAAGGCAGTTTTTAAGGTGATATTTTTTACACTTGCGTCCTCTAGAGGCTCGAAGGGGCCCTGTATAAGGCCATTCAGAACTATTGATAAGTCCCAGGGAGGGGTCCTGATAGGACATTTAGGACTTAGTCTAGTGGATGCTCTAAGAAACCGTCTTACCCACCTATGGTCAGCCAGAGAGACGTCGAAGAAGACGCTGAGGGCTGAGACTTGAACCTTTAGTGTGCTGGTCTTTAGGCCTTTGGTCAACCCAGCTTGAAGAAACTCCAATATCTGCTGTGTGTTAGGAGAAGACAGATTAGGGATTTCAGGATGGCAAAAGGATACAAATCTTTTCCAGATTTTGTGGTAGATTGCTGAAGTAACTGGCTTCCTACTTGCCTGTAATGTTGCAATGACTTCTTCTGAGAGACCCTTAGCCTTCAGCATCTGTTTCTCAGGATCCAGGCTGATAGATGGAGTGATTCTGGATTGGGATGATGAACAGACCCCTGATATATGAGATCCTTCCTTTGAGGGAGAATAACTGGTTCTTCCAATGCCAAATTCTTCAGTGCTGGGAACCAGCTTCTTTTTGGCCAGAAGTGGACTATCAAGATAATCTTGAGGTCTTCTTGTCTTATTTTTTGCACCGTCCTTGAGATCAGAGGAAGTGGAGGGAAGGCATAGGCTAGTCTTGAGTGCCAACTGTGGCAGAAGGCATCTAGAAAGTAGTCTGGGGTATTCTTCTGTAGGGCGAAGTAATGGTCTGCTTTTTTGTTTTCTCTGGTGGCAAATAGATCTATTTGCGGTATTCCCCATTTCTGGGTTAAATGGGAGAAAACTTCTTTGTTTAGGCACCACTCGTGGGGATCCAGAGTGTATCGGCTCAGGAAATCTGCCTCTTTGTTTTCTGACCCCTTTAGATGGAATGCTGTCAGGGAAAGGACTGGGACCATTGACCTTGAACCAGTTTTCCTGGAAGTTTTGCTCCCCAACCTGTCTTGCTTGCATCTGTTAAGATGGATGTTACTGGCCAATTGTTCCATTTTAGGCCCCTGGAGAGATTTTCCGCTGTCTTCCACCAATTTAGAGAACTTTTTACCCATAGGGGAATGTTGGTTTTTCTTTCCAGATGATTTAGATTCTTGTCCCAGGATGAAAGAATCCAATTCTGAAGATCTCTCATATGATTTTGAGCCCAGGGAACACCGGCTATACAGGACGTGAGAAGGCCCAGGAGCTTCATAGCCTCTCTGATTGAGCACTTCTGTCTGCTTTGGAACAGTGATACCTGTAAGGTAAGATTCTTGATCTTCTCTTCTGGAAGGAGAGAGTGTTGATGTACTGAGTCCAGCAGAATTCCCAGAAATTTTTGCTTGGTACTTGGTTGGAGATTTGATTTTTCGAAATTTATAATCCAGCCTAGGTTTTTTAGGATTGCTAATGTCGTGTCTCTCTGGGATAACAGAATTTCTTCTGAGCTGGAGACTAGAAGGAGATCGTCTAAGTAGGGGATCAGTAGTATGTTCTTTTGTCTTAGGACCGCTACCACCTCTGCCATAATTTTTGTGAACAGTCTGGGAGCTGAGGAGATCCCGAATGGTAGAGCTCTGAATTGTCTTACCTGGTTTTCTGGGGACCGGATGGCAAATCTCAGGAATTTTTGAGAGATGGGATGGATTGGGACGTGGTAATACGCGTCTTTTAAGTCTATAGTGCATAGAGCTGCCCCCTTGGGGATTAATGGTGTTGTGGATTTTAGGGACTCCATCTTGAATCTTCTGTATTTGATATGGGTATTTAGATTCTTTAAGTTTATGATCATCCTGTAGGCTCCGTTCGGTTTCTGAACTAAGAAGAGTGGAGAGTAGAACCCTTTCTTTTGATGGTGGGGAGGTACAGGAGAAATTACATTTTTGAGTAGTAGAGATTGAACCTCTTCCCACATGAGCAGAAGCATTTGCTGAGAGGATGTTTTTGTTGTCGTAAATGTTTGAGGAGGCGGGGTATTCAACTCGATCTTGTAGCCGTCGCGTATGACTTGTAGAATCCAGGCATTCTTTATGCTTTGCTCCCACTGAGAGGGGAAAAGAGCTAGTCTTCCCCCCACCCTGGCGTCATTGTTTTCGGGCAGGGTTGGGTACTCTGGAAGGGATTGTAACCTCTGCCTCTACCCCCTTTTGTATAGTTCCATCTGCCTTGTTTGCCTTTTCCGCGATAGGATGGAATTTTGTCACGGGAATCGCGAAATGAATGCCTTTTCTGTCTAGGTTCTGGAAAGCCCTTTTTCCTATCTGCGGCTTTCTCCAGGATCGTGTCCAGTTCTGGACCAAATAGGAACTCGCCGGTAAAAGGTATGCCACATAAGTTGGATTTAGATCGGAAGTCTCCTGACCACTGCTTGAGCCAGAGGGCTCTGCGGGCGACGTTAGAGAGTGCTCCTTCTTTGGCGGAAAATCTGACGCATTCCCCAGATGCATCTGCAATGAAGGTGGTTGCTAATTTTAGAAGTGGGAGAGACTCCCGAAGCTTCTCTCTTGAGGTTCCGCTAATAATTTGGTTCTCTAACCCGTTTAGCCAGCAGGTCATTGTTCTGGCGATAGATGTGGTTGCGACATTTGCCTTCAGATTCAGCATTGCCGATTCCCAGGTTTTCTTTAAGACACTGTCAGATTTGTGATCCATGGGGTCTTTAAGTTGGGTCGCATCCTCAAAGGGGAGGTCGGTCTTTTTTACCATCTTTGTAACCTGGATGTCTACTTTTGGAATTGAATTCCAGTTTTTTTATTTCTCCTCGTCGAACACGAGCCGATTCCTGAAATCTCTGGCCACTGATAGCCGTTTTTCTGGATCTTTCCATTCTTCCCGGATAAGGTCCTCCAGCACATTATTGACTGGAAAAACCCTCTTCTTTTTGGCTCTTAAGCAACCAAAGAGTTCGTCCTGTACGGACTTTATCGCCACAGGATCTTCAATGTTTAGTGTTTCTCGGACCGCCCTTAGTAAGGTGTCCAGGCTATCCATAGAAAAAAGGAATCTAGTGTCATTTTTTTGTTCCTGGCTGTCTAGCTGTTCTTCCTCACCGCCTTGGTAGGAACAGGAAGCCCTGTCAGGGTCTGAATCCATCTCCTCCGGATTAGGTTCAGAGGGTTTGAACCTTTTAGGAGGAATTCCTTCAGAAAAGAGGGATGCAACTGTGCTCTTTACTTCAGATTTAAACATGGATCTCATCTCGTCCATGAAGGACGCTTTTTCCTCCCGCATTATGCTGTCAAGGCAGTCTCTGCATAGCGGTTTTTTATAAGGTTCTGGAAGTTTATTATAACACATGTTGCATCTACGAGATGGAAGGGTCTTAGTCTTTGACTTGTCTTCCTTCTTTTCCTCTTTTTTATCCTCTTTCTTCTCTTTATCCTTTCTCTCCTGAATGTGAGAAGAAAAAACACGAGGAAGCATAGGGGATGTATATATACAGGGCCCCCCCTCCACGTTCCACCCTCCAGACCCCCTTACTTACAGATGTCTGAGGAAGGGGGACTGGGTCCATACTGCCTGTGGACAAGGGAGGAGGTAGAGGTGTAAGTGGAGCGGTGATAAAGATAAGCAATCTGCCACCATGCGTTTCACTAACCTGCTCCTGTGACACACTCAGATCTGCAAAAAAACCACCTGCAGTCGTCTCAGAAGCAAGAGAGGTCTCTAGTAGACTCTCTGCTTTTTAAACTCACCGCTCCACGCTCCTGACTCCCGAACGCCAATGACGTGAAGGATCGCGTCACTTCCGGTGCGACGCGCGGACTGGAAGTCGTCATCCGGCCCAGTGGAACGCAAAACCGTCATCGGAAGTCATCGGAAGTCGTCATCACATAACCGGAAGTCGTCATCGGGATTGGTGGAACGCGGCTGCGTTTCACCATCGGTAGCCGGAACATGTGGTGCTGCCGTAGATCGTCGCAGGACCGCAGGGATTGCACCAAATACCTCTCCACGTCGTCAGCCAGGAAGATCATCGATCGAGGCCAGGAGAGGAGAGGATCTTAGTACCAGGTACCGCGCCTCTTAAAGGCGTCCCCCTCCACTCCCACCCCCCTAAGGAGATGAGAAGGAGAGAGACCCTCTCTTCCCCCTGCCTGTGTAGGGACAGGAAGAACACTGGCGAGGGATGCAGGGGGAGGGACATTTAACCTCTCTTCTTCCTGTCCCTGCAGAGGTCAAGGGGTAATCCTCCAGGTGGGCCGTCATGGGGGACGTCATGGAAACATCTGTTTTGTAAACCAAACAAGGGGAGGTTCATATACCTAGCTGTCCTGGCACAACGGCTTAATCGAAAAAAACAGGAAAAGTGGCCAGATGTAAGCCATTGCCTTTAACCCTTTCCTTGCCAGACGTTTTTGGAAATGTCCTCGCTTTATTGGACAGAACAATTTTTACCATTTTGAAATGTACAATTTAAATAGAAATTACAGCATGAAGGCTTATCCTAAACCCCAAAAACCAAATATTTTCTGAAAGCAGCCATTTGTCCCATTTTTAAAATTGCATTAAGGATTTTATAGACATAGGCACGTTCATTCAATTTTGATTCCAACTGTGAAATTTTATTAAAAAAATGCATAAAATTTTAATTTCATGGCAAAAAGTGAGCCCCAAGCAGAAAATTATTTGTGTTACAACTCTTAAAGGAAACCTACCACTTGAAGTGGCAGGTTTAAGAAGAAAACACGGAGCTTATTTTTGTTAGTGTTTTAAACTGCTGTATCGCGGTTTAAACGGTTTTTAAACTTTATAGCCGGCGCAGTGAGGTACGCGCTCGGCGCTTACCATGTGCGCAACTGTGCGCGCGGCTACATAGGAAGTGAAGGAGAGCCGCGCGCATGGTAAGCGCCGAGCGCGTACCTCCCTGTGCCGGCTATAAAGTTTAAAAAGTGTTTTAAACCGCAATACAGCAAAAGGCATACAAAATTTGGTTATAACTAGAGATGAGCGAGCACTAAAATGCTTGGGTACTCGTTATTCGAGACGAACTTTTCCCGATGCTCGAGTGCTCGTTTCGAGTAACGAGCCCCATTGAAGTCAATGGGAGACTCGAGCATTTTTCAAGGGGACCAAGGCTCTGCACAGGGAAGCTTGGCCAAACACCTGGGAACCTCAGAAAAGGATGGAAACACCACGGAAATGGACAGGAAACAGCAGGGGCAGCATGCATGGATGCCTCTGAGGCTGCTTAATCGCACCATTATGCCAAAATTATGGGGAACAGCATGGCCATGACAGAGTGACCGAATGAGGCTAGATAGCATCTAAAACATGCAATAATTGACCATGACACTATAGGGGACGGCATGCAGAGGCAGCGGCAGCAGTGGCAGGCTAGAGAGTGTCATGGCGACATACCCTAAATGGACTCAGGCTTCAAACCAATGGGTGGCAGAGAGGGACCAAAGGAGGTGAGCAAGAAGCGCTCAAATAATATCGGTACATGATAAAAGTTTGCCAGTATATTTTGTGGATTACACAGCAGGGTGGCGACAAAGTTAACATGGAAGCCATGAAAACAATCCAAAATTCTGCCTGACACAGCTCGTTTGATAAGGGGACCATGTATGGAGGCAGTGAACTAGTAGTAGATTAAAGGTGCTGCAGTTAAAACTATGTTAGTTGGATCTTGGCATGGAGCTGGCGCTCCGCTGCCAGGCGAGCTTTCGCCAATCCAAGCCCCTGTCTCTAGGCTACTCCCCAAACAGCACTTCTAAGAACCTTTTGTATAAGATCAAGTGTAGTAGCGTTCTTATAAGTTTAGGATATGGCGGGTGAGGGGAATGTAAACAGATGCGCAAGAAGCGCTGAAATAATATCCGTAAATGGTAAAAGTTTGCCAGTGTATTTTGTGGATAACACAGCAGGGTGGCGACAAAGTTAACAACTTTGATGTGGAATCCATGAAAACAACCCAAATTTCGGCCTGACACACCTCGTTTGATAAAGGGACGATGTATGGAGGCAGCTATATGGACGACTTTTGGAGGTAGCAATGGAGACAACGTGTGGAGGCTGCTATGGAGACAATTCAATTTGGATAGTGCCTGTATGTGGCAGTCCAAAAAAGTTTTCAAACCAGAGGAGCAGGTAGGTGGCCCTCCATAAAAATGGAATAGATTGAGTGCCTGTATGTGGCAGTCCAAAAAAGTTTTCAAACCAGAGGAGCAGGTAGGTGGCCCTCCATAAAAATGGAATAGATTGAGTGCCTGTATGTGGCAGTCCAAAAAAGTTTTCAAACCAGAGGAGCAGGTAGGTGGCCCTCCAGTAAAATGGAATAGATTGAGTGCCTGTATGTGGCAGTCCAAAAAAGTTTTCAAACCAGAGGAGCAGGTAGGTGGCCCTCCATAAAAATGGAATAGATTGAGTGCCTGTATGTGGCAGTCCAAAAAAGTTTTCAAACCAGAGGAGCAGGTAGGTGGCCCTCCATAAAAATGGAATAGATTGAGTGCCTGTATGTGGCAGTCCAAAAAAGTTTTCAAACCAGAGGAGCAGGTAGGTGGCCCTCCAGTAAAATGGAATAGATTGAGTGCCTGTATGTGGCAGTCCAAAAAAGTTTTCAAACCAGAGGAGCAGGTAGGTGGCCCTCCAGAAAAATGGAATAGATTGAGTGCCTGTATGTGGCAGTCCAAAAAAGTTTTCAAACCAGAGGAGCAGGTAGGTGGCCCTCCAGATAAATGGAATAGATTGAGTGCCTGTATGTGGCACTCCCAAAAATTGTTTAAAACAGAGGACCGGGTCGGTGGCCCTCCATAAAAATTAAATGCATAAAGTACTATAGCTAGAGCCAGTGGGCCCTGTCAAAAAATAGCCAGTTTCCTCTGCTTTACTGTACAAAGAGGAGGAGAAGGAGGAAAATGAGGAGGAGGAGGAGTGGATAAATTATTCAGGTTGAGCTTCCTTCACCTGGTGGAGATTGGAAATTAGGAGAAATCCAGGCTTTATTCATCTTAATAAGCGTCAGCCTGTCAGCGCTGTCAGTCGACAGGCGTGTACGCTTATCGGTGATGATGCCACCAGCTGCACTGAAAACCCGCTCGGACAAGACGCTAGCGGCAGGGCAGGCAAGAACCTCCAAGGCGTACAGCGCCAGTTCGTGCCACATGTCCAGCTTTGAAACCCAGTAGTTGTAGGGAGCTGTGTGATCATTTAGGACGATGGTATGGTCAGCTACGTACTCCCTCACCATCTTTCTGTAAAGATCAGCCCTACTCTGCCGAGACTGGGGACAGGTGACAGTGTCTTGCTGGGGTGACATAAAGCTGGCAAAAGCCTTGTAAAGCGTACCCTTGCCAGTGCTGGACAAGCTGCCTGCTCGCCTACTCTCCCTCGCTACTTGTCCCGCAGAACTACGCACTCTGCCGCTAGCGCTGTCAGAAGGGAAATACTGTTTCAGCTTGTGAACCAGGGCCTGCTGGTATTCATGCATTCTCACACTCCTTTCCTCTCCAGGGATGAGAGTGGAAAGATTTTGCTTGTACCGTGGGTCCAGGAGAGTGAACACCCAGTAATCGGTGCTGGAATAAATTCTTTGAACGCGAGGGTCACGGGATAGGCAGCCTAGCATGAAATCTGCCATATGCGCCAGAGTACCAACGCGTAAGAATTCACTCCCCTCACTGGCCTGACTGTCCATTTCCTCCTCCTCCAACTCCTCCAACTCCTCTTCTTCTGCCCATACACGCTGAACAGTGAAGGACTCAACAATGGTCCCCTCTTGTGTCTCGCCAACATTCTCCTCCTCTTCCTCCTCATCCTCCTCCACCTCCTCCGATATGCGCTGTGAAACAGACCTAAGGGTGCTTTGGCTATCAACAAGGGAATCTTCTTCCCCCGTCTCTTGTGAGGAGCGCAAAGCTTCCGACTTCATGCTGATCAGAGAGTTTTTCAACAGGCCAAGCAGCGGGATGGTGAGGCTGATGATGGCGGCATCGCCACTGACCATCTGTGTTGACTCCTCAAAGTTACTCAGCACCTGACAGATATCAGACATCCACGTCCACTCCTCATTGTAGACTTGAGGAAGCTGACTGACCTGACTACCAGTTCTGGTGGAAGTTGACATCTGGCAGTCTACAATGGCTCGGCGCTGCTGGTAAACTCTGGATAACATGGTCAGTGTTGAATTCCACCTCGTGGGACAGTCGGTGAGCGGGCAGTTGGAGGCGGCGCTGCGCTGCCCTGAGAGTGGCAGCATCTGTGCTGGACTTCCTGAAATGCGCACAGATGCGGCGCACCTTCGTGAGCAAATCAGACAGATTGGGGTATGTCTTGAGGAAACGCTGAACTATCAGATTTAACACATGGGCCTGGCATGGCACATGTGTCAGTCTGCCGAGTTGCAGAGCCGCCACCAGGTTACGGCCGTTGTCACACACAACCATGCCTGGCTTCAGGTTCAGCGGTGCCAGCCACAGATCAGTCTGCGCCGTGATGCCCTGTAATAGCTCTTGGGCGGTGTGCCTTTTATCGCCTAGGCTCAGCAGTTTGAGCACCGCCTGCTGTCGCTTAGCAACGGCACTGCTGCTGTGCCTAGAGCTACCGACTGATGGCGCCGTGCCCACGGATGGTAGTTCGGAGGAGGAGGTGGAGGAGGGGTGGGAGGAGGAGGAGGCATAGTAGGCCTGAAACACCTGGACCGAGGTAGGCCCCGCAATCCTCGGCGTCGGCAGTATATGACCAGCCCCAGGGTCAGACTCGGTCCCAGCCTCCACCAAGTTAACCCAATGTGCCGTCAGCGATATATAGTGGCCCTGCCCGGCAGCACTCGTCCACGTGTCCGTGGTCAGGTGGACCTTGTCAGAAACGGCGTTGGTCAGGGCACGGGTGATGTTGTCTGACACGTGCTGGTGCAGGGCTGGGACGGCACATCGGGAAAAGTAGTGGCAGCTGGGGACCGAATACCGAGGGGCGGCCGCCGCCATGAGGTTGCGAAAGGCCTCGGTCTCTACTAGCCTATAGGGCAGCATCTCCAGGCTAAGCAATCTGGAGATGTGCACATTAAGGGCTTGGGCGTGCGGGTGGGTTGCACTATATTTGCGTTTCCGCTCCAGCGTCTGGGGTATGGAGAGCTGAACGCTGGTGGATGCTGTGGAGGATCGTGGAGGCGACGATGGGGTTTTTGTGGCAGGGTCCTGGGCAGGGGGCTGACTATCAGCTGACACAGGGGAAGGAGCAGTGGTGTGCACGGCCGGAGGTGAACGGGCTTGTTGCCACTGAGTGGGGTGTTTAGCATTCATATGCCTGCGCATACTGGTGGTAGTTAAGCTAGTAGTGGTGGAACCCCTGCTGAGCCTGGTTTGGCTAATGTTGCACACCACAGTCCGTCGGTCATCCGGTGTTTCCTTAAAGAACCTCCAGACTTCTGAAGATCTAGCCCTCGCCGCAAGAGCCCTCGCCACGGGAGCTTCACTAGTTGACACATTTGGCGCTGATGCACCAGCTCTGGCCCTGCCTCTCCGTCTGGCCCCACCACTGCCTCTTCCAACCTGTTCTGGTCGAGGACTCTCCTCCGTCTCAGAAGCACTGTGTTCACCCGGCCTCTCAACCCAGCTTGGGTCTGTCACCTCATCATCCTCCGAAACCTCAGTCTGCTCCCCCCTCGGACTTCCTGCCCTGACAACAACTTCCCCACTGTCTGACAACCGTGTCTCCTCATCGTCGGACACCTCTTTACACACTTCCACTACGTCAAGAAGGTCATCATCACCCACAGACTGTGACTGGTGGAAAACCTGGGCATCGGAAAATTGCTCAGCAGCAACCGGACAAGTGGTTTGTGACTGTGGGAAGGGTCCAGAAAACAGTTCCTCAGAGTATGCCGGTTCAAATGCCAAATTTTCCTGGGAGGGGGCAGACTGGGGGGGAGGAGGCTGAGGTGCAGGAGCTGGAGGAGTGGCGATTTCGGTGACATGGGTGGACTGCGTGGAAGACTGACTGGTGGACAAATTGCTCGAAGCATTGTCAGCAATCCACGACATCACCTGTTCGCACTGTTCTGGCCTCAACAGTGCTCTACCACGAGTCCCAGTAACTTCAGACATGAACCTAGGGAGTGTAGCTCTGCGGCGTTCCCCTGCTCCCTCATAAGCAGGTGGTGTCTCACCCCGGCCAGGACCACGGCCTCTGACCCCTGCAGTAGTTGGACGCCCACGTCCCCGCCCTCGTCCTCTACCCCTAGCCCTCGGGTTAAACATTTTTAAAATGAGAGTTATAGCTTTAATTTTTTTTTAACTTTTTTTTGTGCTTTTTTTTTTTTTTTGTGTTTTTGAGTTTTTAAAACCAAACGATGCTATCCTATTGCTATGGCTATTTTCTAGCCAAGTATGAAAGCACACTACTATGCCAGATGAGATGACACTGAGTTATTAAACAAAATAAACGTAAAATAAAAAAGGACAAATGGCAGACTGTGCCTAATTGAAATCCAACCCCTACTAAAATTTCCCACTTCGGTCTTTGCAATGGATATGTGCGTCACTAAGCGCAAAACACAGCGGTCGCAAGTCTCACTACAAATTGCTCACAATTGGCTACTAGATGCACTGCAGCAAGTACAGCCACCAGCAGATCAACCAGAAATCAAATATATAACGCTACTGTAGGCGTAAGCCGTTTGGATTCTCCTATGGCTATTTTCTAGCCAAGTATGAAAGCACACTACTATGCCAGATGAGATGACGCTGAGTTATTAAACAAAATAAACGTAAAATAAAAAAGGACAAATGGCAGACTGTGCCTAATTGAAATCCAACCCCTACTAAATTTTCCCACTTCGGTCTTTGCAATGGATATGTGCGTCACTAAGCGCAAAACACAGCGGTCGCAAGTCTCACTACAAATTGCTCACAATTGGCTACTAGACGCACTGCAGCAAGTACAGCCACCAGCAGATCAACCAGAAATCAAATATATAACGCTACTGTAGGCGTAAGCCGTTTGGATTCTCCTATGGCTATTTTCTAGCCAAGTATGAAAGCACACTACTATGCCAGATGAGATGACGCTGAGTTATTAAACAAAATAAACGTAAAATAAAAAAGGACAAATGGCAGACTGTGCCTAATTGAAATCCAACCCCTACTAAATTTTCCCACTTCGGTCTTTGCAATGGATATGTGCGTCACTAAGCGCAAAACACAGCGGTCGCAAGTCTCACTACAAATTGCTCACAATTGGCTACTAGATGCACTGCAGCAAGTACAGCCACCAGCAGATCAACCAGAAATCAAATATATAACGCTACTGTAGGCGTAAGCCGTTTGGATTCTCCTATGGCTATTTTCTAGCCAAGTATGAAAGCACACTACTATGCCAGATGAGATGACGCTGAGTTATTAAACAAAATAAACGTAAAATAAAAAAGGACAAATGGCAGACTGTGCCTAATTGAAATCCAACCCCTACTAAATTTTCCCACTTTGGTGTTTAAACACAACGGTAGCAAGTCCCCCTGCTAATTCCTCACAAAATGGTACTAGATGCAAATAAAAAATAAAAAAAGTAGAACGTTATTGTAGCCCTAAGAAGGGCTGTTGGGTTCTTGGAGAATCACTCCTGCCTAACAGTAAGCTAATAGAACACCCTAACGCTTTCCCTGACCAGCAGCAGCTCTCTCCCTAGCGGCATCCAGACACAGAATGATCCGAGCAGCGCGGGCAGCGGCTAGTCTATCCCAGGGTCACCTGATCTGGCCAGCCAACCACTGCTATCGACGTGTAAGGGTACCACGTCATGCTGGGTGGAGTGCAGAGTCTCCTGGCTTGTGATTGGCTCTGTTTCTGGCCGCCAAAAAGCAAAACGGCGGGAGCTGCCATTTTCTCGAGCGGGCGAAGTATTCGTCCGAGCAACGAGCAGTTTCGAGTACGCTAATGCTCGAACGAGCATCAAGCTCGGACGAGCATGTTCGCTCATCTCTAGTTATAACCCAAAAATGTGTCAAAAGATATATGACGCGCAAATTAAGGCACAGCCTACCATGTTTAAAAATATAACTTTACAATTAATGCACATGGCCACATTCATGCAACTTTGCAACAAACTGTGATAAAATGCAAAAATTACAGGAAAATACAAAATATATACAAATACAATATACTTATAAAAAGAAAAACAGTACGGTGTGAGGAGTTCAGACATACCTCACATGTGTATTTTTACAGAGAATCACACAGCTATATTATTTTACACACTTAGTAACCCAACTTTCACCCAAATTTCACTTTAACCATTAACATCTCTTGTCATATAAAAAAGGAGATTCTCAGTTTTTAGATATCAGAATTTTGATTCTAGATTTCACCAGTCCAAAGTTATGACTCTTAGAAGCCAGGGCATATCAGATACTTCTTTGGCCACTAAGGTGCCACCATGTGAGGGAATGTTAGACACGTCGTTGGCCGGAAAATATTAATAACCTACCTTTGGTTATCAATATCCAACATATTTATAGGTTTATATACCAATCATATGCTTTTTTTGGCATATCATTTATTTAGGTGTGCCTCACAAACCTAGTAAACATGGTTTATCTTTGGCTGATGTACACTTGCAATGTATAGTATAGCTGCAAGTGCAAACATCAATAGATCTCTCTGGGGTTTTTGCTGAACATTAAAGGGGTATTCCGGGAATATGATCGTCTGACACAAAAACCCATGATGATATAAATAAATGAATACAACAATACTCAATGTCATTAGTCACAAAACGGAGCTTAAATAGTTTGATTTTATGATTTACAAAATTTGTGGCCTCTCTAAAGTAGGTGGAGTTATCACTAAGATGGCCGCCACTGGATACTACAAGTTCCATGATCCTTTAGTTCTCAGTAACTCCTCCTGGTGATGATCTAACACATTTTCTTGCTCTGTTACCATAGTTATGATGCGTAACTGCCATCCCTGCACATCACCACAACACTGGCCATACTGGATGCACTGCAACCAACCCACTACAGCCAAACATAGCGTTGATCACATGACCTGCCCAGGCAGGTGCAGGACATGTGATGTGGACATGTGACCAGCGGCCATCTTCTGTCCTGTGTATGCTCTGCAACGGACCGCGTGGAGGAAATTAACGGACTGATTAAAGGGCCAGTAGCATTTTAACTCTTCATTAGAGTGTATGTCACCAGCATTTTCTGCTAAGGGGAGCAAAATTTTATAAAACAACTAATTACACATTAGCTTATATTTTGAGTACCCACTTGTATATGAATTATGCTTACTCCTGGAATGCCCCTTAAACAACAGAATTTAATGTGGGTGTTTGTGAATTAACCCTCCTGAAAGGGGTCATGATTTTACATCCCAGTTCCTATATAATGAATATTTAGGCTGATAGCAGATACGGCCAACTCTGGGCTAAATTGAATATTTTGTTTTTGTGCCGAATAAATCAGGAAGCAGCAAATTATACATGCACTTCTCTCTAGCAGTAGGTTGTAACCGCTCTGTTAACAATGAATTACAACACATATTCTAGCAGTTCTTTTATTTTATAGAAGACTGTGGCACAATAGAAGTAATTTGTTCACTGAACTTGTACAGCTCTCTTTGCACAATGCAAACATGAATACCTTACACTCCCCTTCAATTTCAGAGGTGGAGGGATATGTCTAACGTAATAATTAAAAAGAAGTTTTTGCTCATAAGAAGAAACAGTGCATTTCAGAAACAGTAATAAGACACTTATTAGTGCGCCAAGGCAGCTCCACTAAGAACAACCAGCTCTACCAAATACTTCTCTTAGGGCAGATTCACATAGGCGTTTTTCTTTCACATCAGTGGATTTTTTACTGATGCCTTATTGAACCAATTCTTTTCAATGGGCTTTTTCAAGTTTCATTTTTTCCCACTGATCAGTAGATAAAAATGTAAAACCTGTCCATTTGGTGTTCACTGACAACAGAAAAACAAATATGTATGTGTTTATAAGCCTAAATGCTCTTCAGGACAAATTTCTGATGTGAAGAAAAACACAAATGTTAAAGAGCCCTTACAAAGATACACGTTGGTCCCAGTGAGAACGCAAGCTCCGTCTGTAGATAAAGGCTTTGTTACTAAACAAGCTTATATGTAAGTATGTGCTCCTAATAGCTATTGGCCCTATAGTGATTCCCAATATTCTAACTGCAGTTGAACCTCTAAAAAGAGTTTCCACCTATGGGAAACTCCTACTGGTGTACCTGGCCAAGAGTAGGGCCCCTATCACACAAATGTGAGGACATGCATCCACCCGCACAATTTGAGGCTGTATATACACCCCCATAGACAACTATGGTGCACAGCCGCGGTACAGCGAGCACAATGTGTCTCACCATACCGTGCTAAAAAATATAAAGCATGCTCTATCTTTGGCCGCAAGTATGGCTATGCGGCACTGCTTCCTTTGGAGAGGGGAGGGGTGAGTAGCGCACATCCCTCTGCCTCCATCCAGTTCCCGGCCTGGGTATAGCACACATTCATGTGAAAGCAGTCTAAAAGTCCGCTGTTGATTTCCTATTGTTCACAAAGTATTTTGCGGAATTGAACCTAACTGGCTTAAAAAACCAACGCTGCTGTAGATTGATAAGATTTTCTGCACAAAAAATCTACAGCACTTTGCTCTTACTGTACATTGCAACTGATTTGGCATTGAGAAAAACTCAAAGGGCAATGTAGGTCTTTATATTTGTTCCTCACATTATCAAGACTGACCTGAAAACTTGCAAAAGATGGAAAGGGACAAAATGCTGCAGACAACTAGCACAGGGGATAAGCTTCCACATCCTTTTCTGTTATGTTGACCCTGTCCCAATGCATAATCCCAGGTATTATAAGTATTGAAGCCCCTTAAACCTTCATGCATGATGATGTAAATAAACACCATTGTCATCATTGGTGTATGCAGAGATCTCGTAGTCTAAAAAAAATATAAGAAGGAAAATTCACACCTTCCTTCATTAGATATATAAACACATTTTAAAACCATAGACATGTCAAGTGTCCCCACATCCCAAAAATGTGAAAAATAATGAGGCAAAATTATGCAACCAAATGGAGAAAACTTTTTTGCAAATTTGTCCAATAATAAAGATTTGAATAGAAAGTGATCATAAGATCACACAATCCTCAATGAAGTATAGATGAAAACTTATCCTACAAATAATTACACCATGTACAACTTCATGTGCTGAAATATTAGAAAGTTACTGCTGTCAGAATTTAACATTGTATAGACATTTTTATTTGCAATTTTATTAAAACTATATAAATTTGGTATATATGGTATATCTGTAATTTGGTATATCTGCTAGAAAATGTCACAGTGTCCACCCCATTTGGAATTTTTTAAGGACGCTTAAGGATGCTTAAAGACCAGACACTTATATATACAGGCAGTCCCAGGTTACTTACAAGATAGATTCCTTTGGTTTGTACTGAAGTTGAATTTTTATGTAAGTTGAAACTGTATATTTTATAATTGTAGTTCCAGACAAAATTTTTTTTTTGCCTCGGTGACAATCGGAGTTCAAAATTTTTTGCTGTAATGGGACCAAAGATTGTCAGTAAAGCTTCATTACAGAAACCTTACAGCTGATCATTGCAGTCTGATACTATAGTAAAGTATCCAGAGAGCTTCACCAGAGGTCACAGTGGACAGAGCTGTCTGTAACTAGGGGTCGTCTGTAAGTCGGGTGTCCTTAAGTAGGGGACCACCTGTATATCTGTTTACATTGCGAACATACTGCTTCTCTATTACACTCTGCTTCAGGAAAGGTATAATAGGATTATGAATTGTTAGACCTGGGACTTCTGACATCGGAAGAATAAACAGTTCTTGTAAGACCCTTAATAGTGATATTACACTAGACTCTGTATGTCCCACAGTTTTAGCTGCTGTTACTTTAATCCCCTCTGACCTCATTCCAAAAATCCCTTTCAGAGTCCAAGTTTAGGTCTGTGTCCTACCTGTCCACGAATCTAAATCTAAAGCAAAGAATCTGATTCTTCCCACAGAGTTGATACATCAACTACAGTCCTCTTTCTTTTCATAGGTCATAGGGACAACTGTAATAATTAGGTATTCTTATTCTTTATGTAAAGTAGTGTCTGATGTTGGAAGAATCTGGATGTTACCACATTTCCTGAATATGCTGAATTAATTCCCCTAAATTGTAATTTCTTTCAAAGTACTACCATATACTTGTTTAGGTCCCAAGACATATTTATTCTTATGGAGAGGATATATTCTCAAGGTAATACTAGGCTGCGAGGTGGTAGCTTTACTACACTCTAAACAGGACCCTCCTCTTTTCTCTGGCAGCCTTGCGGGTAAGCCCTGGCCCATTTAGGTGCCCTTTTATGGATCAAATCCCTATGCTGTCCACTTATTAGTATCTCTGTTTAGGTATTCTCTCTGAATTTGAGATGCTCTCATTTTCTCATACCCCTACATATGACCCTCCTCCTTTCAGTGGCATACTACCTTATTCTCTTCTGGTATGGAATCCCTCGGGCTTTCAGATTTTGGATGGACATTGGTCTGCAGAGAATATACTACTTCCCATCTCTTGAAGGCATATTCACCTTTGAAACTTTACATAATGACTTTGGCCTCTTCACGCTATAAATATTTTGAACTTAGTTATTTTATCCTTATCTCAGAGATTTACTCTGGCTTGATTGACTCTACATATAAGACACAGCTACCCAACATTAACAAATGGGAAGTGGATTTAAGATCAACACTTACAGATCCTCAATACACAAAAATCTGGAAATCCACATGCAAAAACAATCAAAACACGCGAACCCTGGAGACTTAATTTGATATTTAATAACGTGAAAAAGGGATAAGCACTACCTCAACATGACCATTTATCTGGATAGACCCATTGTAAATCAACCATAAATATGACAAAAAGAAAAGTGTCATGAAATATTTAAAAAATATTTATTAACACAAAAAATTTAGATCACAACACTAGCAAAGAGTTTAAAAAACAAGCCTCCGATTACTCAATTTCCATAACTCTGAATCCCAAATACATCAGGCATATTAAATTTACAGTAATAATAAGGCTTTTTATAACCATTATGATACAATAACCAAGTTACAGGTGGTCCTCTAAGGATAACCGACTTACAGATGACCCCTAGTTAAAGACAGACCCCTCTGCCCACTGTGACCTTTGGTGAAGCTACCTGGAAGCTTTACTATAGTCCCAGACTGCAATAATCAGCTGTAAAGTCTCTGCAATGAAGTTTTATTGATAATCCTTGGTCCCATTACAGCAAAACAATTATGAAACTCCGGGGCAAAAAAATGTTTGTCAGGATCTACAATAATAAAAAAAAGGAATTAGTCCTCACCGGTAATTCGATTTCCATAAGTCCACCATGACGGCCCCCTGGAGGTTGCTTCCCCTTCCTCTGTAGGGACAGGAAATTGAGAGTATTAAAAGGCCCTCCCCCAACCTCCCACCAGTGTTTATCAAATAACTACACCGGTATAGGCTTCAACTCAGTTTTATTTAGTATGTTATATGCACATACAGTATTTACAAAAGAAACCAACAACACAAGGGAGGGAAATAATAGGGCCGTCATGGTGGACTTATGGAAATCGAATTACCGGTGAGGACTAATTCCTTTTTTCCATTTCATCCCCCATGACGGCCCCCTGGAGACATACCAAATTATCCCCAGTTAGGGAGGGACCACGGCTTGTAGGCCTTTACGGCCGAAGGCCAGATCTTTTGGCTATATTCAGACGATAATGATTAACAAAGGTGGAATTTGAACTCCAAGTGGCTGCTTTGCAAATTTCATCAATGGAGGCTCCCCCTCTCTCAGCCCAAGATGTGGAGACTGCTCGAGTAGAGTGAGCCCTTAACTTCATAGGAACAGGAACACCTTTAAGACTGTAGCATTCCCTGATCGTGTTTGTGATCCACCGACCAATAGTCGACTTAGAGGCCTTTCTCCCCTTATTTTTTCCTGTAAATTGAACAAAAAGGTTTGAGTCCTTCCTCCAGGGATTTGAGACCTCTAAGTATCTAAGAACTGAACGTCTTACGTCTAGGAAATGCCATTTTTCCTCCGTAGCATTCTTAGGCTGGCGGCAGAAGGAAGGCAATATGATCTCCTGACTCCTGTAAAAGTTAGAAACAACTTTAGGTAGAAAATTTCTATCAAGTCTGAGAGTAATTCTATCCTCAGAGATGGATAGATAAGGTTCACAAATCGATAAGGCCTGGAGTTCCCCTAACCTTCTAGCGGATGTGATGGCAACTAGAAATGCTGTCTTTTGCGTTAAAAAACGTATATTATTTGAATCATTGGGTTCAGGGGGGTCTGAGGTTAACGCATCTAAGACCAAGGAAAGGTCCCACTGAGGGGAAGATTCCCTTACGGTAGGTCTTAAGCGGGTACAGGCCTGAAAGAATCTCTTTACCCACCTGTGTTCCGCAAGAGCTGTGTCAAAATATGCACTTAAAGCTGACACCTGGACTCTCAGGGTACTAGGCCGTAATCCTTTGTCGAAACCCTCCTGCAGGAAATCAAGAACCTGACAGACATTAGGAGAATTTTGGTTAGGTTGGTCTTTAGACCAGGCACAACATTTTTTCCATATCTTAAGATATATAGCATGGGTCACAGGCTTCCTACTATTCCTCAAAGTCTTTATTACCTTAAAGGAAAGTCCTTTTGTGTTCAGGAAGGCGCTTTCAGGATCCAGGCTGATAGATTAAGGAACCCCGGGTTCTGGTGTAAGACTGGTCCCTGGTGCAGGAGGTCTGGAATCTTGGGAAGGATGAACGGAAAGTACCCTGAGAGTCCAGGTATGCATCCTTGAGATCCAGGGTACACAAAAATACATTGCGGTTTATTAAGGGAGTGGTAGATTTTATGGACTCCATCTTGAACTTGACATATGTCACCCACTTGTTCAAGAATTTTAAATTTATGAACAACCTGTAAGACCCATTTGGCTTCTTTATTAGGAAAAGGGGGGAGTAATGACCCGTACCTCTTTCTTCTGGGGGAACTGGACAAACCACTTCCAGATTCTGCAGGGTAGATACTTGCTCCCAGAGATGATGTGTCAGACTTCCTGAGGATTGCCTGGACAGAAAAAACCGATGAGGAGGAGAAGACATAAATTCTATACGGTAACCATCTTGGATAATGGAAGTCACCCACCTGTTGTTCGTTATGTTCTTCCACTGGGGGAGAAAGTTCTTTAACCTTCCCCCCCACCCTGGCGTCATTGCTTCTTTTCTTGTTTGTTCGAGGAACTGAATAGAAAAGGCTTATTCCTTCCTCCCCTAGAACTACTCCAGGAGCTCTGTCTCCAGGAGGGTCTTCCTTTATTCTTTGGCTGGTCCTTGTTTGTTCTAAAGCCACCAAAAAACTGCTTTTTTGGTGTAGGTTTGGGTTCAGGAAAACCTTTCTTCTTATCCGCAGCTTTGTCAAGAATCTCATCCAGCTCAGATCCAAACAAGAATTCACCTGAAAAAGGAAGGCTGCAAAGTTTCGCTTTAGAACGAATGTCCCCCGACCATTGTTTTAACCAGAGCGCCCTTCTGGTAGCATTTGAGAGGGCTGCATCTCTTGAGGCAAAGCGAATAGACTCTGCTGAGGCATCAGCTAAAAAGGCAGTGGCAGATTTAAGCAATGGCAGAGAGTCTAGAATTTCCTCTCTAGGAGTGCCTTCCCTGAGATGGTCTTCCAAACCCCGTAACCAAAATAGGAGAGTGCGGGATACTGAGGTTGCAGCAATGTTTGTTTTGATTGTAGTCATAGAAGACTCCCAAAGCTTTTTAAGTAGACAATCCGATTTCCTGTCCATAGCATCTTTAAGTTGCGTGGAGTCCTCAAACGGCAAATCCGTCTTTTTTACAACTTTGGTAATAGGAATGTCTACTTTGGGTACGTTCTCCCACAATTTGGTCTCTTCTGGGTCAAACAGTAAGCGATTTTTTAAGTCTTTAGGGACATTTAACCGTTTTTCTGGCTCTCTCCACTCATCAACAACAAGACCCTTCAGGTTTTCTATAACAGGGAATACCCTCGTTTTCTTCTGTCTCAGTCCCCCAAACAATTCATCCACCATGGATTTCTCTTCTACTTTATCCTCAATTCTTAAAGTATCCCTTAGGGCCTTTATTAAACTATCCAAGTCTTCATTGGCAAACAAAAACTTTGGGTCATTAACCACCTGAGGTTGTGAAAAAACATCCTGGTCTTCTGACTATCTCATATGAGCATGAAGGCTGTTCATCATCCTCTACAAATTCAGGACTAACTCGGGGTCTCTTAAAGGGGGGACCTTTAGAGGCCTTAATTTCTTCCCTCATAATAGTCCTTAACTCATCCAAGAAAGAGGGCTTTTCTTCCTTAAGGATCCTGTCTAAGCATTCTTTACACAGGCTTTTCTTGTATGAGGCATCTAATTTCGCATTACAAATTTGGCAACGCTTGGAAGGAGCCTTTTTGGGCCTATCCTTATCTGGCTCCTTCTCTTTGGGTTTGTCTCTCTCTCTCTCTTTAGGGAGATCTCTCTCCTGTAATTAAGAAGATAGGGAGGGCTAAATCAATAAAGACCCCAACAAGAGACCCCAAAAGATGGCAATAGACAGGGAATAAATCCCACACATTCCCACAGCTTCCCACATTTTACTCACAGAACCCAGGGTCAGGGATCGTGTCTCAGCCACATCCGCCATGTTGTCCAGACCTCAGCAGAAGTGAAACTACACTGCGAGCGTCTAAATACTCACCTTCCGGCGTCTGACGTCATCAGTGGCAGCCCGTCTCCCAGGCTGCCCCACTTCCTGCGCTGAGGTCTCTGCGACGTCACTTCCGGTCACCGGAAGTGGGGCATCGCGCGTACAAGCGGATGATGCGCCGGCCGCTGCGGACCCCCGCAGGAGTCGTATGGCGACCGATGCGCCACAAAAAAGGGGCAGCCCAGCACTGGAGACCCCAAGTAGAGCCAGGAACTCGGACGAGGGAGCGCTGGGAAGGACAAGCACCCCGAGAGGTACGAGATCCATTTCCAAAAATTTGCAAATGAGTCTGAGGTGCTTTGGACGACCTCTCCAGAGAGCACCTCACGCTCCGCTGTCAGACAGACGTTGATGCTACCTGGTTGTCTGCAAGTCTCTCTATCATACTTTTCTTGTGCAGCCGCACAAGTACTCAGCCAAAATTATTATAGCGGCTTTGTTGCATCACTGCACAGGTGCCAGAGCTCCAGAATAAGGTAAGTATGTGTGTTTGTTGATTTTTATGTGGCTATGAGGACTTATGGGACTTTTACTGTCCCAAATCACCCTGACAGGTTCTTTTTAGACTCTTAACACACTCCATTATGGATATGTAACCCATGGAGCTGTTAAGGATGTATGGAGAGGTATCATGTGCTGAGCCCTCTTCATACAGACCTGGTGTTTGCTGCATGTTGCAGCAAACACCAACCGATAACACGATTGCGGGTGCTGACCCTTTGATTGCCGCTGGCGAAGCTACTGCTTTTGACCATGACTCCCCGTGACTTCATTGGGGAGCGACGATCAGTTGCCATGAAAACCTCCATAGCAATTGTCATTGCATTACAAGATATGTAACACTGTGGCAGTGGCGCACTTTTACAAATCTATAGCAAATATAACTAATAGCCGACACCCCAGTGTAAGACACGTTAAATGCCATGGTTTCCCCCGCGATACACCCCCAGCACGCAGTTTTTGGGGGGCGCCAATCATTGCTATGGCAACTCTGAGGTCGAATCTGGACCCCAGAGCTGCCTTCAGGCACTGCCTGAAAGATGGCGTCTGTGATGTCATCTTACAGGCAGAGTGTCAGCATAGGCTGATACTGCTAATACCCTGCAATACATCAGTATTGCAGAGTTTTATCATGAACAAGCAATCAGATGATTGCTTGTTCATGTCCCATGGTGGAAATAGTAAAAAAGTAATAAAGGCTATTCAATAAAAAATAAAGTAGGAAATCAATAAAAATGCCCATATGCCCCATATAGAGAGACATAACGCTAAAAAGTCTAAATCAGAACACAAACCCCACATAAATAACATTCAAATCCAAGGACAGGACGGCACTCACTGATACAATCCACAATCTTTATTTAGCGTGCAGGCAAGCAGACATGTAAGGTCGCCAAGGTCCAAAAGGTAACAGGCTGTTTCATGCTAATAGCGCTGTGTCAAACCACCACCACATATAAAATATCACCCCGTTCGTGACAATCCGTTGAATAAAAGTAAATAATTATTGAACCCGCATGATGAAAGCCGTTAAATAAAAAGTTAAAAACCCGACAAAAATTATGATTTTTAACAATTGAATCCCCAAATAAATGCAATAAAAAGTGATCAAAAAACATATGTACTCCAGAATGATACTGTTGCAAAGTACAACATGTCCCGCAAAAAATAAGCCATCAACCCGTTCCGTAGCCAAAAAAGTAAAAATGTTTGGCCACTTGGAAGACGGCAATGCAAAAATGATAGATTTTTTCCCCACATTAGGTTTTATTTGGCAAATTTAGTAAAATGTAAGAAAAAATATTCATGTATTGTATGACCCATAAAATAAAGATAACATGATTATTATACCATACCGTGAAGTTAAAAATCCAGTACAGAATTGATGCTTTTCTACTCCTGCCCTCAAAAAAATATTTCAAAATTTTCAAAAATAGGGGATAACAACCCCAAAATGGTAACACTGGAAAAAGCATCTCATCCTGCAAAAAAAATGCTGTCACATGGCCCCAATAACGAAAAAACTAAAATTTTATATCCTACAAAAGGGACCATTGTGGAAACTAAAATCCTGGAAGCTGCAGGTTCCTTTCTGCGCCTCGCTGTGCGCCCATAAAACAATTAACGGCCACATGGGGGGGGGGGTCTCTGGGGTGGGGTCTCTGCACTCGGGAGAAATTGTAGAACAAATTGTATGGTGGGTTTTCTCTTTATCTTTTGGAAATGTGTCAATTTTAGGGCTAAATGAATGTATAACCGACACAATTTGACAATTCTAAATTTCACCTCCATTTTGATGTAATTACTATCATAGTATATAAGGCTGGAAAAAGACGCAAGTCCAACCTTTAAGAATTAAATGTTTTATCCCTATAACCCGTGATATTTTTTCTCTCCAGAAAGGTATCCAGGCCTCTCTTGAACATGTACATAGAGTCCGCCATAACAACCTCCTGCGGCAGAGAGTTCCATAGTCTCACTGCTCTTACAGTAAAGAACCTTTGTCTATGGTGATGGTAAAATCGCCTCTCCTCTAGGCGTAGAGGATGCCCCCTTGTCCTGGTCACAGGCCTAGGTATAAAAAGATCTTTCGAGAGATCCTTGTACTGTCCGTACAGGTATTTGTACAATGTAATGAGGTCTCCCCTCAGTCGTCTTTTTTCTAAACTGAATAATCACAGTTTTTTTAATCTGTCAGTGTATTCCAATCCCCCTATTCCCCTAATAATCCTGGTTGCTCTCTTCTGCACCCGTTCCAGCTCTACTACAGTGGCGGAACTACCGCCGTAGCAGCCGTAGCGGTTGCTACGGGGCCCGGGAGCTTCAGGGGCCCGTGGGGCGGCACATCCCGATGTCTGCTGCGCAGCATTACCGACCCGGTCCGACCGAGGCCCGGGCCCTGCTATCCGGCACGATAAGGCCCCTCCCCGCCCCTGTGTATCTGTCCCTGCGCCCGCCCCTGTGTATCTGTCCCTGCGCCCGCCCCTGTGTATCTGTGACTGCGCCCGCTCCTCTGTATCTGTCCCTCCCTGCGCCCGCCCCTGTTTCTGCCCCACTACTTACCAGTCCTGCGTCGGCGATCCGCCCACCTGTTCTCCTTCAGGTTGCACCGCGCGGCCCATGTCACGTGACTGACGCGACCTGACGTCAGGTCGCGTAAGTCACGTGACTAGAGGCGCGCGGTGCAACCTGGAGGAGCCGAGCCGCCATTTTCTCCCGTGAGGTGAAGGTAAAGGGAAGAAGACATCACCGACCGGTGGGTAAGTATATGTTTATTATTTGTATAGGGAAAGCTTTTTTATTAGTTAAGGGAGGCCCTAGGGTATTTTTTATTAGTTAAGGGAGGCCCTAGGGTATTTTTTATTAGTTAAGGGAGGCCCTAGGGGATTTTTTATCAGTTAAGGGAGGCCATAGGAGCTTTTTTATTAGTTAAGGGAGGCCCTAGGGGATTTTTTATTAGTTAAGGGAGGCCCTAGGGGATTTTTTATCAGTTAAGGGAGGCCATAGGGGCTTTTTTATTAGTTAAGGGAGGCCCTAGGGGATTTTTTATTAGAGAAGGGAGGCCCTAGGGGATTTTTTTATTAGAGAAGGGAGGCCCTAGGAGCTTTTTTATTAGTCAAGGGAGGCCCTAGGGGATTTTTTTATTAGAGAAGGGAGGCCCTAGGGGATTTTTTTATTAGAGAAGGGAGGCCCTAGGAGCTTTTTTATTAGTCAAGGGAGGCCATAGGGGCTTTTTTATTAGTTAAGGGAGGCCCTAGGGGATTTTTTATTAGAGAAGGGAGGCCATAGGGGCTTTTTTATTAGTTAAGGGAGGCACTAGGGGATTTTTTATTAGTTAAGGGAGGCCCTAGGGGATTTTTTATCAGTTAAGGGAGGCCATAGGAGCTTTTTTATTAGTTAAGGGAGGCCCTAGGGGATTTTTTATTAGAGAAGGGAGGCCATAGGGGCTTTTTTATTAGTCAAGGGAGGCCCTAGGGGATTTTTTATTAGTCAAGGGAGGCCCTAGGGGATTTTTTATTAGAGAAGGGAGGCCCTAGGGGATTTTTTATTAGTCAAGGGAGGCCCCAGGGGCTTTTTTATTAGTCAAGGGAGGCCCCAGGGGCTTTTTTATTAGTCAAGGGAGGCCCTAGGGGCTTCTTTATTAGTTAAGGGAGGCCCTAGGGGCTTTTTTATTAGTCAAGGGAGGCCCTAGGGGATTTTTTATTAGTCAAGGGAGGCCCTAGGGGATTTTTTATTAGTCAAGGGAGGCCCCAGGGGCTTTTTTATTAGAGAAGGGAGGCCATAGGGGATTTTTTATTAGAGAAGGGAGGCCATAGGGGCTTTTTTATTAGTTAAGGGAGGCCCTAGGGGATTTTTTATTAGAGAAGGGAGGCCCTATGGGATTTTTTATTAGAGAAGGGAGGCCCTAGGGGATTTTTTATTAGAGAAGGGAGGCCCTAGGAGCTTTTTTATTAGTTAAGGGAGGCCCTAGGGGATTTTTTATTAGAGAAGGGAGGCCCTAGGTGCTTTTTTATTAGTTAAGGGAGGCCCTAGGGGATTTTTTATTAGAGAAGGGAGGCCCTAGGGGATTTTTTATTAGAGAAGGGAGGCCCTAGGGGATTTTTTATTAGAGAAGGGAGGCCCTAGGAGCTTTTTTATTAGTTAAGGGAGGCCATAGGGGCTTTTTTATTAGTCAAGGGAGGCCCTAGGGGATTTTTTATTAGAGAAGGGAGGCCCTAGGGGATTTTTTATTAGAGAAGGGAGGCCCTAGGGGATTTTTTATTAGAGAAGGGAGGCCCTAGGGGATTTTTTATTAGTCAAGGGAGGCCCCAGGGGCTTTTTTATTAGTCAAGGGAGGCCCCAGGGGCTTTTTTATTAGTCAAGGGAGGCCCTAGGGGCTTCTTTATTAGTTAAGGGAGGCCCCAGGGGCTTTTTTATTAGTCAAGGGAGGCCCTAGGGGATTTTTTATTAGTCAAGGGAGGCCCTAGGGGATTTTTTATTAGTCAAGGGAGGCCCCAGGGGCTTTTTTATTAGTCAAGGGAGGCCCTAGGGGCTTCTTTATTAGTTAAGGGAGGCCCCAGGGGCTTTTTTATTAGTTAAGGGAGGCCCCAGGGGCTTTTTTATTAGTCAAGGGAGGCCCCAGTGGCTTTTTTATTAGTTAAGGGAGGCCCTAGGAGCTTTTTTATTAGTTAAGAGAGGCCATAGGGGCTTTTTTATTAGTTAAGGGAGGCCCTAGGAACTTTTTATTAGGAAAGGGAGGCCCTAGGAACTTTTTATTAGGAAAGGGAGGCCGCTAGGGACTTTTTTATTAGTAAAGCTGGGACATGTCATTAGTGAGGGGAGGCCACTGCTGGGCGTGTTTTTAGTGAGGTGTCCCCCCTCACTAATAACATATATTTAAATATATATATATATATGTATGTATATGTATGTATATGTATATGTATATATATATATATATATATATATATATATATATATATATATATATATATATATATTAATTATATATATATATATATATATATATAAATAATTATTTGATGCATTTTCTGTATTTCTATTTTTCAGATCTGGGTACGCTGTTTCATACTTCGCTTGATTCGGTGGACTACATCAATGACCTGGATTATGTTTTTTAATAAAATGGTTAACAAGGGTTTGTTGGGGAGTTTTTATTTTAATAAAATATATTTCTTTGTGTGTTTTTTTTTCTACTCAAAACTTGCCTTAGTAATGGTGCTGTCTAATAGACGGCGCCCATTACTAGGAGCGGGGCCTAGTGTTAGCCGGTAAAAAAGGCTTAACAGTAACCCCCTAATCATTACCCTGGTACCCACCGCCACCAGGGGTGCCAGGAAGAGCTCGGTACAATCCAGAACTTGACCATCTATAGATGGTCAGGTGCTGGGGCGGCTGCAGGCTGGTATTATTGGGCTGTGATGGCCCTATATCAATGGGCACTCACACCCCAGTAATGTCAGGGTGCTGCTGCTGTATTGTATCTGGCTGGTTATGAAAATGAGGGGGAACCCCACGTCATTTTTTTTTTTTTAAACTTGTTTTACAAAAAGGGTATGGAGACTCATTTTCTATAACCAGCCAGATACAATACAGCTGCAGCACCTTGATATTATTTGAATTTGAGCACCCACTGTTTTTGGGCAGAGCCCAATACCAGCCTGCAACCGCCTTAGTACCGGATCATCTGTAGACGGTCAGGTACTGGATTGTATCCAGCTCTTTACAGCACCTCTGTTGGCAGTGGGTACCTGGGTAATGATAAGGGGGTTAATATCAGCCTTTACCAGCTAACACAAGGCCACAGTCCAGGACCATTACTAAGGCAAGTTTTGAGTTAAAAAAAAACAACATTTTTTAGGAAATATTTTTTATTAAAATAAAACCTCCCCGACGCACCCTTGTCAACCATTTTATTAAAACAAACTATCCACATAACTAAAGTTCTCCACTTAAAGGAAACCTACCACTTGTAGTGGCAGGTTTCTGATGGAAATACCGGGCACCAGCTCAGGGTGAGCTCAGGGTGAGCTGGTGCCTGAGCTTATTTTAGTTAGTGTTTTAAACCGCGGTTTAAAACACTTTTTAAACGTTATAGCCGGCGCAGGCAGGTACGCGCTCGGCGCTTACCGTGCACGCGGCTACATAGGAAGTGAATGAGAGCTGCGTGCACGGTAAGCGCCGAGCGCGTACCTGCCTGCGCCGGCTATAACATTTAAAAAGTGTTTTAAACCGCGATACCGCGGTTTAAAACACTAACTAAAATAAGCTCCGGCACCAGCTCACCCTGAGCTCACCCTGAGCTGGTGCCCGGTATTTCCATCGGAAACCTGCCACTACAAGTGGTAGGTTTCCTTTAATAAGGCAAAGTATACAGCATTTACAGATCTGAAAAGCATTTTCTAAAAAAGGTTAATAAAAAGAAGTATATGGGCAGTCCCCGGGTTAAGTACAAGTCGGAACTGTATATTTTACAATTGTCACTCCAGACAAAATTATATTTTTGCCCCAGTGGAGTTTCAAAATTTTTTGCTGTAATGGGACCAAGGATTATCAATAAAGCTTCATTACAGACACCGTACAGCTGATCATTGCAGTCTCGGACTATAGTAACATCCAGAGAGCTTCACCAGAGGGCAGAGGGGTCCGTCTGTAACTAGGGGTTGTCTGTAAGTCGGGTGTCCTTAAGTAGGGGACCGCCAGTATATGCATACTGTTACTCTTCAATAATCTGTGTTAAGCTTTTAGAGTTCATTAGTTTACTTTCAAATATCGACCAATGAACATTAGTAACCCCTTTGCTTTTTGGCACACAGGAGCCCCATGTTTCAGGACTATTGTTCACTATATTGCATGGACTCCTATTTAGCCATAGGGAGATGAGCATGCGTTAGATGGAGCACATGGACTCTGTTCTGATGTGAAAGAGTTCATGTACACTATCAACCAGTGGAAACAGGCCCGTACGTTGACCCGGCCAAATAGTCACTGCATATGCATATGGAAAGAATTACTATTAGTCATCAGCTTAAACGCATCTGTCTATTCTATGCTGATTTTTAAAAATGAGTTATCCTTATGGTAGACTATGAATATTAAACACCCATTTGCTCAGAGCCATTTTCTTTTTTTCTACTTTCCTAGATTTTATTGTGAAGAGCATTACGTGAAGTGTGAAGGCCAAACAGTGATCAAAACTTGAAGAGAAAAGGAGAAGAGTAAAGCTACGTATCCTACAATCTATAGAGATAGAAGGATCTGGACAAAAGTGAGTATGGCTTACTTTAAAACTATGTATTAACACTATGGGGCAGATTTATCAAGCTGTCTGAAAGTCAGAATATTTGTAGTTGCTCATGGCAACCAATCACATCTCAGCTTTCATTTTACTAGTGCTCATGAATATTTTAAAGGGGAGCTGTGATTTGTTACCATGGGCAACTAGAGATATTCTGACTTTCAGGCAGCTTGATAAACCTGCCCCTATGTATTTGTCCTCAACCAGTGCTGGTAGTGAGCAGCCCAAAGACCACCCAGCCAATGCAGGGACTACCCCACCATGTGTGCAATGTGCAGGTGTTCCTGATAATGGTTTGGTGTTGTTCATGAAATAAGTAGTTAAAACTGTGTTTTGAATCGGTAGTTTTATTGACAGCTTTGTGCTTTCTATATTTCTTTTACAGTTTGAATATACTGTAGGAATCAAATACAGGTAAAAGTTATATCTTTGGATGTTGTGCTGATTGCATTTATAGTCAGTCCCCAGGTTACATACAAGATCTAATCTTTAGGTTTTTAAAGGGGTTCTCCCATGAAGGAAAGTAAGGCCCTATCCACAGGATAGGGCCTAACTTGCTAAACAGTGGGGGTCTCCGTGCTGAGACCCCCACAGATCTCGAAAACGAGGGGTCCGTCGGATCCCTCCTTGCTCTGTCAGATTAACGGAGCAGACGGCCACGCATGACTGTTCTGCTTGAACAATCGCTATGGAGATCGGTGGGCACCTTCATTTTCGCGATCTGCAGGGGTCTCAGCACTAATATAGCCTAACTTTCAATCATGGGAAAACACCTTTACATTGAATTTGTATACAAGTCAGAACTCGTATATTTAGTGTAACTTTAGTTTCCTATAACAATAGGATTTGAAAAATTCATGGTTGACAAGGGAATAAGGATTAACAATAATGCTTCATTACAGACACCTTACAACCTATAATTGCAGTCTGGGGCTAAAGTTCAAGTAAATTGCCAGAGAGCTTCACCAGAGGTCACAGTGGCCAGAGAACTCATTTATAAGTCAGGTGTTCTTAAATTGAGGGCTGCCTGTTTGGAAATATCTCACTACGTTGTAAAAAGTAGGGTTGATCTAGCCACTTCAGTATTTATTAGCATGATCTTGGGATAGAAGATTAATATTTAAAGTATCTACCATCAGGATTATGGATTATAAACCAAGTACACTTACAAGCTTTTTATGCCTTTGAAGGCTTCTAAATGAGCCATAGAAGTTAAAGGACATCTACCAATAGGATGAAGGATTGTAAACCAAGCACATTGACATACTGGTATGCGCCCCCTCTGGCAGGATCCGCTCTTCTTGTAGCTACGTATGCCTTTGTTTTAAAGAAAAAGAAGTTTTAAAAATGATGCAGATGAGCCTTTGGGGCTCCAAGCTCCATTGACAGCTATAGAGTCTGGAGTCCCAGAGGCTCATTTGCATAATTTGTGAAACCTTTTTGTTGTAAAAACAAGGTCCTAAGAAGCTAAAAGAAAAGCAGAACCTAGCAGAGGGGGCACTCACCAGTATGTCAGTGTAGTTGGTTTACATATCTTTATCCTGGTGGTAGATTTCCTTTAATGTAGCCTGGAGCCGCTCAGGCTCATTTGCATATTTTTAAAGCATATTTTCTTAATCTATGGAATAGGAAGTTAAAAGAAGAGCAGACCTCGATAAAGGGGACACCAGTAAGTAAGTGTATTTGGTTTATAATCCATGATCCTGATCGTAGATTTCCTTTAAATAATGGACGTCCTATGTTTAGCTGCACCATGTAATGTGCACATCGGTCTGAAAACTGGTTTGTACATGCAGATACTACTTTATTGTGGTTAAATACATTGTTTGCATCTACAACTCAGCCTAAAACATATATAATCCCACATCAAAACAGTTGATCTGTTAAACAGCAAAAGGCTCAGTCTTAGATTGTAAAGAATCACATATATTAAAGACCAATATATATCTGGAACTCTGTTTTGCTGACAGGACACACATATCTCTTCACTATGTCAACTTATCACCATCTCAGTGGCGCTCAAAAGCGTAAAAAAAGAAAGGAAGAGAACTTGAAGAGTCAAAAAATGCAGAAAATAAGTAGCTTTTTTGCCGCCCCTAAACCTGTGGGTGAAAGCAGTAGTACATCTATAGCAGATGTAGAGGAGACAAGTGCAGAAAATTTTCCACTTCCAAATGTTACAACAACCGAGGTGGAGGGGTGTGCCCAGACTAGTAGTGAAGAAAGTATTGAGGATGAGTGTGGTAGAGATATGAGCCAAATACAAGCAATTGCTCCCACCTCAAATGAGCCAATCAATTCCACTGCTACCAGTCAAACTGCGAGCACATCTACCAGCAGCATATTAGAAAGTGCTACTGCTTCTGAGTATGTCACCGATAGGGCTAATTATCCTGTAACGATTGCTGACCCAAACGTTAAAAGATTCATTATTTCCCAGGGCCCATGCAGACCCCCTGGCCCGTTCCCTAGAGACAATGACAAAGATAAAAGATGCTTTTCAGAAAAATATTATGATCGAATCACACAAACTGGCCTTAAACTTCCTGTCACATGGTTGTGTTATTCTCCCAAGCTGAATGCTGTGTACTGTGAGCCATGCTGGCTGTTTGGGGATCGCAAAAAGCAGGGTTTTGAACCAGCTTGGGCAAAAGGCATCAATAAATGGAAGAGCTTAACCACAAAAATACAATCTCATGAAAGCTCAAATGCTCATGTTGATTCCTGTGTCGTATATGACCAATGGAGGAAGAAGGGCACAATAGATGAGGAAACTGAAAAGCAAATGAGGAGAGAGAAGAACTTTTGGAGGCAAGCCCTACAAAGGATTGTTAATGTGACATTAACTATGGCAATGGCCAATCTTCCATTTCGTGGTCATCGAGAAAATTTGGGGGAAATTAATAATGGAAACTTCCTCTCCATAATACAACTTTTAGCAGATTATGATCCAGTTCTTCATGAACTAATTGAAATGCCCCAAAGATCCATAAAATATCTGAGCCCAAAAATCCAGAACGAGATCATCCAAATTCTTGCGGGACAAGTCCAAAAAGAAATAGTCTCAGACATTCAACAGGCACAGTTTTACTCTATTATAATGGATACTACACAGGACATATCAAAGGTTGATCAGTTGAGCCAGGTTTTCCGGTACGTGTCTGTTGACAGAGCAGAGAATGGAAGAGCAACCAGCGTGAAAATACATGAAGTATTTTTAGGTTTTTATGCTGTAAAAGATCAGAGTGCTGCAGGAATAGAGAAGGATATTATTGCCTGTATAGAGAGCAAAGGCTTGAAATTAAATAAGTGTCGTGGCCAAGGGTACGATGGAGCTGCAACCATGAGTGGCATATACTCTGGAGTGCAAGCGAGGATTGCAGAAAAAGAACCAAATGCTCTTTATGTACACTGTGCAGCACACAATCTTAACTTAGTTCTACAAGATGCAATGGCCAATATCAAGGAAGTTGCAGGTTTTTTTGATGTAGTACAGAATTTATACACATTTTTTGCTGACAGCATAAAACGATGGGAAACTCTTTGTTCATTCTCAACTAAATCCACCTTGACATTGAAGAAGTTGTGCCCTACACGTTGGGCCTCACGCTATGAATCCTTGCTTGCTTTACGTTTTAGTTTTGTTAATGTATTGCAAGCACTATCAAAGATTGTCCTTACCTCTTCAAAAACAAAAGAAAGAGAGGAGGCTGCATCGTTAAAAAAAAAAATAGAGTCTTTTCAATTCATATTTTTAATTGTTCTGCAGACAACAATTTTGGAAAAAGTTAATACTGTTTCTAAAGTCTTGCAAGCAAAAAACACTGATTTGTCTGAAGCTTCAAGATTGATTAAGAACATTGCTGACAGTCTTGGGCAATACAGGAATCAGTTTGAGGAAACAAAACAAATTGCAGTTTCGCTTGCACAGCAGTGGGGCATTTCATCGCAGTTTGAAAAGAAACGGATCCCAAAAGTCAAGCGTCATTTTGACGAATGGGCAGTTGATGAGAGGTTAAATGATTCAGAAAAACATTTTCAAGTTACAGTTTTTTTTCCATGTTTAGATATAGTAACATCTCAGCTTCTAAACAGATTTATGGGAATGGACAAGGTTCTTGGTCGTTTTAATATTATTCAGCCTGCAATGCTTTCATCTGCGTCTGATGATGTTCTTTTCCAAGCTGCATCAAAACTCCAAGAAATCTACCAGGAAGATTTATCATCCAGTTTTCCTGCTCAACTGCTGAATTTTCGGTCTGCATTAGAGGAAGACATTCAGAAGTCATCCTCTATCAGTGATCTGGCTCACCTCCTTCTGGTAGACAACAGTGCCCTTTCTTCTACACTACCGGACGTGTGTGTAGCCTTGCTACTTTTCTTAACACTACCTGTGACAGTAGCTGCTGCTGAAAGATCTTTTTCTAAGCTTAAATTAATAAAAAACTACTTGCGGAGCACCATGTCTGAACAAAGGCTTTCCGGGCTTGCGGTTCTGAGCATAGAAAATGAGAGAGCTAGGAAACTAGACATAGACAGCATTGTGGACACCTTTGCTGAAGTCAAGGTGCGCAGGCGTGTGTTCTAAGAAATTCTCTTCTGTGTAAGTGTAAAGTTATGGGAAGTTGGGGAGTTGGAAAGTTGTTTAACTACTAACAGTTTAAAAGTTTTCTGTTCAACTAACAAAAAGTTTTACTAAAACAGTTCCATGCATGCTTTGTTTTAAGTGACACTTATTGTCAATTTTTGTACTATGCCAGGAATGAATATACGCAGTGAAACCTTGTTCAGATGATAGCCCAAAGGGGGGTGCTGATCATATAGGGCAGTGGTTCTCAACCTGTGGGTCGTGACCCCAGCAGGGGTCGAACGAGCAAAACACAGGGGTCTAAAGCCTTCGGAGCCACGATTTTATTGTGTTTTTACTGCAAATCGCATGGTTTGGGGTCACCGCAACATGAGTAATTGTATTGCGGGGTCACAGCATTACAAAGGTTGAGGACCACTGATATAGGGGTTTAGCACAACTGTTTTTCTTAGATGACAGGCCAAAATTACATTGAAAACTGATCTTCCAGGGTTGGTCTTCTTACAGGTTATATATTGCAATATATGAAAAACATGCTAAAAATTAAAAAAAAAAGTGAACAAGAATTATGGTCTGTATGTAAAGGTTACACTGTATATCCTGCCCTTAGGTCTGGTACAATAGTGACAGTATGTCACAAAGACTTCAGGCTCTTGCTGCTCCATTGGGGCTATATAGAGTAGAAAGAAGTCTAAGTCTCTTTTTTTTTTAACTGTGATGACACTTTGGGGCAGATTTATCAAGCTGTCTGAAAGTCAGAATCTTTCTAGTTGCCCATGTTAACCAATCACAGCTCAGCTTTCATTTTGCCAGTGCTCATGTATATTTTAAAGGGGAGCCTTGATTGGTTGCAATGGACAACTAGAAATATTCTGACTTTCAGACAGCTTGGTAAATCTGTCAGAAAGTTTATGGTTATGGAGTGAACAAGCAGAACTTGTGATTTGCTTGCCTACTCCTTTAACAATGAATACAGCTAAAGTAAAACCTCTAATAAATATTATTTTTGTTGATTTCCCTAGGTTGATCATCCGTTGAAAGTTCTGGTTTTGTTAATGTAAGTTAGAAAACTTGAAATTTATTTTATAATCAATGCTGATTGGAGAAACATGAACAGAATTTGGATTATTTATATTTTTTTTTCAGGTTGGCGAGTTTTTCATATAGTTAATATGTTCGAAAAAAACAACATATCTTTTCAGAAGATGCAAACTAGTTGAATATGATACTTCGTGTCCAAGTAAGTTTTGACGAATTACATATAAGATAAGACACAAATTTTTAATAAATTTTATACCATTCTATAATTACAAATAGTTATATAGCTTAATGCAAGATTAACCACTATCATTTTTGTGCTTAGGTGCTTCCTAGATGTTTTAAAGTTAAAATTTATATCAAGCAAGAAGTGATGGAAACACGGTGCTTTGGGTTTCAGGTAAGTGATAAAATATGTTAAACTATAAATGCCTTATGTGTTATTCCTGTGTTAGTTACTCTGTATACTTACAATATAAAAACCCTTATATATGTTCAAAATGGGCAGGGAATGGGAAAAGGTGCCGTGGTCATCGGCGAGGTGGGGGGGGGGGGGCCCAGCCAAAAGTTTGCTATGGGGCCCACTCATTCCTAGTTACGCCACTGCTCTACTATATCCTTTTTGTACACTGGTGCCCAAAACTGTACACAATATTAGCATCTCTATAGGATAGCATCTCTAACAAGCCCCTCAAATATTTTACCCACCACAGCAGTTAGACTCACGGGTCTGTAGTTTCCAGGATCGCTATTTGATCCTTTTTTGTATATTGGTACCACATTTGCTATGCGCCATTCCTGTGGAACATAACCAGTCCTCAGTGAATCTTCAAATATTAAAAATAACGGTCTGTCTATCACCGTACATAGTTCATGCAGAACCCGGGGGTGTATGCCATCTGGCCCCAGTGATTTATCTATCTTAGTGGTTGCGAAGCGGCGCCGTACCTGTTCCTGGGTTAAACTGTTGACATTCCAAAAAGAATTTACATTATTCCTCATTGTGTCTTCCACCAGGGGATTTTCCCGGGTAAAGACAGTTGAGAAGGCGACATTCAGTAGATTGGCCCTTTCCTCATCTCCTTCCACCATGACCCCCATGTTATTTCTAAGGGGACCCACACTCTGTTTTTAGTTTCTTATTTATATACTTGAAAAATAATTTGGGATTATTTTTGCTCTCCCTGGCAATATTTCTCTCAGTCTGTATTTTTGTGGCCTTTATCTGCTTTTTACAGGATTTATTTTTCTCTATAATCCTGTATTGCCTCATCACTACCTTCACGTTTTAGCACCTTAAACGCCTTATCTTTCTCGCTTATTGCTTTCCTTACAAGACTAGTTAGCCACATAGGCTTTTTCTTGTTCCTCTTATGCTTTTTCCCATAAGGTATGTGTTTCTCACAGGACTTTTTCAGAATATATGAGAAAAAGTCCCATTTTTTTGGGGGGGGGGGAGAGAACATTATCCCACTCTATGCCTTTAAGGTCTTCCCTTAGTTGCTGAAAGTTCCCTTAGCTCCTAAAGTTTAGAGTGTTGGTTGCCCCTTCCCTAACGTTCTTAGTAAAGCGTAATACAAAATCAATGATATTATGATCACTATTCCCCAGGTTCCCCCCAACCTGTAGTTTTGATACCCTATCAGGTCTGTTGGTTAGGATAAGGTCCAGCAGTGCCCCCCCCCCCCTCTTGTTGGCTCCATGACTAGCTGCGAGAGGTAATTGTCTTTTGTAGTTGACAAGAACCTGCTACCTTTGAAGGACCTGCAGGTTTCTGCCCCCCAGTCAATATCTGGGTAATTGAAGTCCCCCATGATAAGTACTTCACCATGCTTTGAAGCTGCATCCATTTCACTTATCAGCATTTCCTCTGCTGCCTCCATTATATTTGGAGCCTTTTAACAAACCCCTAGTAATATTTTATTATTCTTTTTCCCTCCCCTTATCTCCACCCATAGGGACTCCACGTTTGCATTTGCGTTACTGATGTCATCTCGCAAGACAGGCTTGAGGCAAGAATTCACATACAAACCCCTCCCCCTTTTTTATTTATACGATCCTTTCTAAAAAGACTATAACCATCTATAGTAACAGCCCAGTCATAGCTACTGTCCAACCATGTCTCGCTGATACCCACTATATCATATTTCCGCTCCAACATCAAGAGTTCCAGTTCCTCCATTTTGTTTGTGAGACTCCTGGCATTTGTGTACATACACGTTATATGGTTTTCCCTGTCCGTATTCCTTTTGTTCTTATTCCCCAATCTCATTCCAGCCCCCATGGACTATGACTATGGACTATGACTCTTCCCAGCTCTCTATCTACACTGTCTATTTGCCCCGCACAAGTGTAGTTGCCCTCCCCCCAGGTCTCTAGTTTAAACACTCCTCCAACCTTCTAGCCATTTTTTCCCCCAAAACAGTTGCACCCTCCCCATTGAGGTGCAGCCCATCCCTACTGTAGAGCCTGTAGCCGACAGAGAAGTCAGCCCAGTTCTCCATGAACCCAAAACCCTCCTTCCTACACCAACTTTTGAGCCACTTATTTACCTCCCTGATCTCCCGCTGCTTTTCTGGTGTGGCACTGGTACAGGCTGTATTTCGGAGAAAACTACCTTTGAGGTCCTTGCCCTGAGCTTATGGCCTAAATCCCTGAAATCATTTTTTAAGGACCTTCCACCTACCTCTTACTTTGTCATTAGTGCCAATGTGGACCATGACCGCTGCTTCCTCACCAGCCCCTCCCAGTAATCTGTCAACCCGATCCGCAACATGCCGAACCCGAGCACCCGGCAAACAACACACTGTTCTGTATGCATGGTCTTTGTGACAGATTGCCCTGTCTGTTCCCCTAATAATGGAATCTCCCACTACCAGCACCTGTCTGACCTTGCCTGTGCTCCCATTACCATTCTTACTGGAGCAGACAGTCCCCTGGTTGCTAGAGGCCATGTCTTGCTGCAGCATTGCTACCCCAGAGCTGATATCCCCCTCATCCGCCAGCCTGGCAAACTTATTGGGGTGCACCAGATCAGGACTAGACTCCCTACAACTCTTCCCTCTACATGTTACCCAATTAGCTGCCCCCTCACTCTGCACCTCCATACTTCCCTCCCCACACCCATCTTCCCCAGAGAGTTTGTGCTCCAGGAGCAGCAAACTTTGCTCCATATTGTCAATTGCCCGCAGCCTTGAAACTTGCTCATTTAGATCCAGAATCTGGGCTTCCAGATGAGCAATTTACACACATCCCACACAGCAGTATTCCTCCTCGAACGGCTGTTCAAGGAAAGCATACATGACACAGGATGTACACTGTGTAGCAATGCCACTTATGGAGTCCATTGTTCTAATGGGGATTACAATAGAAATATGCACAGAAAGAAGGAAAGAAGAATTTACAGTCAAAGTAACACAAAATACAGCAGTTACCTGCTAAAGTCCCTCAAACCTAAGTCACACTCAAGACACTGCACACACTTCGGATCAATGCACACTCGCCACCAAGCTCCCACACTCGCTTTTCTGATGCTTTTTTTTTTAAAGGTTATCTGCCACAAACCTCTGCTGAGCTCACTGCAACAAGATCTGGCTGCAAACCACCAAACAAACTGACCACAGAAGTATATGAAGGCTGCTAATTAGATAGCCACACCCCACTATTAATTAGGCAGCACCTGTGACTATACTGTCTAGATAAGCAAGGTGAATGCCTCCCTATACCCCCCACACAATATACAGATTATGCAAGTAAAATACCTTCAGGCCGCGGTCACACGTACCGCTAGACATCCGTTCATAACGCGACGCTAGCGCACAGGGGGAGGTCCTGGGTCCGAACGCACATGCGTTTCCAGAGAAACGCATGCGATCGGCTTAACAATTGCATGCGTTTCCCTGGAAACGCATGTGCGTTCGGGCCCAGGACCTCCCCCTGTGCACTAGAGTTGCGTTATGACGGGCGCCTAGTGGTACGTGTGACCGCGGCCTCAGATCTACTTGGTTGCAATAAAACTCACACAATGAATATCAGGAAATAAAAATGTAGATGCACTTATCTATCTGTTACTGGATCCAAAAAGTACTCCTTCCCTTAAACGTAAGTCACACTCAAGACACTGCACACACTTCGGATCAATGCACACTCGCCACCAAGCTCCCACACTCGCTTTTCTGATGCTTTTTTTAAAGGTTATCTGCCACAAAACTCTGCTGAGCTCACTGCAACAAGATCTGGCTGCAAAACCCTTTTTTTTTTAATAAAAAAAAAAAAGAAACATTTATTTATAACGTATGGAAGTAAAGGCCGGAGACCATCATTGGCTCCATCTTGGCGTCCTGCACGGGTTATCTGGGAGCGGCCCCGCTTGACGGCGTTTTAGCGTTTCCTGTCATTAAGTGCTCGGCCGAGATGGAAGAAACAAGAGTTCACCCTCCTTTTGCTCCTCACACAGAAAACTTGTGAAGATCTCAAGGGGTTAACAATCTTCCTAAAAGCTGTGTCTGATAGTTTGAGGAGTGCAGATCTGAAAATGGGTTGGTTATATAGGGGGTTTTGATGTTAAATATGTAAAATTTCATTCAAAACTGTATTTATCCGCAAAATAGTCAATTCTGAAAACATGAAAAACCGATATTCCATTTGTAAGCCGCGCAACATCAAAATAAATTATCCAGACATTTCAAAAATTAAGAAAATGTAAAGGAGACATATGGGAAATGTTATTCAGTACTTATTTAGGTGGTAAATCTATCCGCCTGAAAACGAAATGATTTTGAATTTCAAAAAAAAAAAAATCAAAAATTCATCATTTTTTCAGTTTTTTGTAAATAAATGCAAAACTCATCAGCCAAAATTTACCTCTCAAATGAAGTACAACGTGTGGGGAAAAAACAATCTCAGAATCGCTTTGATAAGTAACAGTGTTCAAAAGTTATAACCATATAAAGAGACGCAAGTCAGAATCCAAAAAATGGGACTGAGCCTTAAGTAAAATTGTTTGGTCCTTAAGGAGTTAACAACTACCACAATGTAACATCCTCCAATACACTACAGTAAGACAGTTGCTACCGTGCATGCGTTCTGCACCCGGAAGAGACCAGTCACGTGACCTCTCCAAGCTCCGTCCCCTCAGTGTATACTGTTGTACTGTAGCTCAGGGACTCTCCAGTGGGCGGAGCTCTGCTGCGCGCTGTGTCCCTTATCCAGATTGGTCCTTGCCTATAGTAACCGAGCGACGCTGCGGGGCGGGGCTTAGTAACTGCTGGCTGGATGGTGACGGCGGAGTGTATGGGTGTTGTTGTGATAGCTGGCCATGGAAGGCTCCCGTGCACTTGGCTGCCTGTAAGCGGAGCAGCGGCGTCCTGCCCCCGGCACTTTCCCGTGCTGTAGCCGCCCAGTGATCGGGAAGATGAAGAAGATATTCGGCTTCGGGAGGAAGAAGAAGAGCGGCCCCCCCTCCAGCACCTCGGACACCGGCAGCGTGCTGTCTGCTGGCTATGAGCTCAAGGAGAAGGACCTCAGCAAGTTCCAGCGAGCTGCCTCCTCCGGAGACGTGGCCAAGATCAGGCAGCTGCTGCACAAGCAGGACATCAACCAGGCGGACAAGGAGAACAGGTCAGTAGTGGGGGTCCATAGCATAAGAACCACAAGCTCCAGCATGCCCAGTCACACGTATGGGGCCAATGTGACTCATGTGTTCTCTAGTTATTACCGAAGAACTTGGGATCTGTCTGACATTATAGTGAACAACATACTTCATAGATTGTCTGTCTCATAAATGGAGTGCAACGTAGGACCTATAGTGCCAGGGTAGCGTGGCACCACAGACCTCTAGTGTGTGGGTGCCAGGACAGCATAGAATCACAGACTACAAGTGCTGGGGCATTAGGACAGCATGGCACCACATACCTCCAGGCACTGTGGACATCTAGTGCCGGGGCATCTGGGCATCTTGGACCACCAGTGTCAGGGCAGCATGAAAATAATCAGACCTCCAGAAGTGCTGATGCTGGAGGAACCGGGGAGCCATCAAAGGAAGCTGGCTGTCATGGACCTCCGCTGTGGGAGGAAGCGGGGCGTCATGGACCTCCGCTGTGGGAGAAAGCGGGGCGTCGTGGGCCTCCGCTGTGGGAGAAAGCGGGGCGTCGTGGGCCTCCGCTGTGGGAGGAAGCGGGGCGTCGTGGGCCTCCGCTGTGGGAGGAAGCGGGGCGTCGTGGGCCTCCGCTGTGGGAGGAAGCGGGGCGTCGTGGGCCTCCGCTGTGGGAGGAAGCGGGGCGTCGTGGGCCTCCGCTGTGGGAGGAAGCGGGGCGTCGTGGGCCTCCGCTGTGGGAGGAAGCGGGGCGTTACACTGTTGCATGGGTTACACTCCTACATTGCTATCGCTGTAGTAACACCTTCATTACTCTGGAGTGAGAGAAATGGGTCAGACCCATAAATCTGCAGATAAGTCTGTAATGTGATTAGTTTGCAATCTTGTCAGGATGGGGCTACAGGGTGTCACTAATGACACTTCCCCTGCATCTCCAGTGTATACATTTCTGTGGTAACCACTCTCCTCTATTGTCCAGGGTGCCAGTTTTTCTGCCCTAGCTTGTCTTGTCCCAGAACAGATCCTCACTGTTATTCTTACATTCCAGTAAGCTGCATTCTGAAAGCTTCATACATCCGCTATATGTCATATACCTAGGATTGGCCATTAGGTTTTTTCACTATACTCTAGTAGATGAAAAGTAATTTCTGTAATTCTTATTACACTGCAACACCCTCATAATCAATTTTTAAAGAAGTAGGTGAAACAAACCTATAGTTTTTTGATCACAGCACATCAAGTTTGGTGCAGGGCACTCCTCCTTACTGCTGGTTCCTCATAGAAGCGCCAATGGTAGTGCCCTAATGTTGGCCCTAAAACCATCATCAAATGTGGTACAGAATCTGACAATAATACCCATGCTTGAACAGATGGGTACTTATTCCAAAATCCAACTGTGTTTTTCTTTTAGATTTTGATTCTGCAGGTTTCCTTGTGCTGTCCATATGAGACATCCCCTTTATTCTTTGGGTCAATACAATCAAAGAGATATATTAATAGTTGCAGTTGTGTTCTGTATAATATGGCATCTGCTCTGTGTGGAGAGGGCTCAGCTGGAGAGCCCTTACTAAACATCCTTTAATGATAATATGATGTAATAGTATGTCACATATCATTTATAGGGAGCTTATTCTAATGTTTTTATCCGGGAAAACTTCTTTATTTTCAATTTTGGACCTTAAATAGAGGTCCCCCCAAGTGCTATAATCGTCTGGAAGTAGATAGCGCAACAATGTACCATGATTTCCAACATAACTTTAGTTATCTGTGTTTCTGAGCAATTCCTGATTATTTTTTTTTCCGAATCCATATACTATATGGAATAGTAGTGCTCTGGGTGGTGAATATGGTCTGTTTGCACCAACTGCCTCATTAGCATACAGATTAAAATGAGAATTTCTCAGAAACTGCATAATGGCTAAAAAACAATACCGTAAATGTATGTTGGGAATGATAGGTCATTTCTTTGCTGCATGGCAATTTTAACACTTGGAGGATGTAAAAGACTACCTTTAAAGAATACCCTTACACCATTAATACCTACTGAAATAGGGTTAAAAGTCCTCCCCATATAACCTAAAATTATCTGCCACTATGTAAATGAGTATACAATGAGTCAAATTCTGAATAGAAGAGTGATGTTTCTCCAGGATGCCAATGAACCCTGCCTCGTTCTTTTGATTGACAGCTCAGTGACTCTTCTGATTTCAGCCTGAGCAGACAGGAAGTTCTCTCCTTGTCCACTTCCTGTCCTTACCAGAATGCTGTCCCTCTCACTGCATGTTGTATTTAGCAGTGAGCACTGTGTAGGAAACTGCATATCTTGTCACTATTTCTCCCACCCCAGAATAACAACATAGGCAAAGGCAGGAAAAATTGGGGGACTGATTTTACGTGTGGAAGGAAGCAGATTTGAGCTGGGATTGCTATACTGCACTTTTCAACAAAGGCATGTGGTTGGATGAGCAAGGCTTTTTGTGCCTTTTCTTGATGACAGGTTCCCTTTATAGGAAATCTACCACCTCATTTAACCACCAGTGCAGTTTAATACCTTTGTAATAGATTTGTTAAAATAGACTTTAGTTCTTATGGGAATTACGTTGAAGGGCTCCAGTGCTCCTAACCAGAGCACCTCCAAACTCCAACCCATTAAACTATTGTAATCCAACTGGAGCTACCTCATACCCCACCCCTCTACTTCTGGCTGCTTCAAGACCTGGCTGACTCAATTAGGAGGGGTAGGAGAGAGGAGCCAGTGGACAGGTTAGAAGTGCTGGGGGTGCTTTATAGAGGGTAAAGGAAGTGGTAGATTTTTGCTCCAAGACCCGGAGCATCACTGAGAGCAGAGACTCCATTGTGAGCCTCATCTTTAGGGGGATTGGCTCCCTGTAAAGTTATTTAAATGGGTCTGTCACTCTGATCGGAGTCTTTATATACTTTATATGGTGTCTCTTTCCTCTGGGACAATCCAGGCAACCATCGCTAATAAGGCAGATCTGGGCCCCCTCCATCTGCCAGTCTCTGTAAGTGGGTGTTGGTGGGTTGTTCTATGCACTATTGATTATGCTGTGAACACCAGGTTTAGTATCCTCATTTGACTTTCTAGGAAAAAGACCAGGGGTCTAAGGCGAAAGGCAAGGAGGATAAAGGGGAAAATGCTAGCAGGCTTGAGAAACCCGAAAAAGCAGAGAAATCTGAAGAGTAAAACGGCAAAGAAATGTAACATTTGTTTCCATTCAATGCCCGATATGTAAAGTTTGTATTGATAACTTCATGAGGGAAGAAAAAGTCTTTCATGGATGAGTTAAAATCTTTCATATAAGGCTACATTCACACACATGTATGGGGGATGTATGGGCTCAAGGCACCGTACAGGAGCGGTATAGTGCAGTACACGTGCGGCACCGTACCGCTCCATAGCCTGGGAAAAGATAGTACATGTTCTACCTTTTCCCGTTTTACGGCGCCGTGCGCCATATGTTCCTATGGAGAGGGGCGGGGTGAGCAGCGCTCACCTCCTCCTCTCCCTGCGCGCTGCGGTGTGCCTGCCGTGCTACGGTACGGCGGGCAACGCCTGTGTGAATGTAGCCTAAGAGAAAGTTGTTTCTTCTGTAGCAGCCATTAAAACATCTCCATGTAAGAAACCAAGACTTGAATTAAAATCGACAATCTGAAGACGAGGACAATGACACTGTCATGTTCAGTTGTGACTGAGGACCAAGGCTGCTCTCAGGACTCCACTACAACCGAGGACTCCAGACACATCTTCCAGACCGAAGACCTAGATCATTCAATTAATGCCCTCAGAAAAACTCTAGAGAATGAAGATATTATGTCGCCAAAATCTCTTAGGAGAGTCAAGTATAGACGATGTGTAACACAATATGTTGATATTAATCTGATGTGATAAATCATCATCTTGTTGATTGATCTGCTCCAGATACCTCATCTTTTGCTTGTGTTCTCCTTCTGGTGTGCAGAGCCATGTAACATGGTTGTTATAGAAACCTAATGCGTGTCAGGAGCAGCACTCTGACATAAGAACCCTCCACCCTGATTGTCTTTCAGTCATCTGTGCTGGTACATGTCTTCTGTACAATAGCTTGAATATGCTTTTGTGCCTCCATAAAACCGATACCAATAACCAAAAAAGTATAACTTTAATTTTTCTTTGTTCATGAATAAAAGGTTTACTATTCTATTTCTTTATTTAGATAACGCAAGTAATATGTCTGGTGACAAGACTTTCTGGTCCATCTCTGTGCTATCATAGGTTGCAATCCCTAGATCCATATTCCAAACCAATACCTATGTTATCTGGTATTGCTAAGCACATGTAGGTTTTCATAGCCTTGCACCTGTTCAGGGTGGACATGAGTTGCGATCTTCTGTTAAAATTGACCAGGTGAAATGATATTAATTCACTATGCTCAACTCTTCTGGGTGTCGCTGCAGAGTTCATATGCTAAGCAGTGAGAGTAAGGGTAACTTCACATGTAGCGTAATTCCGCATGCATCAGAAACCAGCAATGAACCAGTGAATGGACCTGAGGTGCAGTACAACATCCAACTTATAGACATGTGTGGTGCTGTTCATGAAAGAGAATGGCCATGTCCAGCCGCTTTAAATAATTTTGCTTCACATCTTCTCATTTTTATTTTCCAAACTTAATTACGGTATCTATTCTGTTTTTTTAGGACACCTTTGCATCTTTCTTGTGCAAATGGACATCAGGACGTGGTGAAGCTGTTAGTGGAAAACAAGGCAAAATTAAATGTCTGTGATAATGATAATCGATCTCCACTAATGAAGGTGTGAATTGATCTCGGGATAGTTCACTTCCTATTATGTGTCTTGAAATTTCTAAATGCTGTTGTTTTCTGTTATCAGGCTATACAGTGTCAACACGAAACATGTGCAACAGTTTTGCTAGAACATCAAGCTGATCCTAATATTGTGGATGTCAATGAAAATGCTGCGCTTCATCTTGCTGCCCTTATTCCATCAATGTCTATAGCCATTCAGCTGCTGGAACATGGTGCCAACATCAATGCAGTAAATAAGGTGATCATTGTGTTACATTAGTTTGGGAAGTCAAATTATTGTATGTACAGTGTAGCATTATATCATTACACTCCTGAGAAAACTATAGGTCAGTGGTGGCGAACCTGTGGCACTCGGGGCCCTTTCTGTGAGCACCCGGGCCATCACCCCAGAATGAAGTTCACCAGACAGAACTCAAAGAATCTTCCTGCAGAATCTTCCTACAATGATAGACGAATTTTCCTTCCTCTTTTCAACTGCGTTGGTGTCCTTAGGAGGCTCCACAATTGAAAGTTGTCAAAGAACAAGGAGAAATACATTATTGCTTAAATTGGTGCGCTGGCACTTTGCAATAAATAAGTGGCTTTTGGTTGAAGTTTGGGCACTCTAAAAGGTTGGCCATCACTGCTATAGGTTTTGAATCTTCCTAAATAGATTTTCTTCTCATGACAAGTGTATAGTCGTAGTGTTGGAATATGGTGACCCCAGTAAAGTGGAGGGTCCCGTTCTAGTCATTAATGAGGGACTTGGGGATGGCTTTCCTTAACAATTGGACCATAATAGCCTGTGTATTGTGGGACAACCTGAACCTCAACCTTCACAATGTTTGTAAACTCATACCAATCGTAAATGAATGAAGTTGACATTCATGTCTCTAAATGAAAGTTTCCATAGTCCTGATTGTCTGTATGTTCTGTGCCTTCATAAATCTGTACATTTCTTTCTCCAAGGATGGCTGTACACCACTTATTCTTGCTGTGACTGAAAATCATCAAGAAATGGTTGAGCTCTTAGTCAAAGAAGGAGCCGATATAAATTCAAGGGACAGCAGTGGAAGGTAAAAATATACCCGACAAGATGGACATAAAAAGTGACTTAGAATAAACAAATCTGTGGTAGCTTCACATGTTGCACCAATATCACATGCAAGATAAGTTGCAAGGAGAATACAGTGAATTTAGCCCTGTGGGACGGGGTTAGCAGTCTGAACAGCTGTGAGAAGGCCGAGGGAGCTTGACTAGTTGAGCATCCACGCCTTCTTGACTTTATCTAAGAAACAGAGCATGGTTAAAAGTTATTTTTTGTTGTTTGGTGTCCAGTTGCTGTGAATCTCCTGGAGCTGATCATAGTGAGATTTCCTTACTCTGGCCATTATAGATGGAAAATGATCCTGCAGCCACTGATACCATTAGGGTGTGTGGAAATGGCTAGACCAGAACTTGCATCCCCTTTAAGGATTTTGATAAGTTGTAAAGATGACAATTGACAATCTTTATTCCAGGACATCTTTAATGATTGCAGCAAGCAATGGTCACATCAGTTTAGTGAAGTACTTGCTCCAAAACAATGCCGATAGTTCCATAAAAGATCTGACTGGTTGGACTGCAGACGATTACGCTGTGAATGATGGCCATCATGCGTAAGTCTAATACGCTCACATTACATTGCTATTTTGTTGTTGTGGCAGAAGTGTCGCTTACGTGCATCTTGGGGAGTGACTACGGTATATTAATAATTAAAAAATTAGTTGTTCTTGCAACATTCTATAACTCTGTATTACTTATTAATACGCTGTTAACCAGTTGTGAAATTAATTGAATTCATTATTGATTAATTATAGTTATGCTGGTATCAAGTATTTATCTTTTATTGTTCCTTCAATCCTTTATTTATTTATATGTAACACAGATTTAAATATATTTTACTCTTTTTATGTTTCTTTTTTGTCTGTTTTTTCTTTTGCAGATGTTCACAGCTGATTTTTGAACATAGCTCAAAGACCAAGCATAACATATCCCCCTATTGTGGACCTAGCAAGAAGAAGGGCATATCAATGTTTGGCAGGCCAGAGAAAACAGTGGGTGGTGGATTTACACTGGGGAGTCCAGCCACAGATAAAGAAGGTAATGGCGCCCTATTTTTTTACCATGGGGTTTAGGAGTCTTGCACTTTAAGGAGTATGTATTTGCATAGTGCTTGACATACACAGGATATGCATGATAGATGTGGGTCAGACCGCTCGGACCTGCACCTCTCTTGAAAATGGGGGTCTGCTGTGCAGCCACTCTGCATTTATGTCCGTGGGAGCACAGAGTCTATTTACTTGGCTATTTTTGGCACCCCTATAGACTTGAATGAAAATTGGGCAAACACTGCTACATGTGTGGCCAACACTTTATTTTGCCCAGCCATGGGAATGGGTCAGTGGACAATTGTTTAAGAGAAGGTGGGAACCATGTCTAACAAGTATTTATAACATATACTTTTATATGTTTAAAGCTTTTGACCACCCTGACTAACAATGCCTGCTGACAAAGGGTTACAAGTCCTCCCCATATCACCTAAAATTAGCTGCCAGTGAAGCACTGTACCTTAATTACTTACATTTTACTGACTCTTATCTGCTGGCTCCGACTCGACTTTCTCCCAGGCTGGCAGTGAACCACAACCCCTTATTGTGACTGACACCTCTGTCTCTGCAAATCACTGTCCTGCCTCCTTGTACTGAGGGAGTATCTGCTAATATTCCAATACAGACATTTAAACCTCTATTAACTTATAGTAAATATTGTATCAATTTTTTACAAGGTGCTTTGTGTTATCTTCATGTCATGTGACCAGAGTGACATTAGCGCAGGTCCTTTAGCCTTCTAACAATAGCAAACTGTACCCAATATATGTGATCACATGAAATAACAGCAGCCTCCATGGAGGATATAGAGGAGTAGAAGTTCATGGAGGCTACTGTGACTTCATGTGGTCAGATACATACATGCATGGGGTACACTTTGCTATTGTTAACAGGCTAAAAGACCCAAGATGATGTACCCTGTTCACATGACATGGACTGTAACCAGTAATGAGGCATAAGGAGGAGTAGATGGGATAGGCCGGATGAGCAGGACGCGCCCCTTTTGATGCCAGGTTATATAAGATAAAAGGTGATTTATGCGGATGTAAGGTAAACAATTTTTAGCTAACAGAAAGGTGTCAGTTAATAGGGCTCTATAGAAACCTGTCACTGTCTGTTTATGTGAAAATGTGGTGACAGGTTCCCTTTAAAGTAGACATGACAGCAGAATTTTACCTCCAAAGCCAGAATGCCTTCTGGTAAAGGGTTACTAGTCCTCCCCATATCACCTAAAATTAGCTGCCAGTGAGGCACTGTACCTTAATTAGACATTTTTCTAATATGCAAATTGGCATGCTTGGCAAGATGTGAATGTTTTCTCCCAGGCTGCTAGTGAACCATGAGCCCTAATTTTGGCTGACAGCTCTATGACTCTTCAAATCTCAGGAACTGCCCTGTCTACGTGGTTCTTATTGACAGGTCTCACTGCTGTACGGAACCAGTACTTGGGAGACATATAAAGCTTTCTTTAATTATAGGAAATATTGTGTCAAATTATTTACACAGTGCCTATTGTTACATGTACGTCGTATGAACAGGGTGATGTCATCTAAGGTCCTTTTCCCCCTAAAAGTTGACATATCTACCCCATGTATGTATCTGATCACATGATATCACAGCATGCCTCTGTGGACTTCTACTTCTCCCCATGTATCCATGGAGGCATGCTGGGATATCATGTGATCAGATATATACATGGGGTACATTTTGCAAATGTGAAGGGTAAAGAACCTTGGATGACCTCACCCTGGTCACATGACATGAAGTCCTGATTAGTGAATAGGCATAAGGCATGGGGAGAAGTAGATGGGAGAGGCCTGTTGAGCAGGACACACCCCCTCTGATGACAGGTAATATAACATAAAGTTGATTTTACAGCAATGTGAGGGAGACAATTTTTTGCTAAAAAAGGGTGTCAATAAGTTCATAGGGATCTATGGGAACCTGTCACTAGCTGTTTTTGTGAAAATGTGGTGACCGGTTCCCTTTAAAACAAATTGTACAGAAAGGCATCTGCACATGTATTTGCAATCCTTGCTGCAATGGGATGGGTATTCTATCAATACGCATGGGCCTTGGACTACCGTTTCTGCCTGTCTTTACATATTACGGTTTGGAAATATGTTATTTCAAGTTAAATGACTCTTGTCACCTTTTGGATGGTGGAATTGTTATCATCTGTGTATATGATTATTGAATTTCATGTGTAATATATATGTGTGTATATATATATATATATATATATATATATATATATATATATATATATATATATATATATATATATAATTTGTTAGTGGCAGTCCATCGTGTGTTGTTCTATGTATTGTTAATCATTTTAAATATTTTTAATTGTGGAGCATGTCGGTTTTGAGTACACAACTCTTTTTATTTCAGTTTGGATGTGTTTTATTTGTTTTGATATATATTTATTAGTGTTGCCAGCCCTTTATCTTTGTGGTTGTTATGATTACATATATTAGCATTTGTAATAGGAGATAAAAACCAGTAGTAGTTAATTAGTATGTCGGCATAATAAATGTTGTGTATTATCCTCTGTACAGTGATCTTTTCGGCTTCATTTTGTTTTCTGAATTGTAAGAGATCATTGTGTCAGTATTCTAGTGTATCTGAGGGGTGACTAGTGCTGGCATACAATTCTGTGCCAAACTCTACATCACATAGAATTGAGCTATAACATGCAATGGTTTGCAGGCTTTAGTGAGAGCCACTCCGCTGCCAGCCAGTTCGCAAGTAATTGCGGTTATTACAGGGCTTTTTCTCAAACAAACTGTTGTATAAGTCCTTCTAATTCTCCCCCATAGAGTTCAATTACATTTTTTGTATAGCTGCAATATAAAACTAACATTTTTCCAATATACCTTCACTTCCTTATTGCAGCTGTTTGTTTGCTAATCCTCTGCTTTTTGATTCTCTGTCTTTCTACCTTCTGCCAAGCATTTTGGTTGCTAAAGACCATCCACAGGGTACAACTCTACAGACTTGAGGGTCAGCAAATGGTTAAGGGATGGGGCTATGTAGTGTGGTCGTCGTCACTGCTCAGTAATTACAGGAAGCAGCTCCTCATGTCTACTCTGGCCAGTGTACACTCTGCTCTTATGTTCCCACACAAGGTGCACCTTTTCTACTGCAGCTGCTCAGTTCAATAATCTAGTATGCACAGAATATCAATATGAGCTTCTAGTGGTAGAGAAGAGAGCTCAACATCATGGAAAGTGAGGGAAGCTGCTCTGTTCTCGGTGCCCTTAGCTGATATCACAACCAGGAAGTGCCCGACCACTTCAGGAGAAGTTGAAGAGGATTTTATAAGTGGAGCTGATATATCTCAATCTAGGAACAAGCCAGCAGCATGATATAGATATTGTTGGAATTGTTATCAAAGGCTCCCTCCAGCTGCACTAAAACTTCTTTGGGCCATGTAGCATAGAAGTTGTGCTTTTATAGAGTATTTGCATTTGTACTAACCTGTATTTCTATGTGACATGAATGTGAAAAGCCTGTTTTCTTCATCCATGGGTTCAGTGAGATGTCCTAGGATAATGTTTACATGTACAAAAGGAGTAAAGAGACAGCTTTATAAAAGCACAACTCTGAAATACAGTTTATACCAGCAAGTATGGAGACAAAAAGCCACATTTATTTGCTGCACTTGGGGGTGTGCCTTTTCATTTAGATTTTTAATGCAAAGTGACTCCAATGAAAATGTGCTGACATTTGGAAATAGTGGATTATAAGGTTAGGTTAGTAAGCGCATTAGCTCTTATTACTCAGATCCTGACTGACAGTAAGCTTGTGCTGCACTTTTTTTTTCTTTCTCCCCCTACTAGTTTATTGGTTCCCATGGACACATAAAACATGTTAAAAGAGACCATCTTAGGCTGCATTCACACGGCTGTTGGGGGACCCATATATATGGCCGCAGGCTGGTGGCCTTATATACGTTCCCAAAGGCCGGCAATGAGCGCATGGATTGGTATGGTGCGGTACTGTACTGCTCCGTACATGGGGAAAAGATAGGACATGTGTACACTGTGTGCACCTCCTCTCTCTCTAGGACGTAGTCTTTATAATATTATACAAGACATCACCAATAAATATTGTAAATATATTCACTGATATTTAGTGAGGAAACCATCCACTTTTACATGTTTTGCATAACTCAATTAAGCAATGAATCAAAAAGAATTTTAGAAGATCTTTATGGGAAATAAAAATAATGTTATTGGCAATGTGAAGTGGCATTGGGGCTGAGTGCCCAGGACCCCTCCAGTGAGCCAGAGTGGAGTTCCTGGCAAGTGTGCCCCTAGCTCATATAATCTCTTTGGGGCAATAGTTGGTCATTCATGTAAACCCTTGAATAATTGCTTTTATTTTCTTTTTGTTTGCCCAGGAGCTGATGACCTTTCTCAAGCTGAGTCTGAATCCAGGTATAAGCATGTATAGATAATACATATATCTTTTACATATCTTTTTAAATTTTTAGGTTATTGATGCTGCTAGTACAAACCTCAAAATTTTGTGTAGTTCAGTCTAGGTTAGATACTTTATGCACCTCACATGCAGCCTTTGATGTTTAGATGGCTACACACCACGCACCATGTCTGATTTGCCACTTTTTCATTTCCCCATCCCATACCCATCTTCTGTAATCTTCTCTCAGTATGTTTTAGCCAGTGGTGCACTGAATGCTCCGCCAGTAATTTATTCACGCCCCGGTCCGACTGGCACGCCTACACAGTGTTCAGTAAGCCGGTGACGTCTCCGCTTCTCGCGCTATGTGTGATCTGCTATGAGAATTGCAGAATTGCAATGGTATTTATTGCTTTGCTGTGGCAGTAATAATTTCTGGGTTGGTATTTTGCGCTGTACTGTGGTTGTTGGTGCTTCTAGGTTGCTGGTTACTAATGCTTCCCCTTAAAGTTGAGCAGTATGATAGAATGGCCCTTGGACCAATAAATGTTGCTCACCCCTGGCCTAAATCCTTAGATCAGGAAAACTGCCATTTATAGCAAATCACAACTCTGACTCCACCAAAATTGTCTCTGACTTTTCGACTCGGACTCCGCAGCCCTGGTCATTCATTTGTGCCATCACATACAGATCCTCACACTAGTAAGCTAATAATATTTACATATGCCTAATAATGATTCAAAAACACCATATAGTATTATAGTATCTTTTTTTTTTTTTTGAGGGTGGCAGATCAAAATACTACTAAAGGGCCAACAGAGATGGTTGTCTCCAATAAAGTGTCAAGTGGGGGTGTACATCAGCTACACAGTCTCTGTAGTTACTGAAGTTTACATATCTATAGGACGCGTAATTCTTTTTTTGATGACTGCCTTTTATCATGTATCATTTTATTTGGTGCATTGTGAGAATCCTATATGCAGTTTCCCAAGAAAATATGTATATACTTTTTTGTTTTCGGCTTTTCTTTTTTTAGCCGTCCCTCTGAAGAACCTGATTCTTGGCCTACTTCTGATGAAGATGACTTAGATTTTAGTCCAAAGGTATTGGTTTTATTCTCAATTAATAGTTGCATGGACTATGGTTAAAATGGTTTCTTCTCACCTCATGACTATGGAGTGATTTTTTTTTTTTAATAGCTAAATGGGTGAGTTTTAATATAAAAGAGGGGATTCTAGAAGGTATATGTCATAGCATAAATGAGGGGACTGATCATTTAGTAGTGTAGAAGCTAATGAAAGAGTCCCTTTAATGTTAATGTTTCAGTGTTAAAGGTAATTAAAATGACCACCATCACACAAGTAAACACAAGTTCTGCCCTAAACATGCAGCGGACAGCAGTCACTGTACCTCAAGACCTGCGTAATCACACCTTCAGTCATCAGGGATGTGAATGGAGAAGTAGAGAAGGAAAGTAGAGAATGTGGGCAGCATGGTGGCTCCGTGGATAGCTTTACAGCCTTGCAGTGCTGTGGTCCTGGGTTCAAGTTCCACCCAGGTCAATATCTGCAAAGAGTTTTTATGTTCTCTCCGTGTTGGCGTGGGTTTCCTCTGGGTCCTCCGGTTTCCTTGCACACTCCAGGTCGATTAGATTGTGAACCCCGTGGGGACAGGGATCGATTTTGCAAGCTCTGTGCAGCGCTATATAAATATAGAATTATTATTATTAAACCTATCAAAGATACCATCTTAGCTCAGTGCCTCAAAAGCTTTCTAGGATAGTGCACACATACACTGCTGAAGGGATAACAAGGAGATGCAAGTCATTGTGAGGGACATAGGCCCACATTTATCACTACTGCAGTTTGCCTCAGTAATGTGCTGAGTGCTCTGGATTATTAAATACTGCCGCTCAGTCTTCAGTAATCTGGTGCTCCCTGCACGTATTTAAAAAAAAAATTTCTTAACTTTTCTTTTTTTTTAACAGAAGACTGAAAAACCAAGTTTAAAGCAACTCCTACATACAAAGAAGAACAGTAAGTACTTGGCCACTTATTTGCAAGTAACTTCCTTTGAAATTTGTAGTGTGTAACTGACTTGTGTTTGTTTCTTTTGATGTAGTTATAGAGAAGGCTAGTTTTACCTCAGTACAGCCTAAAGGCTTTACTCTGGAGAGTAACTCATATAGTGAAGAAGACTCTGTTCATGATAGTGAAGATGAAGGTTCAAACATTCAGTCCCCTCCTAAGCCCTTCCCTCAGGCCCACTCCTTTCCTCTTCCTGAGTCCATTAAATCTGGCTCTCTTACAAAACCTTCCCAGCCGGCTTCTGCCCCCCTCATCGGAGTACATAAGGTAAAATGTGTATTAACTGCTGTAATTAATTTGTCTTATTTTGCTTTTCTTGTGCCTGCTTGTGGACTATTTAAATTCACAAGGGAAAGACAAATCAGAGACCCAAGTCAGGAAAAAAACAATCTCGGAAGGTAATTTAGACTCTACAAAGAAACAACATGAGGATGAAGAAGTGCAAAATGATGATGAAAACTGTGAAGATGATGATGAACAAGTTGAGGACGAAGATGAAAAAGAAGCTAAAGACTGTGAGGAGGAGGAGGAAGAAGACTGTGAAGTTGAAGAGAATGATGAAGGTGAGGAGGAAGAAGACTGTGAAGTTGAAGAGAATGAAGATGAAGAAGAGGAGGAAGAAGACTGTGAAGTTGAAGAGAATGAAGATGAAGAAGAGGAGGAAGAAGACTGTGAAGTTGAAGATGAAGAAGAGGAGGAAGAGCAAGAGGAGCAAGATGATGATAATGCAGATGAAGTATCTCAAAGTCATAGAGAGAGTTCAGAATGTGACAAACATGTGGGCCAAGATGGTGAATCTGGTATAAAAGACTCTCAGAATGAAGCTGCCCATGTACCTGAAGGTGCTGCATGTACTTCTGGATGTGGCAGTGTTATTGAGTTAGATTGTCCAGATACTCATGAGGTTCCAGTGTCTCTAATATTGGGGTCACTTGAAGAAGAAGATGATGAAAATGAAACATCCCCAATGCAAAGCGAAGTGACCATGTTAAAAAGCTGTTTGAAGTCAAATGTACAAAGCCATAAACAGGTTACTTTTACCAACACAAGAGAAGACTGTAATAAGGAAACATGCATTGCTGTAGACCGTGTAACAAACAGTGAAGATGTTCATGATCAAAGACAGAATGACACTTTTCAGAATTCCAGTGATCTCATTGAACAGTTAGATTCTGATGTTAGTATGATCAATACAGCGGGTGTGGAAGGCTCAGATACAAGGGTAGTCGGGAAGCATGTGAGTAAACGCTGAACGTAGACATTTCTCTAGAGAAGTAGTTTGTACTTTCCTTTCAGTAGGTAATAGATTAGACTTTTTTCCCTCTGTGCTGTCTCTTCTAGTCTTACACTATCCTTTGTGATAATGTTTTTGTGTTTAATCTTAAAACTGTATAGACACTCGGCATTCTATATTATTTTCTATGTCCTTTTATATTTGAATATTGGAGCTCATCTTTCATAAACTTAAATGGAGTTGTAGTACTTGGACACACCACATATTTATCTGCCTGTGGCACTATCCGTTGGGTGGTCTCAGTGCCAGACGCTTTCTATGACAACTGATGTGGTTGGACCCTCATCAGTTCTATGAATCGGTCATCGATATCAAATCCCTTTTAGGTCTTACTTGGTATTCCAAAACATATTAATTGATATCATCCTATCCTTCTGCCTATGACGTGCTTGTATGTGTGTCTTTTCAATGCAAATTTTCATTTATTAAGTTTTATTTAATCTGACATTCAAATTTTTTATTACGAATCGCTATTTTCTTTTTCAGGATGAGTCTTTTTCTGACGATGAAGTTGATGATAAAAGTGCTAAAAAGCCCCTTAGGGCAGATACTGCTCATATAGAGAAGGTACAAGCTAGTGGAGATGGCATTGGCAGAAAAGGTTTGTGTTTGTATATGATAATTCGCATGATGAAACTGAAAGATTGTTGTATCTTCTATGTATATTGCTTATTGTAAACCGTCAGCCCATGACAACTTAGTGTTAAGGTACCTAAATGATTAGCGCTAATCTGTAAACTGTAAAATGCAAATCTACTGTAAATTTACAGCAGTTACATTAGGAGTTAAATTCTTAACCTTCTTATAAATTATGCACCTTGTGGGTAATTCTGACAAATTATATGTCTGTTTTAAATCTATAGTTGCATTAATGACAGAACTTGGATTTGAAGATGATGATGTTGAATCTCCTTGGGACTCCGAGGTAGGATTGTAACAGTTGTACATAGTCTCCCACCATTACATGGCCTAAAATTATTTTAAAATTATGTATGGGAGATTTTTATATAATAGTCATAAATTCAGGCAAACAAGTGCTAGTAATCTTTGCATTATACAAATAATTCTAAAGACAACAATTAAAGGGTTTGATATTCAGATGTTTTGTTTTGAAACCGGATAATGAATATTTTATTATTATTATTATTGTTGGTCAGTGGCACTGCCTTAATGCCATTTCAATTGTTATCATACAGACTTGCCACCTTGTAGTTATGTGCACTACTTTTTCCCATTTTGCAATTTACTTTATGGTGATGAAACTGGATAGTATCACTCCGGCATCAGTCGGTGTTTAGGTAGTTTGGTTGCTAGAGAATAGGAACTTTCTCCTAGAAATGTTTTCCTAGAATCCCAGTGGTAGAGGATAGTTTTGTGGAAATCGTAACAATCCAGTATGGTGCAAAGAATACCCTGTGCAGTTCAGTTGTATGAGCCGTGTTCCAATACAATAAATTGCGCAAAAGACACAGAGAATTATGTCAGACAATGCTTTCTGTGCTGGATATCCACATAACACTTACAGGGTGTCACAGAGACGGACATAAACACAGATGAAAACAACGGATTTTTACAGTCCAAAAGATTGTCGGTGTAAATAAACCCTACAATTTCCTATTAAAAATACAAAAGTGAGAACTGAAGATTTATTAATTGTATGTTTTGACTATAACTTTTTGTTATTTAGTCTGCATCAGAGAGCCCAAGAAAGCAATCTGCTAGTGATGTAGCTCCACCTTCTGTTCAGACCCATATGCAGTGCATCTCAGAAGAATCACATGAAGGTAATACCCTATCAATATTTGACCTGTATTATAATGAAAGCTTAGAATAACCTAGAATACGAGTATAGAATAAATAACTGCTGGACCCTCCTTACATTTCTTATCTCCTGTGATCCAATTTAGCTTTAAATTAAAGTACTGGGAAAACATGGATTGATCGGATCTCAGGAGATCAGCTATTTACTTCTCACTGCCCGGTTATGGCTTTAAAGGGAATCTACCATCAAAATCATACCTGATAAATCAGGGACACTTAATCATAGATCCAGGCACTGTGACTGTGGTAATTTCTATGATATATATACATACATACATACATATGTTATTTATTCATAATATATCCGTGCTGCAGATTCACAGGTTCCTGTAGTGGGCATGAGTACTTCCCCCTCCTGCAGTGTGCTGAAACTGCTGCAGTGAGATTACATCAGGCAGAAGGTAGGGGAAGTGCTAATGGAGCATGGGGAGGAGACAGTCTAACAGCCTGTGAAGACAGATCATAGAGGGGCTAGGGTAGCCCCTCAGGCTCACTACCATAATTTTAAAAGTTGAAGAAGGAGACATTAGATAACAAATATAAGAATATTACCACTGTTGATCTATGGGTATGTGTCCTTGCTTGATTTTGATGTTAGATTTCCTTTAACCCCTTAACGCTCTGCGCCGTAGCTCTACGGCGCAGAGGTATAAGGGATGTATGAAGAGGGCTCACGGGCTGAGTCCTCTTCATACAGAGGTGGGGGTTTTTGCATTTTGCACAAAACCCCCACCGCTAATAACCGCGGTCGGTGCTTGCACCGATCGCGGCTATTAACCCCCTAAACGCCGCCGGCAAAGTCGCCGGCGGCGTTTAAAAGACGGCGGCGCGTGGGCGCCGCCATCTTTTTTTCGATCGCCACGCCCCCGAACGTCATCGGGGGGCGGCGATCAGTTGCCATGGTAGCCTCGTGTCTTCTTTTGACACGAGGCTATCTGGCAGCTGCATATTCGTTACAATGAGCCAGTGGCTCATTGTAATGAATGTGCTGCAAAAATGCCATATATTGCAATACAGAAGTATTGCAGTATATGGTAGCAGCGATCTGACTATCTAGGGTTAATGTACCCTAGATGGTCTAAAAGATAGTGAAAAAAAAAAGAAAAAAAAAAGTTTAAAAAATAAAAAAAATTAATAAAATATTAAAAGTTCAAATCACCCCCCTTTCCCTAGAACGGATATAAAACATAACAAACAGTAAAAATCACAGACATATTAGGTATTGCCGCGTCCCAAAATGCCCGATCTATCAAAATATAAAAACGGTTACGGCCGGCGGTGACCTCCGAGGCGGGAAATGGCGCCCAAATGTCCGAAATGCGACTTTTACACCTTTTTACATAACATAAAAAATGAAATAAAAAATGATCAAAATGTCGCACAGACCTCAAAATGGTAGCAATGAAAACGTCGCCTCATTTCGCAAAAAATGACCCCTCACACATCTCCGTGCGCCAAAGTATGAAAAAGTTATTAGCGTCAGAAGATGGCAAAAAATTTTTTTTCTTTTTTGTACACATTCGTTTAATTTTTGAAAATGTATTAAAACACAATAAAACCTATATAAATTTGGTATCACCGCGATCGCACCGAACCAAAGAATAAAGTAGGCATGTTATTTGGAGCGAAGAGTGAAAGTCGTAAAAACTGAGCCCACAAGAACGTGACGCACGTGCGGTTTTTTTTCAATTTTTCCACATTTGGAATTTTTTTTCAGCTTTGCAGTACATGGCATGTTAAAATAAATAACATTACGGGAAAGTAAAATTTGTTACGCACAAAATAAGCCCTCACATAGCTCTGTACACGGAAAAATGAAAAAGTTATGGATTTTTGAAGTTGGAGAGCGAGAAATGAGGCGAAAAACCCTCCGTCCTTAAGGGGTTAATACAACTGGCTATTGCAGCACCCTTCCTATTGTAGCCCCTTTTACAGTAGGGCAAAATTCACCAAAAAGGTTGTCCTTAACTTAGTTGAGCCCTTTATTCATTAAGATGGCAAAAATGCAATAGATCAGTACAGGACTCATTCCTGTGTCCATTGCAGTACTATGTACCGCCTCCTGCACAAAACATGGGCATACTGGATGCAAACAATGTTCCCGTGGACTATTGTTTGCATCCTGTTTGTTATCAGTGGGTGAGCCCCACTAATACACCGACAATTGAAAATGACTGCCCTGGATACAAACTCACGCAGGAATAGGAGCTGCTGTACTGTATGGCATGTTATTTTAATAGGCTTTTTCTAAGATGTTCATTTTTATTCCTTTACCAGATGTGTATTATTGCCCTTTTTCAAAACAATCCAGAAGCTGTAAGGTACAAGATCAGGGCTGGCACTTTAGGCAAAGGGGTATGGCATTCCTGTAAAAAGCCCAATCATTTGCATTTCTGCAGAAATAACATCTCCTGGATTTCTGCAGTACTAACACTTTCTATGCTTATTGTTAAGACTTATTTTTCTGTGCTTGATGGCTTTGCATGTTTACTGAAGGTTATTAGGTAAATTAATACATTTTTGTATTCTCCATAGACGCTTCTGACAACAGTTCAGCTGTCAAATTACTGGAAGCGAAGAAGGTATCAACAGCACATGTAGTTACAATGGGGGACATTTCTCTGCTGTTGCTCGTGCACAATACATGATAAAATCCCAACCATCTAGCCCTGGATACATTGGGAGGCTCCGGCCTCTTGATGTATCTGCTGTCAGGGCTGTCATAGTTGAGGTGGTGTATATGAATGATAGAACTTGTTTCTCGCCTGTGTGAGTGCTGATTCACTTACCCACCAGTGACTATATGCAGTCGCAGAGACTCAAGGTTCAACAATAAAGATTCAAGTAGGCTCGCTCAGGTCACAGGGTGACCGCAGGGTGGACACTGTTACACTGAGACTAATAACACAGCCCAATATAAATAATAATATAATAATAATTCTTTATTTATACAGCGCACACAGATTACGCAGCGCTGCACAAAGCATGTCAAATCGGTCCCTGTCCCCAATGGGGCTCACAATCTAAACAGCCTAACAGTATGTTTTGGAGTATACAATGTTCTTTCATAACACCAGATGTTTACATCCCCTACCATTGTCTGCAGCTGTGTTTTTTGGCCTTTTCACTCCGTCATCATCATCATCCTAATAGAAGTCTCTGGAAGAATCCTCCCAAATGCCTAGTGGGTTGATTCCAAGAACAACCAAATTCTCTAGAATATTCCAATAAAACTCTCTCTCTCCTACACAGGCTTTGCCGTCTACAGTACGCAGGGCCAGGCGTAGACTTGCCCTTTTATCTAACAAATATTCTGCTTGAACATTCACTGGCTGTAGCGAGTTTGCAGGGCAGGAGCACCCTCTCTGCCGCCAATCGTGCCCCCTTTAAGCCTCGTTGGCATGGAGGTAGTGTAAAGGAGATAATGTTTTCTGTATGCCAGAAAACTGTTATATGTCCTTAAATATCCGCTTTTTCACTGAGACATATTTCAATGTATGCAAGTCTCACTGTAGAACCATGTATGATGTATTTTTATTAACTATACTGTTAATAGCTGTTACTATTTTTTTTCATATCGCTGTTGTATTATTTTTTTCTACAGAGCCCTGTTTTGGAAACTAATAAAGATTCGACTTCAAACAAGTTCAACATTACAAGTGAAAGAAATAAGCCAGGTAGCCCAAATGCAAGTAACTGAACTGTTCATGCAGGAACAAGTCTGTCATTTCTAAACATATTTTTAATTTCTTTATTTTTCATTAATAGATCTAATGGCAGACTTGGGGCTGGATGATGCAGATGATATTGAAGGTAATAATTTGTCAATTTTATAGGTATAGAAATTCTAAGCAGCAAAACATGTATAAAATATGTTGCATTACCTTGGACATAGCATTTTCCCTTCCTTTAGTTTACTTATATTCTTTCCACCTTCTGTTTTATAGATGCTTCAGACTGGGACTCCACCAGCCATTCATATAAATGTGTAGCAAACAGTTCTCCTCGCCATAAACTGCTTGAAAACTCCTCTCCAAAAACACATAGTAATAAAGTTATACCAAAGGATACTGCTGCTTCACATCAAGCGTTTCTGCATTCAGTACCTGAAGAGAAAACTGAAGATTACCTACATTCAAGGCAGAATAATTCCCAAAATGGCCCCAGGGATCTGGAGACCCAAAATAGCAAAACTGGTATGATCCTTGTAATATCTGCAATCTTTATATTTATCCGCTCCCATGTGTACAGAAATTCATAGGTTGTGATTTCTCAAAAACTGATTTTCTATGAATAGAAAGAGACTGAAAATTTTAAGAACTTTTGGAAATGGTGTATTCTGAATTACTGCCTGTAAACTGAGGACATTTTAAACAAAATAACTTTATTCATATTCTATTAAAATTCTGTTTTAATAGAATATGAATAAAGTTATTTTGTTTTAAATGTAATTTAGTAATTTAGACAATATTATTTGGACATAAATACTTGCATCTAAAATTATCTTTGCTATCTGTGTATTCTGACCAGCACATAGGCCCGTTTCCACAGACTAAGCAAGTTTGTGTGCAGGGACCAAAGGGTAACAAGGTCTGAAATACTTAACAATTTGGCTGGAATATTTTATATTTATGAATTTCCTAATATAATAGATAGAATCGATACATCACTGTCAAATCTGACATATGTGCACCATGTGTAATTTGATCTAATAAGACTTTAATTATAAAGGGCATTATACACATTGTCCATATGATCCCAACTCGTAATCAAAGTCCAGTGTAATTGTGAAATGGACATAAATGATCAAAAATAAATGATCATCATTTATAATTGATGCAAACTACTCATAGATAGGTTATCATTAGTCCACTTTGTTTCTTCGCAACCAGTTTGGGTTGACAGGTCTCCACCTATTTTCTTACATGGCGAGACCTGTCAATCGATCAGGGGCAGGTGGGGAAAAGACAGTGAAGCCACCCAATGCACTCTGCATGCTCGGTTAGTTTGGGAAAACAACAGTGTAGCAGCATTTCATAGTGAAACCTAGTCCTCTTTCATGAGGCCAGGATTTTATGGCCTATTAACATGTTTACTAATCGGAGAATTCTGTATGATATTTATTAACTTGGTTAAATGTTTTCATGTAAATGTATCTTAAGCCAAGTTTTGCTTTTTTGACAGCTTTATCAAATGGAAACCAGGTGGCCAAAGACTTGAATGTTACATCGGTAAGTTGTGTTTTTTTTTTTTTATAAATAAATTAGCATTTATGTCTGTCATAAGTGACCTTGTTTATGCCATTGGTTTACATCTTCTTTTAACATTTTGAGTAAGAAAAAGTTCACGAATATGGAGCAAATTTCGATTTTTACAGTTTCATACCAAAATTGGGCACAAATGGGACATCATCCAAGAAATGAATATAAGCTGCACATATAGAAGAATTCTGCAGCTATCAGTATATAAAGAGAATGGTTGAGAGACATGTATTTAGGTGAAAAGTACCTCCCCCAATGTGGACTGACAGAAGCCCCAAAATACCCATACAAGTGTACTTTCCAGTAAGAAACAACATGCAATATTCAACCCTAAAACTATGGTTCTGGAAGCAGTTATTTTAGGCCAATTTTTAGGACCATGTAAGTGTGGCTGATAGGTGGCAATGTCCATAGTGTGGTAAATAACATAATATAATCATAGCTTTATGTCACACTAGCAATTCCTGAGTTCACCACGAGTTCCAAAAAAATTGACCCCATAGAGTAAAGGATTATTACTTGAGTAAGAGTTACCATCCAGTCTTATGTATTTGGAAGTGTTATCATTCTCAGTACTAATAAACCATATACTGAAGGTTTTTTGTTATGTCTTTAACACATTCAAAATCTGGTGTTCTGTAACTTTTGAATGTCCTACCTAAATTTCTCTTGTATTTCTATGGAAAATGGAGACTGAGCATATGGTAATGAAGTTCAGCCTAAGAAAAGATGATATGGTAAATGAAACTAATGAAGTGATCGCACAACAGCAGCTTGAAAATCGAACTTTAGCAAAAAATCTTGACAATCAGGAATCTTCATCTGAATCCGATCTCCCTTGGGAGGAAAAGTATGAGAATCTTTGGGTTGACAATGAGAAGAAAGAGATAAAATCACATTTTAAAGACATTACTGCAGAGCTGAAACAGAGGTTTGGGGAAAGGAGTAAAAAGAAAAAGACTTCTTCAAAGAGCAATAAAAGCCAAGAACAGAGTTTCTCTGGATCGGAAAATGTACATGGTCATTTCTCAAAGGAGAGGCAAACTTTATCCTCTGATACACCCACATTAGGGACGGAGCCTAAAAATGTAAGCTGCATAGTTATTCAGGAGAACAAAAGTTCTGAAAACCATTATTCTTTCCAGCATCACAACAAGATGGAGATTGGATCTCAAGAGTGTCACACTGTTAAAAATGAGCCTTCTACTTCAGTTAAAAAAGACAATCAACCATCATATAAGTTTTCTGACTCCATTCCTCCTGTGCAGAAGCAGCTGGGAAATAAATTGTCATACACTTCTGAAAACGTAATAGAAAACATCTCAAATCCAAGCTATGAAATATTAGGCAATATGCATGCTGAAAGCAATGAGCCCTCAGGGAAGCATGCAAGTATATTGAACCAGTTTATAAATGATAGCCAGCCTCAGCAGAAAGGTGAAGATGTCTCTAAAGACTTTGTCTATGAAGATCCTAACAAGAATCTAGACAGGCAACTGGATCAAGAGATGAGGAGATTTAAGAACGAGGTAGGAATGCTACAAATGGTATTCCTGAATTTGACAAGAGAGAGAGAACAACTACAGAAAGAGGTAGAGGATTGCAGTCTTCCGACCCTATGTCTCTGCTTCTCTCTGAGAGTAAATGAACTTTAATCTTTGTTTCTCTTGTCCTATAGAAGAAGGTTTCATAGGAGTCTACATTGTGAACTTTGGGTGCAATCTTGTCTTCAGTATATCTGTCGCTAATTCTTAAAAGCGGATAATCATTGTACTGTCCTTTGGCTGTGGTGTGCGCTTCCATCCTCAGTGTGTACTGCGCCCTGCTCATGATTCATTACTTCTTCTCACCTTCTTCTCATTGATGAGGCTTCTGTTGTGTGATCATTTTCATTAATCTCATAAATGTGGAGATCCATCGTTATGCGATTTGCTTCATGTCTGTTTCTTTCTTTTATCCATTTGTTCATTTATGTTTACAACCATAGAACTCACTGATCACATTTGCTCTTTGTAGGTTGGGGGAGAAAAAGGAACTAATTTGAGTAAAACCGTAGAATCTGTGAAGTTAGAAGATGCAAGCAAAAAGCCAAGTCTACGTGCTGGGCCTAATATTCAGCATAACGAGTAAATATACTTCTGTTACTACATAGCTTCTGTTTCCATGAAAATAAGACTGTGTCTTATATTAATTTTTGCTCCTAAAGAGGCTCTAGGCCTTATTTTCAGGGGATGTCTTATTTTTCCATGAACAAGAATTTATATTTATGGTTTATCTAACAACGTTATAACTCTCCAAACTCTGAATTTCATGCTGTATTTCTTGTGACTCCTTCTTTTACTTCTATTACAAGCATTGGCCCCAGTCTCTCATGTTTAGCAAACGCTTTTTCTATAAATGATCCTCTTCTTATCCTGGTGGCTGCTGATATCACATTTGTAGCACAACAGCCAGTGATTTCATTCCATGAATTCTTCCTCATGTCAGAACCTTCTGCAGCATCTAAAAGATTTACTAATATTAATGTATGGCGTGGGGGGAGCTGCTGCAATGTCTGCCACTAGGTCTTAGTCAAAAAAGGCCTTATATTTCTAAGCTTGAACAACTAGGTCTTATTTTTGGGGGTTGTCTTATTTTAGGGGAAACAGGGTAGTACAGGCAGTCCCCGGGTTACATACAAGATAGGGTCTGAAGGTTTGTTCTTAAGTTGAGTTTGTATGTAAGTCGGAACTGTATATTTTATCATTGTAATCCCAGCGAGAACTTTTTTGGTCTCTGTGACAATTGGATTTTAAAAATGTTGGGTTGTCATAAGAACCAGGATTAACAATAAAGCTTCATTGCAGACACCTGTGATAACTGTTATAGCTGATTATTGTAGCCTAGGACTAAAGTACAGCAAATTACCAACATCCAGAGGTCCATTTGTAACTAGGGGTCGTATGTAAGTCGAGTGTTCTTAAGTAGGGGACCGCCTGTACAGTGTATGCTTGTATGCAAAATACTGTTATGTAGTTGCGTAACCAATTCACTGAGCATCTTCTTTATTATCTTTTAGCAATAATGAAGTGGAAAGGTCTATGTCCAGCCAAGCTGATGATAAAGTATTTTATAGGAAAGAAAATCGCTTGGTGAATGGCAGTATGCTGGATGTATTTGATGACAGTAGCCTAAGTGAAATCTCCCAAGAGGAGGATGGGAGGTAAAGTATTACACCTATGAAAGCAGATGGGCGCAATAAGGCAGTTTTACACTTTGAAAAAAGTCAGATTATTCTTCCCTGCTGTCAAGAAGAGCTCCAGGCAACACAACAAATGGTGGCTACTTACTTCCACTGAGTGGTGGCTTGTACTTATTGAGCTGCATGCAGCAGTTTATTGGATAAATATGGAGAGCTTCCATATCATGAAAAAAAACTTTAGATGGGACAACCAAAAGATTGTATTCCTAAGTTGAAATTCCTGGACACAAATTTGTGGCACAAATTTCAACAGGTCTCAACATACAACAAACATGCAACTTGTAATGTGGCTTCCAGGGCTCAGAAAGTGTTTTTGTGTTAAGACTTTTAAAACACATTTTTATGATCTGCTTTGTTATTCTTCACTGGACCTTTCTGTCCAAAGATGCTGGGATTTCAGGAAATTGATCCTTTGCTTGTTTCTGTCTCTTTCCCCACTTCCCTGGAGAGCTTGACATTCATAGCACAGGGATTTAGACATTAGCTACTTTCAAGCTGTTTAGTAGTGTCTAGGCCTACTGCAACAATCAGAAGATATGCATTCATGACCTAAATCTCTCTGGTAACCTACATGTACTAAGTCTATTTGCACCTTGTCTCCAGAGGAATATGTATATAAACAGTATATATCTAGCTTTAACCGGTTAACCCCTTACCGACATGTGACGTAATAGTACGTCACATGTCGGGTCCCGGTACATGGAGAGGGCTCGCGGGCCGAGCCCTCTCCATAGCCGGTAAGTCTTTGCTGCATATTGCAGTAAAGGCTTACCGGTAACACCCGTGATCGGTGCCGGCACCGATTGCGGGTGTTTTACCGCTGATCGCCACCGGCAAAGGTGCCGGCGGCTTCAAAAAGACATGCGCCGCCATCTTTCCGTGGATCGTCTCTCCCCGTGACGTCATCGGGGAGCGGCGATCAGTCGCTATGGTAACTTCGGGTCTCACGAAGACCCGAAGCTACTTCGGGTTAACCCATTCATTACCATGTGCTGTCAGCATATGGTAATGTATGAGTAGTAAAATCCCCATATACTGCCATACTGTAGTATGGCAGTATATGATAGGATCGATCAGACAACCTAGGGTTAAAGTACCCTAGGGAGTCTGAAAAATAGTAAAAATAAAAAAAAAAGTTAAAATAAAAAAACCTAAAAATTCAAATCACCCCCTTTCCCTAGAATTGATATAAATATAAATAAACAGTAAAAATCATAAACACATTAGGTATTGCCGCGTCCGAAAATGCCCGATCTATCAAAATATGATAACGGTTTTTCACTGCGTTTAACCCCGTAACGGAAAATCGCGCCCAAAGTCGAAAATGGCACTTTTTTGCCATTTAAAATTTTTTTTTTAAATTCTATAAAAAGTGATCAAAAGGTCGTACAGTCCTAAAAATGATAACATTGTAAACGTCATCAAAATCCGCAAAAAACAACACCACCCACAGCTCCATACACCAAAGTATGAAAAAGTTATTAGCCCCAGGAGATGGCAAAATTCCCCCAAAAAATTTTGTACAGGAGGTTTTAATTTTTTTAAATGTATGAAAACATTATAAAACCTAGACAAATTTGGTATCCCCGTAATCGCACCGACCCAAAGAATAAAGTAGACATGTCATTTGGGGTGCACAGTGAAATCCGTAAAATCCAAGCCCACAAGAATACGGCACAAATGCGTTTTTTCACCATTTTCACTGCATTTGCAATTTTTTTCCCGCTTCCGAGTATATGGCATGGAATATTTAATACCATCACTATGGAGTGCAATTTGTTACGCAGAAAACAAGCCGTCAGACAGCTCTTTACGTTTAAAAATAAATAAGTTATAGATTTTTGAAGGTGGGGAGTGAAAAATGGACATGAAAAAACAGGAAAGGGCCTGGTCCTTAACCCCTTCCCGCCGCGGCCCTTTTTCGATTTTGCGTTTTCATTTTTCACTCCCCACATTCAAAAATCTGTAACTTTTTTATTTTTCCATGTACAGAGCTGTGTTATGGCTTATTTTCTGCGTAACAAATTACACTTCAAAATGGTGGTATTTAATATTTCATGCCATGTACCGGGAAAAAAATTCCAAATGCAGTGAAAATGGTGAAAAAACGCATTTGCGCCATATTCTTGTATATTACGTCTTTCACTGAGCACCCCAAATGACATGTCTACTTTATTCTTTGGGTCGGTACGATTAAGGGGATACCAAATTTGTATAGGTTTTATAATGTTTTCATACATTTACAAAAATTAAAACCTCCTGTACAAAAATTTTTTTTTTCATTTTGCCAACTTCTGGCGCTAATAACTTTTTTATACTTTGGTGTACGGAGCTGTGGGTGGTGTCATTTTTTGTGAAATTTGATAATATTTTCAATGATATCATTTTTAGGACTGTACGACCTTTTGATCACTTTTTATAAATATTTTTATATTTTTCAAAATGGCAAAAAAGTGCCATTTTTTATTTTGGGCGCTATTTTCCGTTACGGGGTTAAACGCATTGAAAAACCGTTATCATATTTTGATAGATCGGGCATTTTTGGACGTGTCGATACCTAATGTGTTTATGATTTTTACTGTTTATATATATTTATGTCAGTTCTAGGGAAAGGGGGGTGATTTGAAATTTTAGTTTTTTTATTATTATTTTTTTTTTTTTAACTTTTTTTTAATTTTTACTATTTTTCAGACTCCCTAGGGTACTTTAACCCTAGGTTGTCTGATCGATCCTATCATATACTGCCATACTACAGTATGGCAGTATATTGGGATTTTCCTCCTCATTCATTACAATGTGCTATCAGCACATTGTAATGAAGGGGTTACCATGGAGACGGATCGCCGCTCCCCTATCTTTTTGAGGCTGCCGGCAGCCATTACTGTGATAACACCCGCGATCGGTGCTAGCACCGATCGCAGGTGTTACCGGTAAGCCTTTGCTGCAATATGCAGCAAAGACTTACCGGCTATGGAGAGGGCTCAGCCCGTGAGCCCTCTCCATGCAGCGCGACCCGACCGCTGCCGTGAATACATGGCGGGCGGTCGTGAACTGGTTAATATCTCAGCACAAAAGGACCAATAGAGATATTAATTGTTCTTTTTCTTTTAGGTCATCTGGTAAACGGGCAGAAAAGCCAAAGGTAAATTACATTTTACTTGTTTGCCTTGTAGTGTATTACACATTGTAACATTATCATAATTTGGATAATGGTCTATTCATTATTCTTAGACCGGATCATTGACAAGATTGAACTATATAATACTGGTTCTTGTCACCCACCTTTTCTTTAAGGGGTATTCCCATGTCCACATTTACATTTCACATTAATCAGCCATATAAAAAACATAGAGGCGTCAGTGGAACATGTATAAAGACATCTAAACGGCCTTAAAGGGGATTTCCCATGAAAGAAAATTCTAAAATTTCAATCTCCCAGTGATGTTAACACAATAAAGATCATTTTTAACCCTTTACGTCACTATCACTCAGCGATGGTCAGTTCAAAATTCCAGAGTGTTGACGGGGACTCTCTAAGCAGACACATTATGATCCATCTAGTTCTGTGAGCTGAAAATGTGTTAGATTATCAGGGTACATGGTTTATATATTTACCTTCTTAACACTGTACTAGCATCTGTCACATAGAAAGAGAGATGAGACAGATCTGAGATGCACACAATGAAATAGTTATCTCTCCATCATCTCTGCTGTTCCACAACACATTAGATCTGCTATGCCTTCCTACCCTTCCCCAGATAAAGAACTTATCTGTCCGTAGCTTTACACTCATTCTGCTGCTAGCGGCAGGAGTTTGGTGTCAGTGTGAGAGCTCCGTCCTGGACTGCAGGGAGGCAGCGAAAGAGGAATCTCAGTTCCATGGCCATCAGATAGAAAAGCAAGATGGCTTCCCCGACCCTATATCAGAAGTTGGTGTCATGTCTAGAGGCAATTGAAATTGTGTACACCAGGACTGATAGACAGGTTGGACTTATTAACAAAAATACAGCATTTCACAGATATAACAGTGAATTGGAGAATGTGTTATTTAGTTATCCTGAGTACATTTAAGAAACGTGTTTTCATGGGAATACCTTTTTAATTGTGAATTATATATTGCGTATCATATATAAAATCACATGTTTAATTCATACAGATGAAAGTGAATGTAGCCGACTTTTCTGAGTCCTCTGACACTGCCACTGAAGATTCTGAAATGCCTAATTCATCTTTCAAAGATGCCATGCTGCTGATAAAACAGCTCAACCTTGATGGCCAAGGTATTGAAAAAAATTGTAAACCTTATAAAATGTATTTCTGTTTTAATATATGCATTGTTTTTTTTTTTAACCAAAACAGAAAGTACACATCTCTTATGAAGATTTCCACTAGTCTTTGTGGTATTCATGGTCTTAAGAATGATGTACAGTATACATCATACAAGTCATTCTTTTTATCTTGCGCTAGTGATTGCGGTAATATTCTTATATGTGTTATCCATGGCCTCCTTCCTTCTAAAATCAACTTTTAAAATTGGGGTTGTTACCAAAACCCCTCCGTGTTACAGATTCCTTGGCCGTTATTCTGCAAGGAGCACTTTCCCCTCACTGCAGCAGAAGAAGTTCCACATTGTGGGATTACATCAGGCCAAGGGAGGGTGGAAGTGCTGGGGATGCAGGATGAGACAATGCTATGATGCTGCAGCATGGAGGAACTCTGGTTAACACCCCCTATGGCCCTTTAGGTTAATGAGCATAATTTTAAATTACTATATATACTCGAGTATAAGCCTAGTTTTTCAGCACAAAAAAATGTGCTGAAAACCCAAACTCGGCTTATACTCTAGTAAAAAAAATATCAAAACTCATCTTTCCAGCTTCCCCCACTGCTGGTTATATACTGGGGCAGGGTGCTGGTGATATACTGGGGCAGGGTGCTGGTGATATACTGGGGGGCAGGGTCCGGCAGCCTATATACTGGGGAGGCTGTGACAATGCATTTCCCACCCTCGGCTTATACTCGAGTCAATAGGTTTTCCCAGGTTTTGTGGTAAAAATTAGGGGCCTCAGCTTATACTTGCTGAATTATTATTATGGATAACAAATATAAGATTACCATAGTCACAGTGCGTGGATCTATGAGTAAGTGTCCCTGGTTTATCATGCTGGATTTTGACGGTAGAAGATTACATTGACAATCTGACTCACAATAACTATGAATAGTACATGCACATAACATTTAGTCATATTCATTTTTTATGTAATGTTTGGGTAGGGCCCTTTCACATAGACGTTCTGGGGACATATCCAGCCGTTAAACAACCTTATCACCGTGCTGTCGTGGGAAAAAGTTAGAGCAAGCTTTATCGTTCCCCGTACGCATTACCGGGCACTATGGGGAGCGCTGCGCACAGCTCCTCCTTTCCAGTTGAACGTGTGTTACGCCCTGGTCCTCATGTGAAAGTGACCTTAGTTATACATCACCTGTATAATAATGCTCAATATCTTGCACTGTGCCCAGTTAGTTATTGTCATTTGTAACAATGGAAGTGGATTACAGGTGGTCCCCTACTTAAGACCTGATTTAAAGATGACCCCTAGTTACAAACGGACCTCTGGATGTTTGTAGTTTACTGTAATTTAGCCTTAAGCTACAGCTATAATAGGTGTCTGTAATGAAGCTTTATTATTAATCCTGGTTCTTATGACAATCCAAGATTTTTAAAATCCAATTGTCACAGGGACCAAAACAAATTTGTCTGGAGTTACAATTACAAAATATACAGTTCTAACTTGCATACAAATTTAATTTAAGAACAAACCTACATTTTTTACATAACCCAGAGACTGCCTGTATCTTTTATATTGTCGCTTATATAGTAATATGAGTAGATTTTTCTTTTAACATGGTACTTTTTTTGTTACCATAGTATGGCTAGTGACATACAGAGGTGCTTATAAGCAGGCATACACAGCTTGGCAATGTCCAATACTAGTTCTTTGTGTCTGCTCACTGATTACTCTCATCTTTGTAATGGCATAATTTAAGATTTGCCCAATATGTTATAATAAGTTACCAATATTTTTGTTTATTAGATGAAAGGTGACATAGACTAATAAATATGTATCTACTGTGAAAGGTTACATTGAAATTTGAAGACTGTACCGGCAATCTTACTATCTGATTGTTTAATTTGCCAGTTGTGTGAAGCCAGGTTCATACCTGTGTTGGGCCGGTTCTGTTACACATTGGGGCACATTTACTTACCCGGCCCATTCGCGATCCAGCGGCGCGTTCTCTGCACAGGATTCGGGTCCGGCTGGGATTTAAGATGGTAGTTCCTCCGCCGTCCACCAGGTGGCGCTGCAGCGCCGAAAATAATCTTAACGCCCCGGAATGCACCATCCCATAGAAGGTGAAGGTGAGCGCTCCCCAAGCGACACATTTTCGGTTTTTAAATGCGGCGGTTTTTCCGAATACGTCGGGTTTTCGTTCGGCCACGCCCCCCCGATTTCTGTCGCGCGCATGCCGGCCCCGATGCGCCACAATCCGATCGCGTGCGCCAAAAACCCGGGGCAATTCATGTACAAGCGGCGCAAATCGGAAATATTCGGGTAACACGTCGGGAAAACGCAAATCGGGCCCTTAGTAAATGACCCCCATTCTGTTATTAATAGCAGAAAAAAATGTGCATCAGGTTGCATTTTTTCCACTATAAATTGTAAAATGGTATTGTAATGGAAGGTTACATTATGTACAATAATGTCTAAGGGGAACATAGGATCTTCTATTTATATTCCGATTTTCATCTCTGTTAAAACCGTGTGTTATAGAAGCCATTGTTCGCAAGCATGAATCGGGCCTTATTTGGCAGACTTGGCATACCTGTGCAATAGGCCCCATGCAAAAGCTGTGTGGCATATATCCGTCCGCACAATTTGCATACGGATATCCGTCCTCATAGATGCCTATGGCACCTAGCCACGGTACGGTGAGCACACATGTGGTGCTCTATCTTCTCCTGTAAGTATGGCTGGGCACCAAGTCTCCCTATGGAGGTGGGAGAGGTGAGCAGCGCTCATCCCTTCCGCCATTCTCCAGCCATGTACAAGAAGCCTTACATACATTAGATGCCTTTTTAAACCTAAATAACATTGATGGTTATGTTATATAGAATTGTTTCCCCTAAATCCCTTCCTCATCCAATCCCTTCCCTTCCTTGGTTGAACTTGATGGACAAGTGTCTTTTTTTCAACCGTATAAACTATGAAACATATAAATATTTTTATATATATTTTTCAGATTCCTTGAAATCATTGAAAATTCAAAATATTCTTCATGAGTATGAGCGAATAATAGAAAAAGAAAAAGGGCGGCGTGCGCTTCTGTCACGAGAAGTAAAGAAATTACGTAAAGAAAGAAAAGAAGTGCAACAAATTATGGAAGAGAATAGGGAGCTCAAGTTTTTATTAGAGCATCACAAGGTAGAATGGGAAAGTGACTTGAACAATGTAAGGTGAGAATATTGTGTTTATGCATCTACTATAATATATAGTTAAATCTCATATCTCTCTTATATCTATCTATCTATCTCATATCTTTCTCATATATATCTATTAATATCTATATATACATATCTATCTCATATCCATCTATGCATATTCAATCTACCTATGTATATCCTATCTATCTAATATCTATCTAAAACTTCAGCACAGTACATGAGGGGACAGCTTGAAGACATGGAGATTCTCTCCTGCCATTTCCTGCTGTGGAGTGTGCGGTGATGGATCTGCAGCTTGTGTCTGTGTGGATTATTTGTTTATATACAAGTGTAGGGAAAGTTGAGGGAGAGATAAGAGTGTAGGTGTTTGGTTACTACATTAGTTAGGGCTTCTGTCAGCACAGGAGTGCTGGAGCACAGCTATGAGGTAAACGGCTGAGAGCAGGGAAAGAAGAGAGAGGGGGTGTGTCACATGTACAATCGCCCTCTGTAGTCAGCTCCTCAGTGATTACAGAATGTGCCTAGCAACAGCCATATGAGAGATCACTGACAACAGGGGGAAGGCTGCAGAATACAAAAGGAAGGAGCAAGATTCAGTTAACTAATCCAATTGCAAAAGGGTTTAACATTGCCTGCCCTACAACATATCTAAAGTTTTTTGAAATGACGGTTATTCTTTAAGAAAAGAAAAGTTTTATTATTATCACTGTTTTCTTGTATCTGTATCGTCCAAAGTCAATATCAATCAAAAAGATGTCATCCTGGTCACTTGACTTTAAGTGCCCAATGATCTAACAGAGCTCTCCTTACAGCAAAATATCATAGCCTGCCAATCACCAACAAGGGGGCAGGGCAATGCAAGTAAAACATTTTTACTATGCAGGACTATGCAGTTTACAAACTGATTTTTGTTTGTAGCCATGGAAATGAACAATTTAGTTACAAGGGCAATGCATTTTAATTATAGTTTTTAATGAAACCTTCATATTGTGTGGGTTAATTTGCATAATAGTTCCTCTTTAACTTCTACATCATAAAATAATGGGGCAGATTTACTTACCCGGTCCATTTGCGATCCAGCGGCGCGCTCTCTGTGGTACATTCGGGTCTTCCGGCGATTCACTAAAGCAGTTCCTCCGACGTCCACCAGGACGGTTTCTCCGAATCCGTCAGGTTTTCGTTCAAATAATAATTGTTCTTTAATACGTGTGACTTTATACAAGCGGTCCCCTACTTAAGAACACCTGACTTACATACAACCCCTAGTTACAAACGGGCCTCTGGATTTTAGTAATTTACTGTACTTTAGTCCTAGGCTACAATAAACATTTTTAACAGTTATCAATAGTGCCTGTAGTGAAGCTTTGTTGTTAATCCTGGTTCTTATGACAATCCAACATTTTTAAAATCCAATTGTCACAGAGACCAAAAATTTTTTGACTGGGGTTACAATAATAAAGTATACGGTTCCGACTTACATACAAACTCAACTTAAGAACAAACCTACAGAACCTATCTTGTATGTAACCCGGGGACTGCCTGTATCCTGGTTTTTTACATGCTGTATGCTACTTTGTATAGTCAAAAGTTAACATACCTTATATTTGTATTAGACTTACTCTTAAGCAAGAAGAAGAAAAACGGAAGAGCGCAGAAATGTTGTATGATAAGAGTAAAGAACAACTAAGAAAGAAGGAAGATCAGTGTTGCAAAGAGATGGAGGAAAAGCAACATCTTGAACTGTCTTTAAGAAATTTAGAGCTTGAAATGAGGAACCTGAAGAATAATATGAAACAGGTATTGTGTTTTTGTGAAACTGTGTGTGTGTGTATATATATATTATATATACTGAGATTTGCACTTCATGAGTCAATTCAAAGATTTAAGCAAAATTACCGTATTTTTCGGCCTATAAGGCGCACCAAAAATCATTTAATTTTCGCAGAAATCAAAGGTGCGCCTTATAGGCCAGTGCGCCTTATATATGAACTTATACAGAAATGTACTACAGACAAGATGTACTGTACATTTACCAGTGTTTAATAGCTCCATCCCCAGAAATTTCCTGCACCTTCCCACACAGTATACAGGGTCCCTGGCTCCTGAAGTGCCATGGCACCACAAGTAACATTGTGCCCATCCTGCCCTCCCCTAGTACGGAGAGACCGGAGCTGCCATAGTGCCGACCACGAGGCAATCATCATCATCATCATCAGTAAACAATCCCCCATACCTGACAGCCCTGTAACAGGGGAAAGAGAAGGAGCCACAGGTAACCCCACAGGAATAACACCCTGGCTGAGGAGGGAAGGAGAAGGGGCAGAGGGAGACCGCTTAACCCCTGCTGCATCACCCTGCATTAACCCCCAGCAGCCCATACCTCTGAGATCGGAGCTCTCTGACACGCTGAAGACAAGTTTCCCGGGAAGTGTAGCTGGCTTGAACTGTGCACAGGTCTGCCACCTGCTGGTCATTTTTAGGTACTGCATTTGATCCTGCGCCTTATACTCCAGTGCGCCTTATATATGAACCTAGATGTCTAAGAAGGCATTTATTAGAGGTGCGCCTTATACTCCAGTGCGCTTTATAGGCCGAAAAATACGGTATGTATTTTAATAAAATTTTTTAAGACATAAGGAAATCTTGGATATAGGTTAACTTTGATGTTAGTTTTTGGCTTTAATTGCTGTGTGATATTTTCTACCCCACTCATAACCTTAGTTTATAGAGTGTTCAATGCTGCTCAGTTCGTCACTATAATGATGTCTCAAGTGATCCTGCTGATGCTTCTGAGTAAAAACAAAGAGTTGGAGAACAAATATTCTCCTCTACCTTCTCTGTGCAGTGTACAGGAGACATGATACCAGCTAGTCCCTATCCACCATCTTAAGAATTGAGAGTAAGAATAGCGGGAGAACTTCTAATTATACAGAACAATTTATAAACTTGTGCAGATTTTGTTGAAAAACTAGATGATCAGTAATCACCTCTCCCTCTCGGCCCACTTGATACCGCCTACAGAGCTTGTAGAGATTCGGCTGTGCATGGAATGTAATTGTCGCGCACGTGAAGCTTTGCAGAGACATGGTATTGACTCTTCCAGCATTTATTGGATATCTGTCTTTCCATATGCGTCTATAGACTTTAAAACGGGACATTTTATGTCCTCATCCTAGTAGAAGAAATTATTTTTAAGGTTTTTGTTAGATCCTATCCCAATTTTCAAAATTATTCATTTGGGGACACCTTGTTTGGACATGGCTGTTTAGTTAAATAGTGGCGTAGGCTGCGTGACGTTTTTGGAATGCATTTTGAGTATAGTGGTGTCACTTATTCAATTTTTTGTTCAAAGCACAACTTTAACATTTTTTTTTTTTTACAAGTCAAAAGCTCTTTGGATGTAGAACAACTTTGCCTATTACCCTGATTACCTACATCCAGCAGTTTCTTTGCTATACTCTTCAGTTTAGCCTGGCTCTTGCACAAGGCCGTGCTATGGTACGGCGGGCACATCGTCATGTGAATGTAGCCCATATTATACCATACATTTGCAAACAAAATACGGAGTGAAAGCGGGGGAGTTGCTCCCTGCTCACAGAAGAGGAAGGAGGGGGAAGTCATGTGACTGTGCTCTGTGTGTAGCAAAATTGAGTGTGCTCAGTGCTGAGATACATATGTTTCCTATACAGAATAGTGAAGTACAAGATCTCCCCCACAGATCAACTAATGAGCAGCAATTATTTAATTGCTATGGCCAATGAATATGTTAACTGAAAGAAATGAATTAAATTGAATTTGTATATATGGGTATTAAATATATGCATATAGATCTATTAGATTTCATTGATGTATATGCAGTTATTAAATGATTACGTCATTAACTGATCTAATTAATTGATACTAATCTAAGTAAATTTAAAACTGTAAAAAGAATTATTAATTTAAAAAATCTGAAATTGCCTAAATTGAGAACTCCTGCCTATATTTAGCAGATAACCATACTGTGGGCAGATAATGGATTTTTTAATTTTACTTTTTTCTGTCTGTCAGTTTGTGTGTGCACTCCTTGTAGCTGCTGGAGCTCAGATAAGATCATTCTCCCTCTGTGACAGATAACTACCTTATATACTTGAGTATAAGCCGAGTTTTTTTTAGCACAAAAATTGTGCTGAAAAACCCTAACTCGGCTTATTCTCGAGTCAATAAAAAAAATTAACACTCTACTCACCTTTTTGCTGCTCACCTTGCTTCCGATGCTCCGGTGCCTCTTCGGCTCCTCATTGGGTTCCCTCGCGATCCCAGTGGCTCAGAAACAATGAGGCTGACGTCACTGTGTGTGTCGGTCATGCGTGAGGAGTCGAAGAGGAGCGGAAGGATCCGAAGCTAGAAGAGGACCTGCGGAGAGCGTGGGAAAGGCGAGTACAGTGTCAAATTTTTTTTTTTTAATTAAAAGCTTGGCATACACCGCAGGGGCTGGCTGGCTATATACTGGGCGGGATTGGCAGGCTACGTACTGCGGGGGCTGGCCGGCTAAATACTGGGCTGGATTGGCAGGCTACGTACTGCGGGGCTGGCAGGCTACGTACTGCGGGGGCTGGCAGGCTACGTACTGCGGGGGCTGGCAGGCTACGTAGTGCGGGGGCTGGCAGGCTACGTAGTGCGGGGGCTGGCAGGCTACGTAGTGCAGGGGCTGGCAGGCTACGTACTGGCTAGCTATATACTGTAGGGGATGGCTAGCTATATACTGTAGGGGATGGCTAGCTATATACTGCAGGGGCTGGCAGGCTATATACTGGGGGGAGGCAGGGGCTTGCAGGCTATATACTGGGGAGGCAGGGGCTGGCAGGTATATACTGGGGGATATAGGATGGTCAGCTTTATACTGGCTGGAGGCTGTGACCAATGCATTATCACAGCATCCATTATGCATTATCACAGGCTTATACACGAGTCAATAGGTTTTCCGAGTTTTTTGTGTGAACATTAGATACCTCGGCTTATACTCAGGTCGCCTTATAATCAAGTATATACAGGTATCTGAGGAATAATAAACAAGCTTCAAAGGCAGCATACGTTTGTTTTTACAATAAACTTGGTGTTCACAACCTTGGGCCTTTGATGACTGTTGATCTGATGATGGGTACTGAGAGTTAAATCAGCACAGAGAAGCATTGTCGGTGCACAAGAGCTCCACGTCAATTAACAGGCTACAGGTACAAGGACGAGCTCTGAAGAACTTTAATGTGGAGTGCATATCAAGAGGTTAAAGTGTTGAAAATTGTCACATTACATATTGTTATATAACCAATTCTTTACTTAATTTGAAAGGTTGAAGAAGAACGGAATGAAGCACAACGGTTATACACACAGGAACTCAACACTCGAGTTTTTAATGAAGGTGTTTTAAATAACTTAAAGAAAAAGAATGAAGAAGAAGAAGCCAAAAAGCTAAAAAATAAACATGACGAGGTACTGTAGCCACCTGAGAATATATTAATAATAACAATTTTTAATAAACAACTTATCAATAGGTTCATTTAAAGCTATCATCAGAAATCTACCTATTAAGTTTGATCAGATGCTTCCCATTTGTATTCTAAACCCTAATCAATGTTTAGCTATTCGTAAAATACTTTTTACAGTAAACTACAGTTTATCTAACTAATATGGAGATTTCTGTCAGAGGCTATTGGGGTGTGGGGTAGCCTATCCTGGCTCTGTGATCTCTGCCACCTTCTTGTCCCCGGCACGCTGCTGCCCTGCTTCCACGTCCTTGGCTCCTTTGGGTGCAGCTGTCTCTGCATAGACTCATATCTATGCAGAGCGCACACGCATAGCGGAACCCTGTCGGCTTCAAAGCCAGAGCTGCTGTGCATTCGTAGAGCTCCAAAGGAGCCAAATTTGCAGAAGCAGGGCAGCAGTGGGCCAGGGACAAGCAGGTAGGCAGGGACCACAGAGGCTAAGGGGGCTCTAGTAGCCTCTGGCAGAAATAAGCATTTTAATTAAACTGTAGTTTAGTGTAAAGATATTTAAGGATTAGCTAAAGATAGATTAGGGTTTAGAATGTCACTGGGAACTTCCCATTAGATCTACCTTAATAGGTAGATTTCTGATGGTAGGTTTCCGTTAATTCAAGTATAATTTATCTGTAAGGCTCAGATCACAGCTGCTTCAGGGGTTTCCGTTACACACATCATTTTAGGAGAAACTTAGAATGGTAGGTGAACGGAAAGTCTCTGTTCAACTTGTGTTCCTCTTGACTTCAAGGTTGCAAAAAAAAAAAAGGAAGGAACAGAACCTGACAAACATAGATGTCAAGTGACTGTCTAGTTTTTTCTTTATATATTAGAAAATGTAAAAAAAAATTGTTATATACTTGCTTTCCAAATACTTCGAGTTACTCACTGCAGTAGAGAATTCATAGTAATGTAACATTTTGTGACTACATTTACCAGCGGCTACCATGGAATGAAATGTCCCTGTAAAGTACATTGTTGGTGTTAAATTATATCTAGTTGAAAAACTACAAAATAAAACGCTAAATGCTTTACTATGGACTTGACAGTTGAGTGGTGCTAGTGTTTTATAAGGGTATGTTTACACATCTCAGATTTAGGATTGAGGAAATTTAGGATTTGAGAGAAATCCTACTCACAGGCATTGTATGGAATTGTTTTTTTTTTTGCTACCAGTTTGTAAATGGTACATTTATGCATTGAGAAGATTTACCAATGAAAAGCAGTGTATCTTTGGTACAGTAATGGCAACTCTGCAGCAAAAATTATTATCAGCCTCAGATATTTATTATTTCGATCCTCTTGGACAATTTATTCCGGATAAACTGTTGCCAACCTGTGATGTGTGAGCATACTCTAATAAATCATACAGCCGGTCCCCTACTTAAGAACACCCGACTTACGGACGACCCCAAGTTACAAACGGACCTCTGGATGTTGGTAATTAACTGTACTTTAGCCTTAGGCTACAATAAACAGCTTTAGCAGTTATCACAGATGTCTGTAATTAAGCTTTATTGTTAATCCTGGTTCTTATGACATTCCAACATTTTTAAAATCCAATTGTCACAGAGACCAAATAAATTTTGGCTGTGGTTACAATTATAAAATATAAAGTTCTGACTTACATACAAACTCAACTTAAGAACAAACCTATCTTGTACGCAACCCGGGGACTGCCTGTATATGTTTTACATATTACATTCCTCTTATAGGATGCATTTTTACATTTTGTATGTCCTATGACTGCTATTCATATTACTTTATAATAACAACTGGTAATATTTGGTGACCAATAATTCCTATAAACCATTACTTTGAATGAATAGATCCCAAGTTACACATTGCTGTATGTAAATGGTTATTAGATGAAAGGTACAAACTGAATACAAAAAAACAGCAATCACAGTTTTGCTTACACCAGCAGAAGTGTCATGATATGCGCTGCAATCTTATTACAAGTGTTCTGCATCCTACAGAAAACTGACAGAATTTTGTCATTTACTTTTGTCAGCAGATACTCAACCAGTCTTCCGAAGCAAATGAGAAGGAGAAAGATTTAACCCTGAGAAACCTGACACTACAGGAAGAATTGAGTACTCTTAAGGTGGAAATTGAAAACATGCGTTCTCATTATCAAGAAGATGAGAGTAGATACTTGGATGAGAACGAAATGTTAAAAGAAAAAATTGAAGACCTAAGAAAAGACCTTAAAATGAACGAGGAAACATTAACCCAGACTGTTATTCAGTACAATGTCCTAAAGACCGAGACTGCCAAGATGTGCTCGAAAATAGAACTCGAGAAGCACAGCAAAGAAAGGCTGGAGACTGAATTGGAGGCAGTAAGTTCTCGTTTAAACTCTACTTTACAGGATCTTGAAAGGAGTCAAGCTGTAAAAACGGATACTGAGCGCACACTACAAAGGGAGCGTGATGATTGGTTGCGCTCTAAAGACAAATCAGCCCATGAGTTGTCCAACTTGCGTGAAAGTCATAGCACCTTGTCCCAGCAGCTTAGCCGAGCAGAATCCAAGTTAAATGGCTTAGAAAATGAGCTTCATAGAACACGGCTATCTCTTCAAGATAAAACCCTTCTTTATGATAATGCACAAAGGGACCTGGCACAAGCCCAGTCCAAAATAAGAGACACTGAACAAGCCCTCCAGGTGGAGAAAGACCACAATAACAAAAACTCTGTGAAGCAAGAATCAATGCAGGAAAGACTGGCCCAGATTACTAGTGAGAATATGCAGCTTCGCCAGCAGCTAGAAGACGTGCAGAATAAGGGGCTCATAAAGGAAAGGGCTGTTAGTGATGTCCAAGACCGGTTTACCGACATATTCAGCAAGCTACGGGCCGACACAGAAAGACAGGTTCACATAGTTGAAGAGAGAAACAAGGATTTGATTACGAAATCCAATGAGCTAAGGGAACAAATATACAAGCTGGAAACTGAAAAAGTGGATCGTGAGGTAAGAATTGTTTCAAATGTGGCATATGGTTTAATAGAAGAAAGGGATTACAGGCGGTCACCTACTTAAGGACACCCAACTTACAGACGAACCCTAAAGACGGACCCCTCTGCCCACTGTGACCTCTGGTGAAGCTCTCTGGATGCTTTACTATAGTCCCAGACTGCAATGATCAGCTGTAAGGTGTCTGTAATGAACCTTTATTGATAATCCTTGGTCCCATGACAGCAAAAAATGTTGAAACTACAATTATCTTTGGGACAAAAAAAAATTTGTCTGGAGCTACAACTAGAAAATATATAGTTTCGACTTACATACAAATTCAACTTAAGAATACACCTAAGGAACCTATCTTGTACTTAAACCGGGGACTGCCTGTATTAGATTAGAACCACAAGCCTGATGCAATGTGATCTATGGGATTCTTATATTTAACCAAAGCCTGCGCCATATAACACATTTACAGCCTAGACTTCGGGGAGCTGAATATCAGTTCCCCTGCTGCAGGGGACCCATGTACTTATTGCTTTTGCCTTCTACTTCTTTCATACACAGTGCTCGATATAGGGCACTGTGCAGACGTAAAGGCTGCAGCAGGTCCACAAGATGAAACACGTGATCACAGGATGCCAGTAGTTAGAGGCTGCTATGGGGACTGCCTAATCCTAGCACAGCCCAAAACGTTGTCAGTTGTCAATGTTGCTGTGCCATTGTTCACCTGTAACTGTAAAAGTTGAATGTAAAAAATAAATAATTGAAAAAGAAAAAGAATCCCCAAAAGTGTATTATGACCTTTTAAGCGTCAAAATGTAAAAAATAAAAGCAAATATATTTAAATGAAAAAAATAATAATATAATAATAATATATGTAACACCTAGTTACCCTAAAACAGACATGGGATAGATCAAAATTTGCGGCAAATATCTTATTTTATGGCAACACTGTCTTACAGGTAGCAAATAAAGCTATTATTAAACAAAGAAATAATAATCATGTCACTAGCCAAAAATTTAAAATGTTAGCCATAAACCCCTTCCCGATGCATTCCGCACTATTATGGCACACCGTCAAGTCAGATGCAATGAAAGCTCTCTCCAAGCAGGGTGGGTGTTTGCTGCATACTGCAGCAGACCCACTGTTGACACCCGCAATCAGTGCTCGATCACAGATGTTAACCCTTTACAAGCCAGAGGCAGGTAATATCCAGTGTTGCATGGGTGCCACCATCTTGGCTTTGATGATCGCTAACCGTCAAGCATCCTCACGTCTTTGTAAGATCCGAGGCAGTGGCAAATTGTTAAAGTACTATAGGGGGTTTGAAAAATAATAGTAATAGTAAAAAAATTGATGTTAAAATAACTCCCCTTTTATAAACCTAAAAATAAACACTAGAAATCTTTCCTGATCTATCAATTTATAAAAACGGTTATTCCAAGCGGTGAATCCAGTAATAGCTCCCAATTTCACCACATTTAGATTTTTTATCCCCGCTTCCCAGCAGATGACATAGAATATAAATACCGTCACTGAAAAGTACATTTTGTTACACAGAATCCAAGACCTCATGCCTCATGTATGGATTTTTGAAGATGGAAAGCAAAAAATGGAAACGAAAAATCATGAAACCGTTAATTTGATACCAATAGCATGAAAGTACTATAGAGTTCAAGATATGACTCTTCTCAACTTTTTAAAATATTACTTTAGGGGTAATGTTTTATAGGTAAACGGACAAGATTTAAAGGACATCTGTCATTAGGTGTGTAACTATTTCTGTCACTGCTACCTTTTAGAACAGCTCACAGGGATTCCATCCCACCCTTTATCTAGTTAATTCATACATTAATTGTTCTAAAATCATCTTTTCTTTTATGTAAATGAGCCTACAGACATCAGCTACACAAGTACCTGATAGGCTCTCTTCTCCTATACACATGTGAGAGACACAGACATCAGCTACACAAGTACCTGATAGGCACTCTTCTCCTATACACATGTGAGAGACACAGACATCAGCTACACAAGTACCTGACATCTCTCTTCTCCTATACACATGTGAGAGACACAGACATCAGCTACACAAGTACCTGATAGGCACTCTTCTCCTATACACATGTGAGAGACACAGACATCAGCTACACAAGTACCTGACATCTCTCTTCTCCTATACACATGTGAGAGACACAGACATCAGCTACACAAGTACCTAACATCTCTCTTCTCCTATACACATGTGAGAGACACAGACATCAGCTACACAAGTACCTGACATCTCTCTTCTCCTATACACATGTGAGAGACTCAGACATCAGCTACACAAGTACCTGACATGCTGTATTCTCCTATACACGTGTGAGACACAGACATCCGCTACACAAGTACCTAACATCTCTCTTCTCCTATACACATGTTAGAGACACAGACATCAGCTACACAAGTACCTGACATCTCTCTTCTCCTATAGACATGTGAGAGCCTCAGACATAAGCTACACAAGTACCTGATAGGCTCTCTTCTCCTATACACATGTGAGAGACACAGACATCCGCTACACAAGTACCTGACATGCTGTATTCTCCTATACACGTGTGAGACAGACATCAGCTACACAAGTACCTGATAGGCTCTCTTCTCCTATACACATGTGAGAGACACAGACATCAGCTACACAAGTACCTGACATCTCTCTTCTCCTATACACATGTGAGAGACAGACATCAGCTACACAAGTACCTGACATCTCTCTTCTCCTATACACATGTGAGAGACACAGACATCCGCTACACAAGTACCTGACATGCTGTATTCTCCTATACACGTGTGAGACAGACATCAGCTACACAAGTACCTGATAGGCTCTCTTCTCCTATACACATGTGAGAGACACAGACATCAGCTACACAAGTACCTGACATCTCTCTTCTCCTATACACATGTGAGAGACAGACATCAGCTACACAAGTACCTGACATCTCTCTTCTCCTATACACATGTGAGAGACACAGACATCAGCTACACAAGTACCTGACATCTCTCTCTCCTATACACATGTGAGAGACACAGACATCAGCTACACAAGTACCTGACATCTCTCTTCTCCTATACACATGTGAGAGACACAGACATCAGCTACACAAGTACCTGACATCTCTCTTCTCCTATACACATGTGAGAGACACAGACATCAGCTACGCAAGTACCTGACATCTCTCTTCTCCTATACACATGTGAGAGACACAGACATCAGCTACACAAGTACCTGACATCTCTCTTCTCCTATACACATGTGAGAGACACAGACATCCGCTACACAAGTACCTGACATCTCTCTTCTCCTATACACATGTGAGAGACACAGACATCAGCTACGCAAGTACCTGACATCTCTCTTCTCCTATACACATGTGAGAGACACAGACATCCGCTACACAAGTACCTGACATCTCTCTTCTCCTATACACATGTGAGAGACACAGACATCAGCTACGCAAGTACCTGACATCTCTCTTCTCCTATACACATGTGAGAGACACAGACATCAGCTACACAAGTACCTGACATCTCTCTTCTCCTATACACATGTGAGAGACACAGACATCCGCTACACAAGTACCTGACATCTCTCTTCTCCTATACACATGTGAGAGACACAGACATCAGCTACACAAGTACCTGACATCTCTCTTCTCCTATACACATGTGAGAGACACAGACATCCGCTACACAAGTACCTGACATCTCTCTTCTCCTATACACATGTGAGAGACACAGACATCAGCTACGCAAGTACCTGACATCTCTCTTCTCCTATACACATGTGAGAGACACAGACATCAGCTACGCAAGTACCTGACATCTCTCTTCTCCTATACACATGTGAGAGACACAGACATCAGCTACGCAAGTACCTGACATCTCTCTTCTCCTATACACATGTGAGAGACACAGACATCCGCTACACAAGTACCTGACATCTCTCTTCTCCTATACACATGTGAGAGACACAGACATCAGCTACGCAAGTACCTGACATCTCTCTTCTCCTATACACATGTGAGAGACACAGACATCAGCTACACAAGTACCTGACATCTCTCTTCTCCTATACACATGTGAGAGACACAGACATCAGCTACACAAGTACCTGACATCTCTCTTCTCCTATACACATGTGAGAGACACAGACATCAGCTACACAAGTACCTGACATCTCTCTTCTCCTATACACATGTGAGAGACACAGACATCAGCTACACAAGTACCTGACATCTCTCTTCTCCTATACACGTGTGAGAGATTCAGACATAAGCTACACAAGTACCTGGCTGCATCCTGGAGCAGTTGTATCTCATACACACACAGGCTGCAGGAGGTGAGGCTGCCAGAACCAGGAAGCACATATAATGTGCATAATGGCAAAGAAGACCACAATAAAAGCAAAGAAGACCACAGCACAGGGACGTATAAACTCAATAAGAGTGCTTTATTCCAATCAAATGCAATGTTTCGATCCCATTGTGATCTTTGTCAAGCACATTGCATTTGGTTGGAATAAAGAACTCTTATTGATACTATTATTTCTGTATGAATACTGGAAGCACATAGAGGAGCCAGCACCAGGAGTGTCACATCATTATACAGGCTTTCAGTTATTTGTATCTGAGTATCTCATACACACACAGGCTGCAGGGTGTGAATGCCAGCATTATTATACAAGGCTGTAGTCAACCACTGGGTGTGTGGCTGGGCCTCACACTCATTAATAGGCTGGACAGCTGAATATGATAATGACTCATTGGACTCATCTCAGATCATTTGCATACAGCTTTAGAATCTGATTGTTTAAGTTTAGGGGCAATGCTTTTTAAAGGCAATTTATAAAAAATATATTTTGTTTTCTGGGTTAATTTTCCTGACCGGCTCTCTTTAACATACGAGGGAATTTTAGAAAGGATATTTCATACGCTACCTGAGGGTTTAGTAGGGTAAGTGCTTGTGGTTGTATTCTTTTAATAAACCATCAGGTCCGTTTTCCTCTTAGAGCACTATAAGACAACTTCAGCAGGAACTTGCGGATGCTTTAAAGAAGCTGTCGATGTCTGAAGCCTCTCTTGAAGTCATAACTCGCTATCGAAATGACCTTGAGGAGGAGAAGCAACAATTACAAAGAGAACTGGAAAAGTTCAGAACTAAGGTGTGGAATATGGGTTTTTACATCTGAATCGTTTTCTAAAAAGAAAGATTTTCTTTATTATGCTTTTATGTCTGACTTTTCTTTTGTGTTTTTGCAGCTGCAGGATCTTGAGGACCAGTTTGTGCAGTCCGAAAGGCGTAACCATCAGCTGAAAAATGCTTTAGATGATAAAGAGAGAGAAATGATCAGTGCAATTCAAAAAGTTCAGGAATTTTCAGCTTCTGCCACTGATTCCGAGAAGGCGATTAAACAGCTAGAAGAGCACATTCAGAAGTAAGGCTAAGCCAGATGCCTTTTTTTTCTTGTAATGTTATATTTCACTTAATTTATACTTTCAAGCTGTAATTTTATTTAGACTTGAAATTGAAAATGCCAGGATTGAAGCAACTGCAAAGCAGCAAGCAGGGCAGATTGAAAGCCTTCAGAAAGAACTACTGGAATCCATTTCAGTAAGTCATCCAGTTCTGACTAGTTTGTTTTAAAACGTAACTGTAAAGTTATAGTTATTTTACCAAATTGTTATAAATGATTCCCCCTTTGAAAACAAACAGAATGATGCTCATCTTTTTCTTTTCATAGTTATGGCATTTTCTGTTATCAAAGTGTTTGACAAAAATCTTTCTCACCAGAGGTGAAGTGGGCAGAGACTAATGTCTGTCTGTTTATGCCCTCAAGCTGAGGCCAGTTAGCTTGCCCACAGATCCCATCATGCCTTGTGTTCTCTCTCAAAGTAATTTAGCATTATATCCATTTAGTCACAATCTATGCCTGTGCTGTGTGTGCACTAAGGGTCAATAGCTTATCTGCACAGAACTGATACTGCAGATGACAAGTTGGGGGAAAGGAACAGCATGAGGTGCAGAGACAAGACAGATAATTCTCTGTAGAATTAAAGACAGGGTTGGAGGGGCTCATAGGGAACAGGGGAGATCTTGTACCTCGCTATTCTGTGCATGAGACCTCTGTATCCACAGTTTTGGACATATCCAGCTCTGCTGCAACCATTGTCACTATTGCAGCTCTAAGGTAATCTGAGTCGTATAGCAAGGAAACTGCTGGATATAGGTAACAAAGATAATAGGCATAGTTGTTTTACATCCCAAGAGCTATTGATTTGTAACGCGTTGCCGTTGAATTGAAGTATTCACTCTGTAAAAAAAAATTATTCATTCATTAAAAATTAAAAAAGTGCTGGATTCCTTGACTAATTTTGTTTGTATTGAACACTACCTGCAGCCAGAATCCTTTGCACTGAAAAGTGGATATTCTGAAATATTCTGGAATAAATTGGCTGGAGACTCTTAATCATGGTTACATCACACAAAACATGTCATACATTATATAAGAACATTCCAAAACTATTTGCTTCAAACTAAGTCCATAAAGTTTTTTTTGTTGTGTTTTAACTTAAATTGTACAGATACGTAATCGGCTGGAGGATTTGGTAACAAATTTGCAGTCATCAAAAATCGGCTTAGAAGAAAAGTTAAACCAGAATGTAAGTTGGGATTTCTTGTCAGTGCTGATCACAACTGATAGAAGTAATTAGAAGTAAATTAAAATATAACAAATTTTACTTTTCATTGTGCTTTACTTCTTCATTTAAGAGGCTTTAGATTGTGACTAAAGTTCCCCATCCCTCTGTTCATTGTATTTCAATATTATGATTTTAGTGCCTGTCTCTTTTTAATGTTCTAGGTGCATAAACAATCTGCTTTGTCTCAAAGTGCACATGACTCCCAAAATCTTTGGGAGGCAGAGCTAAAATCAAGATCACAAATAGGTGTTCGGTTGGCAGAGTTTGAAGGGTTAAATGCTAATTTATCTGACCAGGTAAGAATGATGATGTCCAACAAGTTATTCACTTAAAAGCTTATTTATATGTAATCTATAGCCCTTCTAATTTAAATATTAAATAATACTGTATATTATATATTACAAATATTTATATTAGAATATGCAATTACAATGACATGGCATGCAGAGATCCCAGAAAAAACCTAGACCTGGGTGAAAATTTTCTTACAATCAAACTTACTTTGGTTTTTCAGGGAAAAACAAAATAGGAACAAAGTGTTAGATTTATCACTGCTTCTACGCCAGTTTTCTGTCGTAGAAGCAGTGAAAGAATCGCATGAATTTGTGATTTTTAGAGTGGCCACACCACCGTTCCTGCTTCTGCGTGATTTTAAAAATCCTATGAACTAAAGTTTTTACGCAAAACTATGCCAGTTTGGACATGGCATAGTTTTGCCCGGTGGCCTCGTCGCCCATACATTAAGAGACTTTTGCGGAGGCTTTTATACGTGGGTTCACGAGCGCCAACATTTGATACATACATATTCCGTGTTGTGCTTTTATTCAAAGTCATTACTTCATTGGGCTTTGTCCTTTACATATATATTATGTTCTTGCCAGTGTCTTCACTTTGCTTTTCATTGTTTATTTAGTCCTGTATTGTCATATTTCATGTGTCTCATTAAGCTTACAGTTGAGAAAAAGAAACTAAAGAGATTGGCAGATCAGAAAAAATCGATAGAAGAAAGATATGACCAAGAAATGAAGAGGAATAATAAACTGCAGCATGAAGTGACTGAGTATGCGATAACAATTCTTTATTACAAGAGACCAAAATATGAATGATGAAAATGAACAGACTGACTTGGAACACTGTTTGTTACACTTTCCTAATGTGTATTTTAGTTGGACTTTGTACATGTTTATATGTGTTGCTTTAAAAGATTTTGGTTAATCACACAGAAAACTTTCTTCCAATGTTCCGAGCAGGCTAAAGAAACTTTTAAAAACTGCCAAGAAGAAAATAAAAGACTACGAAGGATCTGAACCTAGGAGAGGTTTGAAAGAAGGATCCAAAAACTATGAAACCGACAGTGATGTTTTGCAAATGAAACAAAAGGTGGGGCCTGCATCTATCATGTATTTACAGTGGGGAAAAAAAAGTATTTAGTCCGCCATCAATTGTGCACGTTAAAAAGATGAGAGATTCCTGTAGTTGACAACACAGATAGAGCTTGACTATGAGACAAAATGAGAAAACAAATCCAAAATCATATCACATTGGGGCACATTTACTGAGGGTCCGAACGGCGCATTTTGGACGGGTTTCCCAACTATTTCCAATTTGCACCAGATTTAAGTGGAGTTTTTGGCACATGCAATCAGATTTTGGCGCAATCTTACATGCGACACAAATCCGGGGGGGGGGGGGTGCGTGGCCGACGGACAACCCGACTGATTCGGACAACGCGCTGGATTTACAATTCAAATTGTGTCGAAAGACAATGCACTCACATACACCGGGAAGAAGATGAACTCCGGCGGGGAAGCGACAGATGAAGGAAAATGGATGCACGAACTTGAAGAATCAAGAATCACGCTGGACTTCATCCTCGTCGGAGAAAGCACCTCGGGGATCGTATCAGGACCTAGTAAGTAAATCTGCCCCATTGTCTGATTTTCAAAGAATTTATTTGCAAATTATGGTGGAAAATAAGTATTTGGTCACCTAAAAACAAGCAAGATTTGTGGCTGTCACAGACCTGTACCTTTTTATTTGAGAGGCCCCTCTGTCCTCCACTCAACACCTGTAGTAATCGCTCCTGTTTGAACTTCTTATCAGTGTAAAAGACACTTATCCACAACCTCAAGCAGTCACAGTCCAAGCTTCATTATGGTGAAGACCAAAATGCTGTTGACACCACAAACAAAAATGTAGACCTGCACCAGGCTGGGAAGACTGAATATGCCATTGGCGGCAGCTTGGTGCGAAGAAATCAACTAAATAAATTTTGAATGCAAAAACCTCCTTCCATCACCAATGGCATGGAAGACAAAAGGTGGCTGGATCTTTTAGCATGACAATGATCCCAGGTACACTGCCAGGGCAACAAAGGTGTGGCATCGTAAGAAGCATTTCAATGTCTTGGAGTGGCCTGGCCAGTCTCCAGATCTCAACCCCATAGAAAACCTTTGGAGGGAGTTGAAAGTCTGTGTTGTGCAGCGCCAGCCCCAAAACATCACTAGATGTCTAGAGGAGACCTGCATAAAGGAAAGGGCCAACATACCAGCAACCATGTGTGCCAAACTTGTAAAAACTTTGAGAAAATGTAGACCTCTGTCAATGCCAGCAAAGAATATATAACAAAGTATTGATATGTACTTTTGTGATTGACCATATACTTATTTTCAACCATAATTTGCAAATAAATTCTTTAAAAATCAGACAATTTACTTACCCGGCCGCTGGAGTTCATCCAAAGTGCATTGTCCAACGATAATGCACTGTGCCGCAATTCACTAAGATCGCTTCCCTGATCAGGTCCACTGGAGTTCACCTTCTTCTTCCTGGTGTATGTAAGTGCATTGTCTTGCGACACAAATTGAAAGTTAAATCCTGCGCTCAGTCCGAATACGTCAGATCGTCCGATGGCCTTCCCACTGATTTCTGTCGCGTGATAACCAACAATCCGATCGCATGCGACACAATCCCCTGCTAAATACCAGTGGCGCAAATCCCCAAAACTATGAACAGTCCCAATGTGTTTTTTTTCTGTATTTTTGAAGCTAGGAGTCTAATAGGATTTTTACATTCAGTTTAACTGTAAAACAAAAGCTTTAACCCTCCATGATGTATTGATACGTCATGGAGCGCTAAAAAATATGAAGAGGGCTCACAGAGCACCCACGCGTGCGGGGGGGGGGGGGCGGATTTTGAGACTTAAAGGACATCTATCGCCAGTATGAAATAATAGGGCTCCAGGCTCCATTAACACCTATGGAGCCTAGAGCCCCTCAGGCTCATTTGCATATAGTCATTCATCATGGTGGTAGATGCCCTCTAAGAAATCCCCCCCCCCCCAAACACACACACACACACACACACACATATTATTTTAATGAATAGTTCTCGTGAATATAAGAAACTTTGTACTACATCTTATAAGGGAATCAACAGTCAAACTGTACACTGACGATACAAACAGTCATATGACCATTGTTTTCTCATCTGACCTTTGTCTTACAACTTCCTTGAACAAAACAGATTGAAGAACTGTCTTCTCAAATGGAAAGGGAATCCCGCAGATATATAGAATTAGAATCTGCTAACCGTGACCTGCAAGAAGAAGTTTCTACGAACAAGAAATTATACAAGAATATTGAGAAGTTGGAAAGAGGCAAAAGACAACTAGAAGAGGAATTGTCTGAACTGAAAAGATGCATTGACTCAAGCAAGAGGAGTCAAAGTTACCTTGACTTGTATAAGAAGGAAGTAGATGAACGGGGCAGGCAAGAATTACGACATCAACTGGAGGAAGTCAATCTCTTTCTGCAGGTAAGGCTTCGCTATTTTTGGTTCTGGTATTGCAGATCACTATAGCTCAAGAACAAGCACAATAACCTTTTCAACGAAGACACCATGGGGGGTGAGTAAAGTGCAGTGCAGGTGTCCCAGCTTAAATCTGCCTCCTCCCATCAATAAAGTCTCCCCCTAAACATTTTCTGTCCTGGTCTACGTTGGCTCCGCCCCACCAGTTTGGCTCCTGCCACCGCAGGGTGTGTGAGATCTGCAGTTTCCTACACTGTACTTATTGCTAAATTAACCATTCAGTGAAAGGGACCACATTCTGGTAAGGACAGGAGGTGAATTGGGAGAGGGCTCCTAGGCTGGGATCTGAAGATACACAGAGCTGTCAGTCAGAAGGAGGCTGGCAGCCTGAAAAAACCATGACCAGAATTGATTTTGTCTATTTACTTGCATATGAGAAAAAAAATGCTGTAATGAAAAGGGGTGGCCACACTTTAACATAAATTGCCTATGTGCCTTTACTGCCTTACTGAATGCTCACCAATTCATTCATCATCCCTGGTGCTTGCTTTATTGCTGTTCTGTGCACTCTGCATAGACATGTAATCAAAGATCCTACACTGATAAATCAGAGGGACCTGCAGCAGGAGATGATGACTCATCCTGCTCTCCCACCTCCCTGTGTGTGTCAGTGAGACGGAGGGAGAGAAAATAGACACACTGGGGGCTGCCATGACAGACCGGCTGAAGGAGTGAGAAACAGGAAGTTGTGTGGAGATGCAGAGTGCAGTAGAGGGAAACACACAGGTCCATATACAGAGACCTGTCTAATGGAAGAGATTTATTGAAAAGTGTCCAACCCCTTTAAGCTACACTGCCTCAGTGGCAGATAATTTTAGGCGATATAGGGAGGACTTTTAACCCTTTATCAGCAAGTATTACTGGAGCGAGGGGCAAAATTCTGGTGACTGGTCTTCTTTAAAGAGTAACTATTATTTAAGATTATTTTTGATATTGTCTGTGTGGGTTGGGGGATGAAGTGTTGTAAAGATTACTGTTACATACTTCATCAAGAAATTCTACATAGTTTGTAAAGAGAATGACTGCAATGTGCCTGTTAGTTACAATGTCACTTCTACATTGTTATGGCAAATCTACAAGGATGAAGACAGGTCTCTCTTTTCTCTCCTGTTTGTTACACAGCTATAAGCGTTTACTTTTTCTGCTCTCTCCCTGGTTGTAGTATGCTATGAGCACTATTTTCAAAGATAAAGCTGAAAGTAAAGGGGCTAATCCTCCCTTCTGAGAGCTGTTTAACCTTACATTAGATGCTCATGCAGACTCCATAGACACAGGCTGGAATACGGATCTCTATGGGAAAGTGGGTAGCTTGATTTTTCTTTTTTTACAAACTAAGCATAATTTGTTAATGAAGTATATTACATCTCTCAAATGAAGGTCAGTGACAGCCTTTCCCTTAGCACTGCCAAACATAACTCAGAACTCACTGTTCTGGGTATCGTCTTGATGTTTGTATTGAAGATGCCCCTTTCCAACCCTTTAAAAGTGAGTTGTAATTGTAACTTTTTCTTTATTTCCAGGCACACGCAGCTTCACAAGACAAGCTAGAACAAATGAGAGCTGAAAGTGATGCTTCTATCAGGAGTCAGATGGAGCACAGAATCCAAGACTTAGAATCTGAACTTCACAGGCTTAAGAACACTCAGCTGGAAAACACTAGTGAGAGAGACTCCACTAAGCAGGAGCTAAACAGATTTAAGGAGTTATTTGCTGAAGAACAGAAAGCCAGGAAGTCTTTGACATCCAAACTAGAAAGGTTAGTAATATCTGTGGACATGTAAGATAAGCCAAGTGAGAACTATCACCAGCAAACATTTACCATCTATCTATTCACAGAGCTAATGAGAGACTTACAGAAGCCAACAGCAAACTTCTTAATGAGAGGCAAAGGAACAAGTCATTAATTGCAAGTACTTTTCTAAACGGAAGCATGGCTGCCAGTCCTGTTGTGGACACGAGTCCTCTTGCACGTCTTAGCAGCAGCTTGCCATTCAACAGGAGTCTGGGACTTAGTGGAGGTTTACTCAATACAGTCGGGAATAGTCTGGCTGCAAACCAAGTGGATTCTTACTTTACTAAGGTCAGTTGTCTTTGTTGTGCTGTAAATAATGGAGGCAGATTGTGAGGTCTATGGGGAATGGAAGGTGGATGGAAGACCTTTGCTTTACCTTTTTGTTTTTAGTTTCTGTTACACTCCGCAATTTAGCGTGAGCCTAACAGAACCTCCTGTTGCAAGTGTGAAATGGGCCTAAGATGTCTTAGGATACCCCTGGACCAGATGACAATGTACTTTTTTAGCAAAAAAGTTCGGGGCACAGAAGCAATAACAAGTATGTCTATCATGTCTCATGATGGACACAACCCTTCTTTTATTTTATTACTGAACAAAAAATAATATGTAGTGTAAATGTAATGGCAATCTTACCCTTTACCATTAACACATACATGTAGAGAAGTAGAGCACATAAAATGACTTTGTAAGATGTGCAGAATATACTGCAGGGATTACACATAGGCATTGCTCTGGATGTACAAAGCTCTATTCATGCTCGTACATGTAGTTGGGGGACATATTTTACTGTATTATACATATAATATATCAAGGTATTTTATGTGGCATTTACTAATTTAATCCCTATTCTATGTTCCAGATGCAGCAGGAACTAGAAAAAAATATTGCAAAAGAATTGGATCAAGGTATGTGGTACACAGTAACATCTGACCTCATGTGGGATTGTTTTTTTTTTTTAGTCTCCTTATGGTAACTTCTTCCTGTTATTACAGGTAATAACATGTTTAAATGGTAGCATTGTCTATTAATCTCACTGGCATGGCTTGTATGTCTGTTAAACGGTCAAGGAGTTAGTCCCAGTTACAGCGTGGCAGTGCCGGATTGCCAAAATATCAATAACTGTCCCAATGGAAGGGATTTCTCATGGTTTGAGTCTGCTGATCTCTGACTAGAGGAGCAGACAAAAACATTTAAGTGGTTGTGAATTTGAAACAATTGACTACAAAAAGCTGTCAAAGAGGTTAAAATATTTCAAAAGATACCTTTCTATTTGTTATTATGATGCTTGTTCAGCCTCTATTCTGCTCCACACAGAAGCAGATGTGGGAGGGGCCTAGCAATCAGCCTTCAGAGTCTCCTTCCACCTGCTGTGCTCAAATAGTCCCTGCATTTACTGATCCAATAGAAGTCCAATAGAAATGTGTCATACGCCCCATGTTAAAAGTGCACCAAAAAAGTTGGTGCAGTCTGTCAAAGCAGTGCAGGGGGCACCAGATTCATGAAGAACGTGCGCCAGAAATCCTGAATCTGGCGCCCCCTGCACACTACACAGGACACTGCACACTACACGTGTACTATGTATTCTCACAGCATCCTGGCCGGTCAGGCTGACATGCATGGCGGAAGTCTAGGTGGGTGCAGGGGAGGCAAACCCCACGTGTATCGTCACTCCAAATTGACACTTACCCCTAAGGAAGTCACTTCGAAGTGAGGATACGCATGGAGTTTGCCGTCCCTGCATTTTTCTAGACCTCCGACATATTTATACTTTACTGTCCGTGTGACCGACCATGATGCTGTGAGAATACATTGTTTTGCTCTACTTGTATGCATTGATTGTACACAATTAGGTGCATTAACATGGATCTTTTCAGTTGTTTTTATGACTTTTACTAATAAACTTTTGTATTTTACTTTGGGGCTGTTAATTGCATCTCTTTCTGTATATTTTGTAAGGAATAGCAACTAAATCACTAGATAGATGGATATGAGATAGATAGATGGATATGAGATAGATAGATGGATATGTGATAGATAGCAAGATGACAGGTGATAGATAACAGGACTTGGATAGATAAATAGGTGACAGCTTCTCACATGTTACTGATCTTTAGCTACTTCCCTGCTAGTCAGGGACAGGGGCCCCTTTGCAGGAGACCAGAGTAGCATGGAGGGACAGTGAATGGTGGAGAGTACAGGAGCAGGACTGCATCAGGAGAGGTCAGAGCTCAGCCTGTTACTTGTGTTATCTCTGCAGCCTCCTGTGTGACCTGACTAATGGTGGAGGGAGGAGAGGGCTGTTACATTGCTATGATCCATGTTAGGGGGGACTCCTCTGTGCAGCAGATAGTCATGTCTGGCTGCAGTTACCTTGTATCTGCTGCTGGAAGCACATGTGGAGCTGGTAAGCAGTGGCCATCACAGCACAATCTCTGCCCCTCCTCCTCTCTCACCTCCTATTGGCTGCAGTGTGTCGGGTGATCTCTCAGTGTGCAGAGGAGCTGTGAGCCCATGGAGTGATCTGTAGTGCAGAGCAGCTGCTGACTCCTTGTGGGCAGACTCGGCCAGATCAGCTGTAGATCAGGACGGGACACAGCTACCACCAGGGGGCGCCAGCAACTAGGACAAGAGGAGTTATCTCAGTAAGGCTGCAGATTTTGTAATAAGTGTAAATGGTGAAAGTACTTGTCACAATGCATTGGACCCAATTACAGCCATTTGCTATGGTGACACAACCCCTTTAACTGTCCTGTTGGTCAAGACTGCAAAGCACAAAGGAGTTGAAATTGCGGTGCAAATATTTCTGCACAATTTTCTAATTTATGGCTTAAATTACTGTATGGGCTCTGAAAAGTAGAATGAACTGTGTTCTGGAGCTGTAACCTGTTGTGAGATCGATAGCGTTTAGGTGTATCCTTGTTGTATATAACTTTGTTAGCTGAGAAAGTATTGTTTGAGATGTGACCAGTAGGTCATAAGATGCATCAGGTTCTTCAATCTACGCTACAACCAGTAATCATTTTTAACTCCCACTTTAACATCCACCCTTGTAAAATTACAAAGATAGGCTTTACCTACATGAGGCATATTATAGAGGTACATAGTGTAATCCATTTATTGATTCTGATTTTATAGCCAATGCTGAGCTGGAAGCTGGAAGTCCGAGAATCTCCCCTGTTGGCTCCATCGCTGGTTCCCTCAGAAACCTGAATGCAGACCAAGACCCAGTTTCAAGAGCAACACAGCAATATCTAGAGGTCCTGAAGAAAAACTACATGATTTAAACTGACATTGTTTACTTGAAATGGTTGAAGAGGCATATGCAAAGGATATGTCATAACTATAGTGTATACTGTATGTAGGATCGATATGCCCAAAATGCCTGAAGTGAAAAATCACATGTGTCAGTCTTCATTTTGTAAAGCAGTTTTACGGTGTCCATAGATATCTTGCAATTTGCACTTGCCACAAGATTCATGTCTTATTTATTTAACTTCTCTGTCCATTCCTGTGACCACATCATTCAGATATGTTTATGTAACAAAGTACTGTGTATGCTGCTTATTTTATATTGTGAGCGTCCATATTTGTTGTATGTATTCCTCTAATTTAAGGTACGTCATGACCCGTCGCATCATTTTATATTCACTTTGTATCAGTATTTACTTAAAGTGTTAGTGCCAAGAAAGCTTCAGATTGTATTTTTGTAAAGATTTCTATACTGCTGCTGCTGAACAAGAAAAGGTACAAAAGATTTTCTGTTATCAATAACCTTCATTTTAGACTGCCTCAATTTCAATTCACTAAAATATGGTCTGAAAGTCAATCCTATACCTCTATGTTACTGGTACAGAGCAAATGTATTTTGCTGCCAAAACGTTACTGCAGTTCTTCATATGAATAGGAATCATATTTATTTATGGAAGATAGTACCAGGGTTTTAACATATATGCAGGATAGATATCATTCAAAAGTGGCGGTCCGGCTGCCATGATCTCCACCAATCACGAGAAGGGGTGTCCAGTATACAACATGTTGATTAAAGGGGTATTTCCCATCTGGGCATTTACAATTAATTTAATTAATTTGCCATATGTAAACATTTCTTCAATTGGATGTTATTAAAAAAATGTTCCTGTGTGAAGATAATTTCTCATGAATTTGGCATGATGTCCCTTAGAAACGAGATGGCTTCCTCAGATACGACCACCTCACATTTTGGCAGCGGTGGCCAGACTTGCGCTAGAGTCCTGCCTGACCACCTGGCTTCAACGATCATTACTACAGGACGGCTGTGGGACCTGCAGTAACTTCCGGACATTTAATATTCCAAAGCTTTTTGTTCCCTTGTGCAATCACCTCAGCAACCTTCGCCGTATCCAAGGACACAGTCTTGTTTCTAGGGGGTCATATGACTACATATATGAGAAATTATCTTCACACAGGAACATTTTTTAATAACTTCTAATTGAAGAAATGTTTATACATGGCAGATTAATGAATCTGAATGTGAATGCCCAGACGAGAATACCCTTTTAAGCAACAGATTTACTTCTGCTTTATTTACGTTTTACAGGACTGACATAGAGCAGTCAAGTACAGCACCAAGCTATCTTCAGCAGAACCATAGAGTGGAATGGAGCAGCAGAGTGCATTTTCAAGCTGTTGCTCAATTCATATGGAGGAGAAAGGACCCATGTATATATTTGGTGGGACTACTAGCAGTTGGACCCCCGTCTTCCGGCTCACCCAGTCTATGGAAATGATCTTGCATTTTAGTTGAATGAGGATGAACTGAAGTACCAGACGCAAGCCATGGAAGAAAGTGCTGCAATTTCTAGGGAAAAAAGAAATGCAGACTTTTTTTTTTTTTTGCTTAATTTCAAACAAAACATTAATTAGAAATTTTTATTGAAGAAAAAAATATATTTAGGAGTTTCATTGTCTACTCATGGCGACTGTATCTGCCACTGTTTTAGAGCTCATTTACATACCATCCTTTGTCAGGATCCAGATTTTGTTCTTGCATATAAATAAACACATAGAGTTGTAATGCAGCCCAGTTTTCGCACATTGTTGTCCTGGAGATCAGGGATAACCACTAACTGGACATGTGCAACAGTAATAGCTGATAAGATTATTGGGTCATTTTTAAACCTGCTAAAAGTAACTTAAGGGTTAGTCCACAAGGTGGATTTTGCCACAGATTTTCCAAGAGCAAAATCCCTATTTCCTTGGAAACAGTGGAAAATCTGTTTCAATACCACAAGAAGAACTTTGAATGTCATCATCACTGTATCGAGCATAGAAATGGCACCTGGTGTTCAAAGTGTATGGCAATATTTACCCATGATGGTGGAAAATGCGCCGTCCACTTTCGAACGAAGGGCCCACAGCCGCACTAAATTTAATACTTTTTAGCGGACCCGGGCATCCATTCCATTAAAAAGCAGAGCATGTTGAAGTTAGGACAGTTTAACAAATCAATGACTATAACTTTGAATATACAGCCTAAAAGTTGTTTTGTGATCCATACAATGAAGATGACATTTACTGAGGGGCAACCACTTTAATATAGATCTAATGCCAGTTCTCCTGTAACTAGGATGATGTTTACAAAATGTACATATTCAGTTCTACAGAAAATCTTTCTATATTTACTTTATATACTTTACTTTATCTATACCGTTTTACCTGAAATTATTCTATTTTCAGTTACTACTAAAGAAAAACCCTGTATACATTGAAGCAAATAAATTATTTAAATAAACTGTTGTCCCTTCTTGCATGTTTTAAAAAATCTGAACAATGTAACAGCTAGAAAGAAAACGGCCCCCATCCCCCCCTTAAACCAGAAATACAGTATTTCCTCCTACTGTGGACCATTTGGTAACCTTCTTCCCATCTATTGCTTTATTAAGGAGGTATATACACTCACCGGCCACTTTATTAGGTACACCATGCTAGTAACGGGTTGGACCCCCTTTTGCCTTCAGAACTGCGTGGCATAGATTCAACAAGGTGCTGGAAGCATTCCTCAGAGATTTTGGTCCATATTGACAAGATGGCATCACACAGTTGCCGCAGATTTGTCGGCTGCACATCCATGATGCGAATCTCCCATTCCACCACATCCCAAAGATGCTCTATTGGATTGAGATCTGGTGACTGTGGAGGCCATTTGAGTACAGTGAACTCATTGTCATGTTCAAGAAACCAGTCTGAGATGATTCCAGCTTTATGACATGGCGCATTATCCTGCTGAAAGTAGCCATCAGATGTTGGGTACATTGTGGTCATAAAGGAATGGACATGGTCAGCAACAATACTCAGGTAGGCTGTGGCTTTGCAACGATGCTCAATTGGTACCAAGGGGCCCAAAGAGTGCAAAGAAAATATTCCCCACACCATGACACCACCACCACCAGCCTGAACCGTTTATACAAGGCAGGATGGATCCATGCTTTCATGTTGTTGACGCCAAATTCTGACCCTACCATCCGAATGTCGCAGCAGAAATCGAGACTCATCAGACCAGGCAACGTTTTTCCAATCTTCTACTGTCCAATTTCGATGAGCTTGTGCAAATTGTAGCCTCAGTTTCCTGTTCTTAGCTGAAAGGAGTGGCACCCGGTGTGGTCTTCTGCTGCTGTAGCCCATCTGCCTCAAAGTTTGACGTACTGTGTTCAGAGATGCTCTTCTGCCTACCTTGGTTGTAACGGGTGGCGACTGTTGCCTTTCTATCAGTTCGAACCAGTCTGCCCATTCTCCTCTAACCTCTGGCATCAACAAGGCATTTCCGCTCACTGGATGTTTTTTCTTTTTCGGACCATTCTCTGTAAACCCTAGAGATGGATGTGTGTGAAAATCCCAGTAGATCAGCAGTTTCTGAAATACTCAGACCAGCCCTTCTGGCACTAACAACCATGCCACGTTCAAAGGCACTCAATCACCTTTCTTCCCCATACTGATGCTCGGTTTGAACTGCAGGAGATTGTCTTGACCATGTCTACATGCCTAAATGCACTGAGTTGCCGCCATGTGAATGGCTGATTAGAAATTAAGTGTTAACGAGCAGTTGGACAGGTGTACCTAATAAAATGGCCGGTGAGTGTAGGTGTTAATGTGCAGGAGATGAAGTCCAGGACTCATCTGCAGGTGGTTAAACCATCCTAAACCACTGTGCTTGGACTGTTAAAGTACAATTAAAAGGGGCCTCGTGGACATAGGTCTCTGTGCCAAAAATTGTACAAATGCAGCAGACCTTTGGCACAAGTTTCTAGTGTAAACTACACAGTACTGTCTTCTACTACACCAAACTTGTCATACAGCATCATACAAGCTGGAGTAACATAAAACAGTCTTGTCAAACTGTGCAAAGTCTTTAACAATAATACATTTTGGCACTTGCTTACAGGACTGCTGCCAAAAGACTTGCATCCACGGCCATCCCGTTTACAAATTAGCCAAAATAGCCCATACACTACACCATAATTTGGAGTAGACCCTCACCTACCCCCGAGACACCTGTGTTGCACGGGTACTCTTATCCTGAGGGCCACAACGGGTGGCAATCTACATCAGCCTCCTTATTTCCCTCTAGGGACCCCTCCTGTGCTCATTGGAGACCAAAATTCCTTTCTCGGAGGTCTGCCTACTGCCTTGAGTTACAACCACCTATGTCGCTGAGGCGGGCACAACCTTGATGATCCTCTGTTCCTCCAGGAAGTAAATGTGCAGTATCTCAGAGGTTCACCCTTCCTCCATCTTGGCCATCTAACCCATTCTCTAGCACCTGTAAATACTTTGGTTTGCCCATGTACCACTTCACCCCTGTGAAGTTCTGATTACGGCTGCTGTGGACCCAGACCGAAAGCCTCATATCAACGTTGCAAAGACTATTTTCCTGATTCTGCAGTGTGCAGCCCCCTGGGATTTTCTGATCCTCCCTGCTTAGACCTTAGAGACCATAGCCCTTGGATGCTCTGTTACTTCAACATCAGAATGGTGCACTACAAGTGGAAACTGACCTTCTGAATAAGTGCTACTCCTGCAGGCCACGGATACAGCATTTCAATCACAGCAGGAGGAGCTTCTCCCGGTTGCAGATGGGTTTAGACCTAGACGCATACGTTTGGGAAGGGGCAACTTGCATGTCGGCATATGCTGTAGGCCACATTCCGGACTCATGATTTATCCGCCAGCCAAATACTTGCGACTGAATGTTCACAGGTTTTTAGAAAGTATGCAGGTATTGGGCTGGAAAACCCATTGCCTACCCACTCTGCTACCGGTGGCACCCCATCACACCCACCTGTCATGGAGGTGGAATAGGCGCAAAAATAATTTCAGTGCTTCTATGCCAGAAGAGGCACTGTTAAATCTCCCCCATGTTTTTTCCCAATAAACACAAAGCGTGTTGCTTGTTCCTGTTCGTTTAAAGGAAATTTACCATTTGATTTTATGCATTATGAACCAAATATACCTTAAAATGCTGTAGCTACACTGATGCAGAAACATAATCCCAGAACTGAGTGGTTTTTGCTCAAAAACAATTATAAGATGATGATGAGGCCCTGTGGCTGTCCCAGCGCTCTCCTCTTACCCTAATTAGGCACTGTTTCAGCCTTGTCCTGCCCAGCAGAAGCAATCAATTGCTGCATCATCCCCCAGCTGCTGTGTACGAGTCATCCAGCTCAGGTTTATTAGTCTTGTCTGGACAATTCAATAGCTCCTGTGCATGTGGAAGTAATGCGTTTCTCTACGGCAGCCAACCTGCACCCAGCTTTCCCAGCTTTTTAGCAAACCACTCAGTTCAGGGATTAAACAAGATATGTTTCTGCATCAGTTTAGCTACAGTATTCTCAAGGTATGTTTGGTTCATAATGCATAAATACAAAATGGTAGATTACCTTTAAAGAGAATCTGTCAGGCAAATTAACACCCAAAACTAAATATATTTTCATAAACTGCCATTAGAAAGCATTGTCCCTATACATCTCTGTAGACTTAAGCAATCAGGTAGTAAAGCTGTATGCAAATGACCGGAGAGTTGTCCAATGAGTCATTATAATATTCAGCTGTCCAGCTTATTCATGAGGAGGCACGGCCACACACGGCTCTTCCATGTGCTGGCGCCCCCTGCAGTCTGTGTGTACGAGATACTCCTATACACATGACTGACAGCCTGTATAATGGTGTCATTTCTCCTCCATGGGCTTCCTGGTACAGGTGGGCTCGCCCCCTGCAGCCTGTGTGTGTATAGGAGAGATACAACAGCTCCAGGCAGCCATGTTATAGCAGAACATGTCAGGTACTTGTGTAGCTGATGTCTGTGTCTCTCACATGTGTATTAGGAGGATGCAGCATGTCAGCAGATACAGCACAGACAGACATGAGCAGGGGGAGGAGTAACAGGTGACATCACTTTCTCTCTCCATGTGCCCAGCCTCATTTACATATAAAAGAAAAGATCATTTTAGAATGATTAATGTATGAATTGACTAGATAAAGATTGGGATGGAATGCTTGTGAGCTGCTCCAACCGATAGTTGTGACAGGACTAGTGACAGAGACCTGATCACAGGGAATGTACCAATCTGTATGCACCAGAAAAATTTAGTAATATGCACTTGAAATGCCACATTTATTGAAGGTTTTAGACCATATTCAGGCAGTTTTCCAACTCATCTGAAAAAGAGGTGTTGGAAGGGGTGCTCAGTATCTAGGGAGTGTGATTGGACAAAAATAGCCCATGAGGCAGAAAATTCAATATTGTGGTGCAACTAATAGGTGGTGCAAAGTACAACTCACCAGTTTTCTACTGCACCCTATCCCATGTATAGGGCCTAACTTTTGTTCATTGAAGGCCCTTTAAAGTCAGTTTTACAAAGGCAGTCCACAAATATCAACCCTTTGTGTCCCTGGATTCACAGGTTATTTCAATAGTAAAAGTTTTGCCACCCATTTTCCCAACTAAAAATCTGTGACAAAAATTGTGCAAACAGCACTTCCCATTTCCTTTAGTTTTAAGAAACTTAAAAGGAAAACAAAAAAAAGCATTACAGAACATAAAAACGTATAAACATTTTAATTTACATAGTAGGGTAGAACACAATCCTAATAAAAAGATACTGAATATCATATTCATCCAAATTCATTAAAAAAAAAAGAAAATGTACAGCTCAAAACATATGTTATTTCTTCAATTTACAACTGAGTTCAGAGGTTCGGCTCTTATATTCCCTAAGTCCAGCGCAGAATCTGTCTCTTCATCAATCTCTCCAATAACAGCCCTGTGGAGACAGTTAAACATTGTTACTACAATGATTTGTATTACTTCAGGTTTTCCCTTAAAGCGTAACTGTAAAATTACTGACAAAAAAATAGTTTCAGCTAAGGGCAAGTTTGACAACCTTAAAGGGGTATTCTCGTCTAGGCATTCATATTCAGTTTCACTAATCTTCCATATATAAACATTTCTTCAATTGGATGTTATTAAAAAAAACGTTTCTGTGTGAAGATAATTTCCTATAAATGTAGCCATGTTGTGCCTTAGAAACGAGATCAGCTTCCTCGGTTACGACCACCCCGCACTCTGGCAGCAGTGGCCAGACATGCGCTATAGAGCCCTGCCTGACCTCCTGGACTCAGTGATCATTACCACAGGACGGCTGTGGGACTTGCAGTAACTCCTGGACATTTCATATACAAAACATTTTTGTTTATTTGTGCAATTTCTCAGGCAGAGGTGGCCGTATCCGAGGAAGCTATCTCGTTTCTAAGGGACAGAATGACTACATTTATGAGAAATTATCTTCACACAGGAACATTTTTTTTAATAATATTTAATTGAAGAAATGGTTATATATGGCAGATTTATCAAACTGAATGTGAATGCCCAGATGAGAATACCCCTTTAAGCATGTAATGAGTCACATGCTTGTGCCATCACTCAAGGTCCCTTGCCATAACACTACCATGCCTTTACCAAAGCCCTTTCACCAGGACTGCATGTTTGTTATCTGTTGACCTGAAGCCGTTTCCCATTTTCTTGCACTCCTCTCCTACAGCCATAATCCCCCTCCACCCAACAAGCCTCCTCTTCTCACTAGCTGTCCAATACGGTTTCCTGTGGTTACCAGAAAGCATTAGCCTGTGGGAACAAGGTAAAGCCTCTGCTAGCTGTTAAACACCTCCAGATAGCTAATTAGAGTAAATAAGAGAATTAGGCAGAAGTTTTTATACGTCATCTGAAAGTAGGTATGCGACTGCTAAGATCCCCTACCATCATCAGAACAGGGGACTGCAAGCCTCCCTTAGCTGCCCAAGATGCTGACTCAGCTCTTCCAACGGCAATAAGCGACAGAAAAAAATTTGCTAAAAACTTCTATGTTTGAAAGTTTGCTTTGCTTTAACCAACACATATGTAAGAGATTGGCTAACATGTTCAGATAATTTCACTATGGGCAACAATGGTAGGCACCTTGAAGTAATCCAATACCCACCAAGGACTTTTAAAAGAACTAGTAGGTTAGCCGCAGGCTGCTGTGGTGAAGCAAAGGCTCTAAGGCAGTGGTGGCGAACCTATGGCACGGGTGCCAGAGGTTTGCACTCTGAGCCCTTTCTGTGGGCACTCAGACCATCACCACAGGACAGAGTTCACCAAACAGGACCGAATCCACCAAATCTTCCTGCAGTCCCAGGCAACTTAAGACATGCTGCAGTCAGCGCTATTTTAAAGTGACACTTTATTGGCTGTTTGGAACTGCAATATCTTTGTAGGTCATCCTGCTGGACCCAACATTCTTCCTGTACTGAGAGACCCTGGAGAGCAGCTATGTGCCCTCTTTCTTTCAACTGTATTGGTAGCCTTAGGAGGAAGAACACGTAGCAATAAGTTACTGCTTAAAATGCCATGTTGGCACTTCATGGCAAATAAGTCGATTTTGGTTGTAGTTTGGGCACTCAGTCTCTAAAAAGGTTCGCCATCACTGCTCTATGGGATAGATATGTACTATCCTCAAACAATAGTTTTTCTGAGTTTAACAGAGGAACATGTTTAGGATTGCAGAAGATTAGTTGCGGAATTACAATTGGCCCATTTATCATTATAGGGCTTGGAGATTCATGATGCCAAACCCAATCCATCCAGACCAATAGAATTTATCTTTAGTACAGAAACCTGGGAAAACATTGACCAAACTGCAGCATATCTAAACATGATTAGATACAAAGGTATGACTAGTTACATTCTAGACCCTTTATACCCTGCTGTGGGGTACTAGGAGGGCATCTTCCAGTAGCATCATCCTACATACCCTACCAAAAACCCATTTGAAGCCATCAGTTGTGGTTTGTAAATGAAATGTTAGAGGAGCAGATATTTTGTCAGTTTTCATTTCCCCGAGTTGCACTAATCTGGTTCACTCATAGTCCATAGACCTGACATACTTACACATTGTCTCCTCTTACAATATACAGTCCCAGTACTACTTGTTCTACGCCTTGTGAAGAACTGAACACTCGCTCATGACTCTCATCCAAAATTAAATTAATAGTCTGATCGAAACCCTTCAGCGTTCCCTAGGAGAAAAATAAAACATGTAACAATGGCAGAACCATTTTGTCATAAATCAGCTTAACCCCCTCCCACCGATGGCCTTTTTTGTTTTTGCCTTTTGCTCCCCTCTAAAAAAAATCCCTATATTTATTTATTTGAGCGCTATGAATTATTTCTGTGTGATACATTGTACATCCTAGTGACATTATTTAATATTCCATGCCATACTCTGGGAAACGGGAAAAAAATTCCAAGATGCAGAGAAACATACATATTAAGAACTTTTGCGCCATTTTCTTGTGGACTCTGCTTTAACGACTTCCACTATTCGCTTCAACTGACACCTCCCCTTTATTCTTCGGGTCAGTACCAGTGATGGAAATAAATCTTAAAGAGGACCTGTCACCTATAAATCCGGCACTAGGAGCTGCTTACTAAAGTGTGAACATGTCCCAAGGCTGTTATCACACAGCCATTGCAGAAATAATTTCAAAAGTGTTTTATCTGTGTTGATGGTCCATCAGATTTAATTCAGTAGGTATACTAATTTAATGTGTCAGTAGGGCAGGAACAAGTGCTATGAGAAAGGGTCCAATGGATAAGTGAAAAATACAATAAGAAAAAATATATATTTTTTTACCTTAAAATTGCCTTTAAATAAAAGTGAATTTTATAAACAATATCTAAAAGTTTCTTACCACGATCATCCTCCCATCAGCTGTAATAACTGCAACCGTTCCTGCAAGTTCTGTTAAGGGTGTATTCAGCACATGAAGGGAACAGTCCTAAAAATCCTCATTAAAATATGTAACCCCATAAGGATCTCTGTGTGAGCATCTTATACTAGATGAGGGTCCAACATGAACTCACAGAGTAATCCAGTTTGTGTTTTTATAAAGTTATGCTGGTCACCCTCAAAAGACAATGTTAGAGAGGACAAATGCAAGAGAGGAAAGGATAATGCAGATAGCCTCCATGGGTAATCGTTTCAACACTGAAGCTGGGATAGCTCGCCAGCTCAGCACCGAATAGGGCAAGAATCTGTCTCGTCATACAGTGCCTCAATGTTTAAGAGCATTTGGGCTTAAATACTACTCTCCAATGACCAAATCTTTCTGTCGCAGAAAGAATCAAAAGATGAGACTTAGGCCCCTTTCACACGCGTTTTCTGCACGTGCTTTTGACGCACAGAACTTGCATTGCACTCTGACCCATTGTAATCAATGGGTCTTTTCAGACTTGCATCTTTTTTCACACACGTGCGTTTTTTTAACACACGTTTAAATCTCAGCATGCTCTACTTTTGCAAGTCACGCGCGTGAAAAACGCACCATATAAGTCTATGGAGATGCATCAAAAACGCATTGCACTCTGAGACACTTGCAAGTGCAATGCAAGTGCAGTGCGTTTTATCACGCATCAATTGCCATAGAAAAGATAGAGCTCAGTCCTGAGTCCATTTCATGCGCATTTTCTTTGAAATTGCATCAAAAACACGCGCGTGAAAAACTGAGACACTGAACAAACTCTGACTGAAAATTGATTGCACTCTGATGCAAAATGTGCATTTTTCACTGACCAAACCCTGATCAAACTCTGACGTGATCTGCAACGCAAGTGTGGAAGGGGCCTTAGTTTGCCGAGGAGCATTTTATGAGGATAGAGAAGTGGTCCACAATTCTTTCCCATGTAAGCATTCACATTCAATGAAATTCATCTGCCATATTTATACATTTTTTTCAAATGCATGTTTTTAAAAATAAATCTACCTTTGTAAAGATAATTTCCCATAAATTTCCCATACTATCCCTTAGAAACAAGATAGCTATCCTTGGATATGACCACTGCCACACTCTCCATGCAGTGACCAGGTATGTAATATTGAGGTGCCTAACCACGTAGATTTAGCATTCATTACCAGAGATGAGTGGACCCGTAGTTTAAATTCAGGTCTGGCTGCGCAACCCGTACTGTAATGTTAATGCATGACATCCTCTGGTAATGAATAGAAATGAGCAGACCCGTAGTTTCAGTTCAGGTTCGGTCACGAGGCCGAACAGTCAATCGGGCGTGTGGATGCCCCTAGCTACTAACCATGATTGGCCGCCTCTGGCAGTGGCTAGTAGCAAGTGTCGTCCATTTGCCAAATAGGCTTTAACCAATCACTCCAGCAGCGGTGGCCATATCCAAGGACAGCTCTCCTCCATTTCAAAGGGACAACATGGGTATAATTATAAGAAATAATCTTCACAGTGTAATTTTTTTTAAAATAACGTCCAACTGAAGAAATTTATGTATATATGGCTGATGAATTCAATGAACTGAGAATACCCCTTTACCTGTATGAATCAGTTTTCCCCGACCTTTTTAACTTTACATCTGCTAAACGCTTTCCATCTGCGCTGCCTAGGGTGGCGCCCCAGAACAGCACATATAATAAAGAGGTGTAAGACAACTTATCCCCCGCTTTTTTTTATCCATAGGTAAGTAGGTGAATAAGTGTTTCTGGAAACTGAAGCACACTACAACAGCAGTCTAATAGCAGGAGCAGCAGGGCTTCCCCAGTGCAGGGCCAGTATACTACAGCACCACAAACCCCGCCAGCCCCCACAGATAACATCTACCCCGGGCCACAGCAGGATACGGTTGATGTAATTCTCCAGCGCTGACGTCATCTCCCTTCCCGTTCACACACAGCGGAGAGAAGCTGAAGCCGCACGTTGTGCCCGTTGAATACAATAAATCCGCCAGATGAGGAGTCGCTTTGTATTACGTCATATTTCCGCGACAACAACAAACCCCTCCTCCCCCCGGAAGAGACACAAAGACATCGCCATTTTGGGGAAGCTATTTATCAGGAGAGGCTACAATAAAATGGTTGGGGAGCGGGACATTTATCATCAGCATCACAGCCGAGTAATTTATAGAGTACTGAGGATAAAGTTATATGTATTCATTTTTATTTTTTATTTACATCACGTAAATAAAACTCAGGTTTTATTTACTCAGGTACGAGGCGATACTGTATTATTTCAGTAGACGCACATGCATCGTATCTAGTCACACTGCGCCTCATAGTGGCAGCAATCAGAACTACCAGTTCTTACAAGGCGTCAGAGCAGCCCAAGACTTTTACCTTTTATTGCTATTTTTACTTCACCATAAAGAAAATGATTGAGTATCATACAGGTTAAACTATCTGAAGGCTCCTCGCGTCAGCCTCTGAGCAAAAAAGGGATGTTATAAATGGTGGTTATTATAAGTGTGGGGTAACATTTGGAGGGGCATTATTTACTGGGGGCAATAGTGGGATAGTATAACATAGGGGTCATTATGTAATTGTACTATAAAGTAGGGGGGGATTATGTTTTGTGTGGACAGTAGAGATAGGGGTTAGGGGCAGGTCAAGGGTGTATGTTAAAATATATTTTTTTTCTGTTTTCTGTACCTAATTTCTTTTTGGAAAGTAAGGAGGTATAGAAGTAGGACTGTTATTGAAAGAAAAAAATCAGAAATGTATTCACAAATCTACTCCAGTGCTCCAGTGGCGCTAGAGAAAAGTAATAATAATAATCATTATTTATATAGCGCCATCAAATTCTGCAGCACATACCACCGTAGCACGGCGGGCACACGGCAGCGCGGGGAGAGGAGGATGAGGTGAGTGCCGCTCACCCCCGCCTCTCTCCATAGAAAGTTATGGCGCACGACATGTCCTTTCTTTTCCCGGGCTACTGAGCAGTACAGTGCCGCACGTGTGCGGCACTGTACCGCTCCCGTACAGGGCCGTGAGCCCACAGAAGTGTATGGGGGACGTATATCGGCCATATATATGTCGGCCGTATATGCGTCCCCCATACATGTGTGTGAATGCAGCCTATAAAAGTAGATCACATAAAAATATGTATTTTTTTTTTTTTTAAAAACTTCTCTGGAAATACAAAGCGAGCAACATAAATATTCTATACTGCAGTCTGAAAAATTGACTTGACCCATCCTTAACTTGATAGCTTCTGTCATGGATACGCTGAGACCAAATACTCCACTGACCCGGTGACTAAGCTTTTTCAGCATTTGTGCCGCGATTGATCCCGCTAGGATCCATCACTGTAAATGGTAGGCGGATGTAACCATCGAATATCATACGGATGGATTGGTCTGGCACACTCGCAGTTTTTAAATTCTACTACGCTCACTTTGTATAGTGGTCATTAAATATACCCCTGATGAGCCTGTGTTGACAGGTGAAACATGACAGGTTCCGGTCGGGTTGGCAGCCAGTTAGAGCTGCGGCTCCGAGGTGAGGATATTAGGGCAACCTAGGCCCCTACCATATATTCAGGGTATGAGTAGGTATCTGCGCTCCATCATTTTGATTCCTCCCTATACTGGAGCTGACACCCCTTATCTGACCATCCTGCCTGATTACTTTTACTCATCCTTTTTTCCTTACTCATTTTTCTTTCTGCCAGTATAAATCTTGCTTATTTGTCTTCAATGGTTCTCTGGATAGTTGTATGTTCTTGTCTCCCACATGTAGTTTTGTGACATTGGAGACATGTCAGTATTTGTCGGACACTCCAAACATATAACTTGACTGAATAAATGAGTGTATACCCCAACCTGCCATTGATAAGGTTACTCTGTTGGCTTCTGACAGATGTAAACTACTGTGACAATCCTGGAAATAACAAGGAAATTGGTTAATAGAAGAATTCATATGGTGGCAGCCCTCCCTTGAAGTATTCACTGCATGACAAACATTGACGAGAGGATAATGATGTTTTCAGCCACTTAACCAAAGCAATACAAAATTCATCTCTGTCAATTAAAGCCCGCTGAAGCTACATGTCAGGAAATCTCTTCCAGTAACTGTACACCGTAGGGCATCATTTATTCATGGGAAATATATGAATGTACATTTCAAATGGTGAAGTAATGATCCAGTCTGTGAACTACTTTGCTCTGAAGTTTTAACAAAAATTCTAGAAATAAGAGGATGCATACGAATATAGAACACATACATTTGTGCATAACAATTGTTCTAAATTGTCAGTATTTCTTCGAGACATTGGGGCTTATTTACTAAGGGTCCTGCGGCCGCATTTTCGTCTGTTTTCGGGGATTGTGTTGCACGCGATCGTTTTGTGTCGTAATCACACAGGCTTTCACGTCGCAAGCCATGCACTTACATGCACCAGAAAGAATAAGGTGAACTCCGGCTGACCTGATTGGGGAAGCGACACATGCAGGAAATCGGGCGCATGATCTTCATGAATCGCAGCAGAGTTCATCCTTGTTGAACAGTCCGGATCGGGGATCGCGCAGAGACCGGGTAAGTAAATGTGCCCCATGGAGGAGAAAAGTAATAGCAATCTCGGGAAATGTTACATGTATATCTGCAGCATATATAGGTTAAAAATTATCGTATCCATAGGCATATACTGCCAGACGACATCTTTTCAGTATATGTCAGATCCTGCAGGAAACACAGGATGGACAGGTGTTGCAGGTAGAGATGAGTGGATCCAACTTTTCGGTTCAGGGTTTGAGTGCATCCAGTACGACCTGGACATATTGCCAGATTGTCGACCAATCAGCCTATCCAACAAATTGACATCCCTGACCAACAAACCATGGCTGTGATAAGCCAGAGGCGTTCCCCTAGCAAATGACAGCCATGGTTATTATACTGAATCTTTTCTCAAATAGACAGAAAAATCTGCTCAGCTACTCCTGCTCTATAATATGTAATATATATATATATATATATATATATATATATATATATATATATATATATATAATAATGGGGAATATATCTGTGGCAATATCTAGTGATATCTAGCTCTTAAGTGAGTCTACATCTACCAAATCAAACACAAGTTAAAGCAGCAGTGTGTAAGCCACATTAAAAGCTTTTCAAAGAAAGCTTTGCAGAAAATATTTATTTTATCTTATATTTATTTTATCTTAATGATCTTCTTTATGCACCAAAGACTTGGCTATTCCTTCTGGGGCATCCATTTTTCCTTTCTCCCCTAAATAATGCTACACACAAACCCTATATAAAAAGGAGATAGACTCCAGGGTTTTAAAAAACAATTATTCTTGATGTCTTGTTGTTAATATACCTGAATATGATAATTAACAGATATATTAGTTCATTACGAAATTGGGCGCTAATAGAGAGAATCATCGGTTCTGCACAGTACACAGTCACCTTAACATACGGATGAACTATTTAACATATTGCAATGGTCCCCAAAGCAACCACATGAGCAAAATAAAGATGTGAGCAATACCCTATTACACATGTCCCTAGCTGACAGATGACTGCAGATAAAAATAGCGTGAAGTACTAATTTGTAGGTAATTTTCATCTGAAACAGCAGCTTTAGAGAACAGCTTTATAATTAGGTATAATTTGAGGATTCTTCGCTAATATGTCAGAACTATTTATGAATGTAGGCCTTGTTTCCCTGAGGAGAATCTCCAACTGCTCTATTTCCATTCCTTTGATTCTTCTTTAAAATGCAAAACAATCAGTCACAAAACCCTAAACCAGGACACTTTCATCTTAGCTGTGAACATTCAAATGCAATAGTTCAGAGGGAGATTGCTGAAATTTCTCTAACTTTTGTACATTATGCTGCACATTAACTAAGGTCCTAGTGCCTGTTTACGTCGACATTGCACATTCTTTTAGGTGCAAACTGCTTGCACAGGTAATTAAGAAGTGCCTTCATCACAATTGTGTCACACGTGACCCTTTTGCGGCGCAGCTGCACTAGGCATCATGGAACACAAATTAGGGGGCATTCCGGTGCTCAAAGTCCAACAGAATTGTGTTGCACACCCTATGTTTAAGGTACACCAAAAAACAGTTGGTTAAATCTATCGGGGCAATGCAGGGAGCAGTTTGCACTACTCTTAGTAAATGTGCCCCTATGCCTCTAAAATCATATATATAAATGGGGGTCATTTACTAAGGGCCCGATTCGCGTTTTCCCCACGTGTTACCCGAATATTTCCGATTTGCGCCGATTTCCCCTGTATTGCCCCGGGATTTTGGCGCACGCGATCGGATTTTGCCACATCGGCGCCGGCATGCACGCGACGGAAATCGGGGGGCGTGGCCAAACGAAAACCCGACGGATTCGAAAAAACCGCCGCATTTAAAATTGCACTTACCTTCACCAGGTATAGGCCGGTGAATTTCAGGGCATTCCAGCAGGGTCTCGGCGGACTTCAGCGCAGCAGCGACATCTGGTGGACGGCAGAGGAACTACCTTAGTGAATCCCAGCCAGACCAGAATCAACCGCAGAGAACGCGCCGCTGGATCGCGAATGGGCCGGGTAAGTAAATCTGCCCCAATGACTCAGTCACATTTTATGTACTTGTCTCTTTTACAACTAATTAAAGGGGAATGTTTTGTTATGATTTTATACAGTTTAGGTTTTGTTTTTTATGATTGTTGTGAACTATGACAATGACTATATATAACTAATTGAATTGGTAGCAAAATCTGAGGTAAACTAGTTGTTTCTAAAAATAGCCTAAAACCCACAAATGGGTGCTCTGCTAATGTAGGCTATAAAGTCACATATCCAAAGCCAACAGACATAAATTTAATGACATACAAAAAGCAAAAGAAAGATGCGTGAATAGCCAGTTAAACGTAAGCAACTTATCTTTATTAATTATACAAAATTTATAAATCACAACAATCAACAAACAACCCAGACCCATTGAAAAAACACTTAAAAGTACCAAAAAATTTTACACAAACACACTATCATTGGTAGGAGTAAGGTGTGCCCACCAATATACTTCTACAACACCTAAGTGTAAGACTGCCCTAGGTACCAATTCACATAACACAGGTGGTTCACGGTGAATAAAAATGATAAAACAATAAAATAAAATGAAAAAATGTCACCCCAGTAACACAGTCCAGGGGGTGATGTGGTGCAGGGAGCACTCCATGTATTACATCACTAATAGGTGACTTCCTTAATCGTACAATCTATTCTACCCCTGAGGAAGTCGCCTAGTAGTGACGGAATGCACGGGATGCTCCATGCACCACAACACGGACTGGACTGGGTGACTTTTCTAGACTTATTGTTTTGACAATGTTTTGATATAATAAAAAAGAAATAAAACAAAACGCAAGATCACCACATATATGTCATGTGACAAAGATAAGCACCAGAGGAGCCAGAAAGATAGAATATAGCAAATATACCAAAAACAGAACAAAAGAGGAAACAAGAAACAAGGCTAACAAAACATATATTTAGTGATATAAATAATCTTTAATGCATGTGCAAGATAATAAGCTATGTAAAAATGATAAAATGCATCTCAGAAAGAAACAATGCAAGCCAGGTAAAAGTACAAAGATAATATAGAAAATTGTGTTATGGTCAAAAAAGGATCAAATATACAATAATATACATATAAGCGCCAAGATGGCATAGATGCATAAAATGTAAAAGACCCAAAGTAATGGCCGAATAGTAAATGTCCTGCACACAAGGTACAAAATGCGAGCCAAAAGAGGCAAAAGGTAGCGCAAAGTGTGGAGGACAAGGGGACAAACTATTACCTGGCGTGCAACCCCGATGCCCTTTTTTTTAACAGCAGCTGGTCTCTTTCAAGGGATGACGCCAGGTAAGTGAATACATGTATATAAAAGAACTATGGGCCTATGGCGGACAAGACAATAATGAACAGATGATGCCCACCTGTGGATGGAACGCATGTGCACACATTGAGGTGAGTATGCAAACAAAGTAAAGGCCCGTGACGCAAGAGGAGGGAATAACGCCCACCTTGGCGTCAGCCGGACACAAGTGAACAGGTGACAGCAACATGGGACGGAGGGAATACCGCCCCCCGTGATGCTGGCAAAGACGAAGGAAGACACAACATCAGCTGGGGGAGGAAAGATCACGTCCACCGTGAAGTCACAAACATAGCCGCCGATAACATGTGAAGCAGGTAAATAACAGTGGTGCCTGCGAGGGTGCGGAAAACACGCCGCCCAACATAACATCAGACAGGTAAAAAATAAGTCAATGGCAAAACAGGATTATGCCCACCGTGACGTCGGGAGCACAGCCGCCAATATCCAAGGCAACAAAGAACCAATAACAAAACATTCCTACGTGATGAAAGAGAATTTTAAAAAAAGTGATAAATGAATTGGTTAATGTAAACGCATAAATGTAGCAACAGCAATCATAGTTGCCAGGACAAAACAGTAAAATACTGTGAATAATATGTAATACAAGATATATAGCATAATAAAGTGACAATAGTACATATTTTAATAAAGTGCATAAGAATAATAAATATATATATATATACATGTTTGATGAATTAGTAATAAAGTGCTATGCATGGGTTATAAACAGGAAAAACACAAATGACAATATATTGTGAAAAATACAGTACAACATTCATGAATAAATAAATAACCATTAGTGAATATAAAGGTTTAAAAGTAGGGAATATATATCTCTTATCCAGCTAAATAACTAAATAAATAACAGATACATGTGCAAAGTAGTGCAACAAAGTGCAAGTAAAGTGCAATGTGAACACACTGAAGACAAGAACTGTCTATAGTATATAGAATGCTAAAGTAATTAGATGTAAATACATATTCTCTAATGCATAAAGCACTGTAAAATTGCAAGAATATAAATGCAAGCCTTAGGTAAATAATAAGGTCAAAAAATAAACAAAATTGAAAAAGTCACATAGGAATAATAAGAAGGCTGCTACAACCAGAATGCCTGTAGGTGGAACCTGTGAGGAATGGATTTCAAAAGAAACAAATATATGTAGTACAGCAAAATTATGCGAGTCAAAATATAATGTTATAAAAGAAACAATGTAGCGCAACACCCAATGCATATAGAGTCAAAATAGCACACCAGGAAAGTCATGCCACCAAATGGTCCATAGAAATGCAAATACCAAATTGTAGCAAAAATACATAACAGTTAAAACCAATAAAAAACATACAATATACAGACAAAGAAAGTCAGATCAACTATGGAGGGGCTGGCAAATGGCAGAAAGAGCAATAATAAAGAGAGACAACATAAAAATCATGATTGTTCTTATAAAAAGAGGAAAAAACTAAATTTTCGTTCAAACCGAGTGGATAAGCTGTGTGAAGTGTCCGTATCCACTTGAATTCATTTTGAAGTAGTTTTTTCTCGAGTGTTCCACCTCACATGGTCAGATCAATGTGATCAATGCCACAAATTTTCAACAAGTTTGAGTTGCAGCCATGATATGTTCTGAAGTGACGAGGAATGGACTTCAGCTTGTCAATCTGTGAAGGATGAATCGAAGCCGAATTAGAATTGTCCATGACAAGTTCCCTTGCTCTGGTACATAACTCACGAGTGGTCATCCCTATGTAAATCTTAGGGCAGGAGCAGCAAGCATAATAGACCACTGCCTCCGTGTCACACAAAATACTCCAAGTCATCTTAAAATCGCGACCACCTCTTAGATGTGAAAATGTGGTTGCTTTTTCCATGTTGGGGTATGCGATGCAGTGGCCGCAAGGTCTGCTGTCCCAAATAGGTTTTGAAGCCCCAAAAATGAGTGGTTGTGACAGAGTAAACTAGCTCCTAACAAGCCTGTCACAAAGATTTCTAGCACGTTTAGGGGCGGTTGTTGGATAGGTTGTCAGAATCTGCTAAAGAACTGGATCAGAGAGCAAGATTGGCCGATATTTGGTCAAAATAATGGTCATGTCCTTCCAATGGTCATGAAACGGAGTAGTGAATCTCGGCGGCTGAGTGGAAACATGTCTCACCTGAGGATGTAGCAAGGAGGGACGGTTAGTAAACCTAGCTCTACTGTAAGCCTTTTTAATTGATTGTCTGCTATATCCACGATCCAGGAACCGTTGCTGAAGCTCAAATGCCCTTTCTTCAAACTGTTCATTAGTACAACAGATACATCTAATTCTGAGGAATTATCCAGTGGGAATGGCATTTACTGTGTGTCTAGGATGGGCTGAAGAGAAGTGTAGAAAATAACTGACAGAAGTTTCCTTCCTGTAGATGTCAGTACAGAGAAGTCCATTAGGATCATGTGTGACAGAGACTTCCAAAAAATTGACTTTATAAGCATTACTCTCAACTTAAGTCAATATCAAGTCAACTTAATATTTAGAGTATTTCTATTAAGCCTGTCAATAAATGATCTTCAATCATCTTGACCACCCTGCCAGATGAAGTAGATGTCATCTATGTACCGGACCCACATGGGGATCCGGCACACAGATGCATCATCATAAAGAAACAGCTCCCTCTCCCACAACAAATTGGCATATGAGGGTGCACAAGCAGCCCCCATTGCTGTGCCCTGGAGTTGCAGGTAGAAGAAGCCATTGAAGGTGAAAAAATGAGGGGAAGGAACAAATTCTTACATGAACGTGATGAAATTTTGTTCATAATTGGTATAATATGTCATATGGTATAGTATAATCATATGTAAAAATTATGACACAGCCGGGAGGCCATCTACGTGTCTGATGGAGATATACAGTGATTCAACACCACATGTAACCAATAAATCATCAGAATCTAAGTGGACACCATCAAGTCTACGCCAAACGTCTGTGGAGTCCTGTAAATAGGATGGCAAAATTTGAACAATTGGCTGCAAAATAGCGTCAAGATATTTGCACACATTGTCAGTTTGATTACCTCTACCCGCAATGATAGGTCTGCCAGGTGGTACAGTCTCATTTTTGTGGATCTTGGGAAGCAATAATGTTGAAATGGTCGCATCCTTCTTAAAAAGAGCATCAAAGGGGATCATATGTAAGTTTTTTGTAACACTGTGTATAACGTAGTTGTCTATGAGCCTCCTTGATGTGCATAGAGGTAGGCCATAAGACAACATTACCACCTTTTTTAATTTTCTGATTTAAATTTTCTGAGACTTGCTCTCTCTTCACAAGATAAATTGTCATGCTGAATGGTGTTGGGGATATTGATGAATTCCTGTGACACAGCGTTCACAAAGACATCAATCACGGGACAGCTGGACAAAGCAGGAAATTTGGTAGATTTAGGTCTAATGCAAGAAGGAATGGAATTTACATTAAGTTGTTCAAATGAAGTATATTGCACAGAGCTAAGATTGCTTTGAGAGGCAGTATCGGACATACCTTGTTCCATCTGAAGTTCTTTCAAAATTTGTAGAACTTCCATATCTTGAGTATCATCAATATGCAATTGTGTGGGCTCCGCAATGTTGTTATGAAACATCCATATAAAAAATCAGATTGCGGGCAAAAAAGTGCAGATCCTTTATTGCTACAAATGGGTTAAAAGATGAAGATGGGACAAAAGTTAGCCCTTTGGATAAAACCTGTATGGCAGTAGAAGTCAGATCATAAGAAGAAAGGTTATGTCACAGGTGCTCCTGCGACCCATGTTTCGGGTTGCAGACGCACCCCTGTGCCTCCGTGTGCCCCTACTTCCCCCTGGTGGCAGGCTCGCCCACCTTCCCACGCTACAGCGACGGTCTCCTCGCTTCAGTGCGTGCACCCTAGGAGCCAGCAAATACCTCCTCCTTCTTCTGTGGCTGATTCCACCAATGTCTATGAAGTCAAAGAGGTCCTGGACATGAAGTTGATTAGAGGAAGATGGTACTTTCTCATTGACTGGAAGGGGTTCGATCCGGAGGAGAGATCGTGGGAGCCTGAGTACAACATCCGTGACCGTGCCCTTCTGAAGAGATTTCTTCAGACCAAGAGGGGGGAGGCCAAAGGGGGTGGTACTGTCACAGGTGCTACTGCGATGAAATATGTTTTGGGTTACAGGTGCACCCGTGTGCCTCTGTGTGCCCCCTCGCCCCGCACCGGCAGGCTCGCTCACCTTCCCGTGCTCCAGTGACGGTCTCCTCGCTTTGTGCCTGTCCTGACCTATTGCTACGTCCCCGTGCTGCCTGTCTTGACCTCCTGCCTGTTCCTGACCACAAGTTTGCCTTACGATTCTGCACTACGCCTTGGCTGCCATCGCAGACAAAGTGGCACTTGTGGAACAACCTGGTGGTACCACGCTGCAGCAAGTCCAACCTGCTTTGCTGCGAGCTCTGGTGAAAACCGGGTACCACTTAAACTCCGGTCCCAGGTGTCGGCTTACGTCATCGTCCGCGGTAGTACAGAGGATCCATTACCTCTGATCCTGACAGGTTAATTACCTTAAGGCGGTTTTGTGGCTCGTGATGTTTATCCATTTTCCTCCTGGACTGTCGAGGGTAGCCAAAGTCTCTTTTTTTGTTTCTGACTAGGGTTCACAAGGGAGAGGAAAAAAAAAAATTAGCAGACACAATTGGCAGACAAATAACAGGATACTAGGCATTAGGGAAGTCCAAACAGCTGGGGTGCACATCCAGTATACACAGTCCAATGAAACAGAAGTAGTGTAGGATAAACTTTTTATTGTGGCAGAGGTAACAGGACAGAGTGAGGAGCTGCCTCGCTGAGGCGACGGGCCGTTTCGCGTGTACACACACCCTTTCTCAAGCCTTCATTATTGTCTTGTCAGCCATGGGTCAATAGTTCTTTTATATACTTGTATTCTGCTGCCTCTTTATATTATATACTTGCTACCTTTTGCCTCTTTTGGCTCACATTTTGTACCTTGTGTGCAGGACATTTACTATTCGGCTATTACCTTGGATCTTTTACATTTTATGCATGTATGCCATCTTGGAGCTTATACATATATTTTTGTATATTAGTATCCTTTTTTGGCCATAACACAATTTGCTATATTGTCTTTGTACTTTTTTATACATTCTTCGGTGGACCTGTTACCTGGCTTGCATTTTTTCTTTCTTAGATGCATTTTATCAGTGTTTTGATATAGGTTTGACTTGAACAATGGTTATGATATCATAGTTCTTATAAATGGTTAAAGTAGTGTCCAGGAACCTATGGTCTTTCCCTGGATCAATGCCCACTGCCCTCCGCCAACCAGCAAACAAAGGTGCTGAGGACAAATTTTACTAAATGCATAGAAAATGTATTTACGGTTTCTATTATTTGGAAGGCCATGTTATGCATAACAGGTGCCCCTTGTTTAGCAAATCTAAACATTCTAGAAGACACTTAACTTGTTAGTGACTTATATCGGACGCAGAGCTGATGCCGGTTCAGCTCATGATTGCATGTTCATGTCCCATGGTGGAAATAGTAAAAAAGTAAAAAAAAAATGTTATTCAATAAAAAATAAATCAATAAAAATGCCCATAATCCCCATAACATATAAACAGACATATAACACAAAAAAAGTCTAACTCATAACACAAACGGCACATATACACTCACCGGCCACTTTATTAGGTACACCATGCTAGTAACGGGTTGGACCCCCTTTTGCCTTCAGAACTGCCTCAATTCTTCGTGGCATAGATTCAACAAGGTGCTGGAAGCATTCCTCAGAGATTTTGGTCCATATTTACAAGATGGCATCACACAGTTTCCGCAGATTTGTCGGCTGCACATCCATGATGCAAATCTCCAGTTTCCACCACATCCCAAAGATGCTCTATTGCAGTGATGGCAAACCTTTTAGACACAGAGTGCCCAAACTACAACCAAAACCCACGTATTTTTCGCAAAGTGCCAATGCGACAAATTAAGCAGTGACTTATTATTACCTGCTCTTTCACAGGTTTAAATTGTAATGGCACCCAAGGACACGATAACAGTAGAAAGAAGGAGAAGAAGTTTGGATTATCATTGTAGCCCCTTCTGGGGTCCTGGGCTGCCTGGGACTACAAGAGGCCTTGAGTCCTATCTGGCAAATTGTACCCTGGGGTGATGGCAAGGGTGCCCATAAAGAGGGCTCTGAGTGCCACCTCTGGCACCCGTGCCATAGGTTCGCCACCACTGCTCTATTAGATTGAGATATGGTGACTGTGGAGGCCATTTGAGTACAGTGAACTCATTGTCATGTTCAAGAAACCAGTCTGAGATGATTCCAGCTTTATGACATGGCACATTATCCTGCTGAAAGTAGCCATCAGATGTTGGGTACATTGTGGTCATAAAGGGATGGCCATGGTCAACAACAATACTCAGGTAGGCTGTGGTGTTGCAACGATGCTCAATTGGTACCAAGGGGCCCAAGGAGTGCCAAGAAAATATTCCCCACACCATGACACCACCACCACCAGCCTGAACCGTTGATACAAGGCAGGATGGATCCATGCTTTCATGTAGTTGGTGCCAAATTCTGACCCTACCATCCGAATGTCGCAGAAATCGAGACTCATCAGACCAGGCAACGTTTTTCCAATCTTCTACTGTCCAATTTTGATGAGCTTGTGCAAATTGTAGCCTCAGTTTCCTGTTCTTAGCTGAAAGGAGTAGCATCCGGTGTGGTCTTCTGCTGCTGTAGCCCATCTGCCTCAAAGTTTGACGTACTGTGCGTTCAGAGATGCTCTTTTGACTACCTTGGTTGTAACGGGTGGCGATTGTTGCCTTTCTATCAGCTCGAACCAGTCTGCCCATTCTCCTCTAACCTCTGGCATCAACAAGGCATTTCCGCCCACAGAACTGACGCTCACTGGATGTTTTTTCTTTTTCAGACCATTCTCTGTAAACCCTAGATATGTTTGTGCGTGAAAATCCCAGTAGATCAGCAGTTTCTGAAATACTCAGACCAGCCCTTCTGGCACCAACAACCATGCCACGTTCAAAGGCACTCAAATCACCTTTCTTCCCCATACTGATGCTCGGTTTGAACTGCAGGAGATTGTCTTGACCATGTCTACATGCCTAAATGCACTGAGTTGCCGCCATGTTATTGGCTGATTAGAAATTAAGTACTAACGAGCAGTTGGACAGGTGTACCTAATAAAGTGGCCGGTGAGTGTATAGTATCACTGTGTCTGTAAGGCCCCTTTCACACTTGTGTGCTTTTGACGCGCAGAACTTGCATTGCACTCTGACCCATGGGTCTTTTCAGACTTGCATTTTTTTTCACGCGTTTTTTTAACGCGCGTGAAAAACGCACCATACAAGTCTATGGAGATGCATCAAAAACGCATTGCACTCTGAGACACTTGCAAGCGCAATGGAAGTGCAATACGTTTTTCACGCATCAATTGCGATAGAAAAGATAGAGCTCAGTCCTGAGTCCATTTCACGCGCATTTTCTGCGTGTGAAAAACGCATTGAAATTGCATTGAAATTGCATCAAAAACGCGCGTGATGACACCCACACGATGAACGCTGTTCAAAAAACTGTTAAAAACCAAGTACGTGCAGCTGCTGGTTCTGCATACATACTCTATGCAAGTCACGGACTTGCCCGCGCAGCTACCAGGAGCTGCACGCTGAACATTTCTGGGTAGGAGAATTAAAAGAGGCTACTGGAGTAGCTGCTCTGTGTAGCTTCAGCTCCGGCTACCCCACACCCCAGTAGCCTCTGTCACGGGGGCTCCCGCAATCCCTGTCTCGGATCGCGGGCGCATCCGTGCTCCCTCGTGTGCCCCCGCTGCAGCCCGGTCTCCTCACTCACCTCTCCCGGCTCCTGCTCTTCCCTGGACTGCCGTGCGCGCGCGTCTCCGCCTCCTAGGGCGCGCGTGCAGCTCCTGCCGAAAATTTAAAGGGCCAGCGCACCGCTAATTGGTGCACTTGTTGAACACCTCACCTTTAAGAATCCTGCCTCTTCCTGTGTCCCCTGCCGGATCTTTGTGCCTCATAGCCTTAGAGAAAGCTTCCAAGCGAGTTTTCCTGCATTCCTGTGCATTCCTGCGTTCCTGTGTATTCCTGCATTCCTGTGTATTCCTGCGTTCCTGTGTGTCCCTGAATCCTGTGTTGCCGTGTTACCTAAGTTCCTCCGTTTTGCTGTGTTCCGTGTGCCTGTGTTCCCGTTCCCACCTGCCTGGACCTCCTGTTGCTGCCCCCGGACTTGGACTTGACATTGCATCTCTTCCCCCTGCCCTGACCCTGTGCCTGGACCTGACTACGAGATTGTCATCCGCTAAGGTACCTCGACCTCGGCTGCCACCGCGGGCTAGTCGCACCTGGGAACGACCTAGCGGTATCCGGCCGCAGCAAGTCCAACCCGCTTTGCGGCGGGCTCTGGTGAATACCAGGTGCCGCTAGACTCCGATCCCGGGTGTTGGCTAGTTCCATCTCCCGCGGTGGCCCAGAGGATCCACTGATCCTAACAGCCTCTTTCACTAGTTTGCGTATTAGGGCAATAAAAAATTGGCCAGTGAAAGATTAGCCCTAAAAAGTGTTCCAAAGGCATTTATTAGAGGAACCTGCCACCGGATCTACCTTACTAGGTAGTTAGTAGGTTTCCTTTAAGTGTTCCTAAAATGATTGTATATTAGCCTTCAAGAGAACAGAGATAAGAGCTACAGACTGAGCTGTCAGATATATTCTCAGATGGATTTTTCTCAGAACAGGACAGAACTGCCTTGCATGTATGAGAGAAGTTTCAGACCACAATAAATGTAATATACTGAATAGACAATGCATTCAAAAGTACCCACAGTGTTTACAAATATGAGAATTCAGCCAGACACTCCTAGCACTAAATAGTTGATTTTACTCTAAATTTAACTCCAGTTTATCTTCCTGTGAGAAGTGTCACAATGTTATATGTGACTGTACACAGCACTGTCAATGGTGTCATTGTCTCTTAAGCAAATATACATGATGCAATATTTCCATCAGCAGCTACTGAAATCTTTTCTTTGGGATTCTTTTATTAGTGGCTGTCAAGAATGTCAAAGAAATATCCTGACAATTTGTAAAAAAAAAAACTAAAAAATACAGTGTATATTTGTGTTTCGTGCCGCAACTTGCAACAATATAGCATATTTTGACCAGTTTGACAGGTTGTTGAATTAGTTGCAACTAGAACAAGATGAACAGCAACATGATGATTGCCTAAAAAAAACTGTCATTTTCATGTATTTTTAACTGAAACATGTACAGGAGTGGCACGATTTAGAACAACTGCTCTTTTTGTTGCAAATGTTAAATATCTTTAGCAGACCATATACGGTACATAAATGTGTATTGTGTATCATGAAAAGTTATACAGTCTGCCAATATACTTTCTATATCAATTTCTTGTGGTTTTCAACATCTCTGCTTGCTGTCCTTGTGTAGAAAGCTCAGTGGCGTAACCACAGCCGTAGCAGCCATAGCGGTTGCTACGGGGCCCAGGCACAGGGGCCCGGGATGAACAACCTCATCTGTGGCCGCCAGACTCGGCCTTTTCATTTGCGGCCACTCAGCCCGCCCCGACGGCTACAACAGCATGGCCTGTAGATTTCATCTGCGGCTGGCCCCGCCCTCTTCGTCCGCGGACGCCCGCCCTCCTAGTCAACCCGCGGCCGCCCTCCCAAGTCTGTATGCGGCCGCCCAGGCAACCCTCTACAACCACGGTCGCGCAGCCTAGTCCGACCGCTGTTGTACGCCCGGCTTCTTCTTCCGCGGAGGCCCGGCTGGCTTACTGCGTTCATGGTCTCGCGGTCGGCCTACTACTTCGGCGGCTTCCCAGGCGTGTAGGCCCACACGATGCCGCAGCCTACCAGCCCGAAGAAGCAGCCATCCTTGTCTGCAAGAAAAGTAAGTAATTCTTTATGTATGTATAGTTAGATGTATGTGTGTGTATGTGCTGTGTGTATGTGTGTGTGTAAATGCTGTGTGTGTATATGTGTTTTATGCTGTGAATAAGTGTGTGTATGTATACTGTGTGTATATGTGTTTATATGCTGTGTGTATATGCTGTGCATGTGCTGTGTGTATGTTTGTGTATATGCTGTGTGTATGTGTGTGTATATGCTGTGTGTGTATATGTGTTTATATGCAGTGTGTAAGTGTGTTTATATGCTGTGTGTATATATGTTTATATGCAGTATGTATGAGTATGTGTGTATATACGGCATGTATACGCAGTATGTGTGTATATTCTGTGTATACCGTATGTGTGTATATACGGCATGTATACGCAGTATGTGTGTATATGCTGTATTTACCGTATGTGTGTATATACGGCATGTATACGCAGTATGTGTGTATGTGCTGTATATACCGTATGTGTGTATATACAGCATGTATACGTAGTATGTGTGTATATGCTGTATATACCGTATGTGTGTATATACTGCATTTATACGCAGTATTTGTGTATATGCTGTATATACCGTATGTGTGTATATACGGCATGTATACACAGTATGTGTGTAAACGCTGTATATAATGTGTGTTTGTGTATATGCTGTATATACTGTATGTGTGGTTATATGCTTTATGTATATGCATATGGTGTGTGTGTGTATCTGCTGTATGTACTGTATGTATTTTTGTGTATACTGTATATAGATTCAGTATGTGTATATGGTGTTTTTATACTGCATGTATGTGTATACACAGTTGGTGTATACCATATGTAAAATAATATGATGTATGCTATATGTATGTATATAAACACAATACAGGCGGTCCCCTACTTAAGAACACTCGACTTACATACGACCCCTAGTCACAAACGGACCTCTGGATATTGGTAATTTATTGTGGTTTAGTCCTAGGCTACAATAAACAGCTGTAACAGTTATCACTGGTGTCTGTAATGACGATTTAGTGTGAATATTGATTCTTATGACAACCCAACATTTTTAAAATCCAATTGTCGCAGAGACCAAAAAAGTTCTGGCTGGGATTACAATGATAAAGTATACAGTTCCGACTTACATACAAACTCAACTTAAGAACAAACCTTCAGACCCTATCTTGTATGTAACCCAGGGACTGCCTGTATATGCAACTTTGATGCATATATACTCTATGTATATACAGTAGGAGTTTGTATATACTATATGTATTAGTGTATAAATGTATATATGAGTACCTAAATGTGTGTATGAGTATATAGGTATACGTATGTATGTGTGTACGAGTTTATAAAAGTGAGTGTAGAATGTTATGTGTATGTATTTAAGTGTATAAATGTGTTTGTATAAATGTGTGTATATGTATGAATATTTTTTTAAGGGGGAGGGGGGCCCCATGCAGAAATCTGCTATGGGGCCCTGCCTCTCGTAGTTACGCCACTGAGAAAGTTTGTAGGTTTACTTCCAGTGAATAGAAATCTGTCCATTTGATTTGATGGACACACAGGTTCACGAGCCATTATTATCACACAACTCCTATTACACCTCTAATGAACCTGCATGTCCATCACAAGACCATGCCAAGCCAAAGAGCCAGTTGTGGTATGATGGTTCCAAACTGTGTTTAGGGGTCTTTGGTTTAATCTGCATGGCGTTTCATGTTCTATGTGTCTTCTAGATCTAGTTCCAGGTGGAGAGACAACACAAGCAAATGAGGCCCAAAACTGCTGACAATATCTGTATCGAGTGAACTGCTGAAATATAAGAAATAAGTAATACAAGAGGAATGTATACATAGGAGATAGGTAGATAGATAAATAGATGGTATCTAAGGGCTACGACTAAGGGCCCTTTGGGGTCTCGAAACGCGTCAGTCATACGTGCTACGTGTTACATTTTTATTCATTTTGGTAATAAAGCTTGAAGATCTTTTAACACAGCTCTGGATTACCTTTTCCTTTTTTATGATTACATAGATAGTAAATCTATCTACTTCTTACTGGCATTGGTTATCACAGATATTGAATAACAACTTTCCCTTTTAGCCTCATGATGCATCCCAGTAAGTGAACAAGCCTGTCGTACCACATGGAGATTGTCATCTGACCTGCTTTCAAAACCTTCATTAAATTCATACATGATGTTTTGTCCCTGCTCTTTGAGAGCCCAATTGTCAAATATCTAAAATTGTGCCTTACAGTGTTTCTGTTTCAGGGTGCCTCCCCTAGTTACGGTTGCCATGGAAATGAGGACCTTAGTATCTATGCACTATATTTCAATTAAGGGCATAGCTGTTTTGTAAAATGTTTCGATGTAACATTTTTCTTAAGAGGCTTTTTTTTTCTTGGCTTGTCCTTCTGCTTCTAAAGATCTGGTATTTACTTTTACAGGTAATTTAGGAGTAAAACCAACTAACAATTACGTGGCTGTCTAATTAGCATCATGTCTATCTTTCTTTTGTATATTGTCTCCTTTCAGAGTTTTGCACCATTAGAAGATCAGAAAATAGCAGCATCATTTACAGGATTTATGTTGTCCTGCTTTTACAAAACAGACATAGTTCAAATGCATATCCATCATCAAAGACAAGCTCGGCTGTTGCAACTGGCCATTTATCATGAAAAATCTAAAGCTTTGGCTTAATAATGCTAACCCTACAGATATTAATGTGTTGTCTGCTTTTATTATTTTAGGCCAGTGATTGGATGCAGTGGTCACCTTCTGCTGACCCTGCAATGGGGTTTAGGTTTTTGTTCAGAGTTGGCATTTACATTGCTTTTTGAAATGCAATACAACAGCTGAGAAGAGGAGATTTGCCATTGCGTTAACATTTGCATACCGCAATGCACTGGACACAAGGAGGGGTGAGCGCTGCTTACCCCTCCATAGGAAATTGCGTAGCAGACCGTAAGTATGGGGAAAGATAGAGCATGTGTGTGGCACTGTATAGCCGCTGGGTCACCAAAGCCATTGAAGGGGACCAAACTTGCGCTTAAAACTGGGGAGTTATTGTCAAATTTTACTCAAATGCACTTACATCTCAGGACAGTATTTGCCAAATGTATCCAACAGTTCATAACTTTTTCATATCTTTAAGTCTACACAGTCTCCTGCTAAAGCGACTTCAAAAAGTGTCATGATAATAAATTCTCCCTGCCCTGTGCACTGTCTTCCGATACATCTGCCCCATGTGCATATGTAGACCCCTCAGGTAGACCCCTCTCACACATATTACTCCTCCAGTCCTGTATTCCTGTGCTGTATGAATCAGTATATATGTGACATTTTTCATCCTTATGTGCATGTAAATCACTGTATCTATACTGTATCCATATAAATACGGTGGGCTGGCATATGATAGCTGGCTGACTATTGGCTGGTTGAAAGAATTCACCTCCTGCTGGTTCTGGTCTTCCTGGATGCTGTACGTATATACGGCAGCATATGGTACACAGCTTTATGCAGCAGAAATGCAACACGTATTTTAAATGTTGCCATAGACTTCTACGGAATGGACATACTGGAGAAAATAGGACATGCTCTATATTTTTTTACGTCTCGCTCATTGTATGGTATGGTGGACAATATGGCCATGTTAATGAATGTGACCGTATGCTACCTGAATGAAAACGGCACGGTAAAGGTATGTTCATGTAAAAGAGGCCTAAGTGACAATAAACTAGTATATTAAAATAGTGCATAATTTTCAGGGAGAAATCTATTATTGGATAATCAGTATGTGAATTGGATGAGAATATACCTGCATTTAACCGGGATCTTTGGAGTTTGGAGTTGTCTGGCTCCTGTTATTAATGTAGTAGGGCACATTCATACAGAGCATTTGTGGTATATACAAGATAGGGTCTGTAGGTTTGTTCTTAAGTTGAATTTGTATGTAACTCGGAACTGTATATTTTATAATTGTAATCCCAGCCAGAACTTTTTTGGTCTCTGTGACAATTGGATTTTAGGTAGGGGACCGTCTGTATATGTCATTTTATGTGTCATTTTATGTGTTGATGGGGATTTGGCACATGTTTATTAAATGTATTATTTATTTATTTTTTGAATTTTTTTTTTTAACTTTGTTACTTTTTCCACCATGGGTCATGAACAAGCAATGATCTGATTGCTTGTTCATGATAATACTGATAATACTGAAGTATTGTAGGGTATTAGCTCAGTCAGCCTATGCACATGCCTTTAAGATCCCATCACAGATGGGATTTCACAGGGACTGCCATTACACCAATCGGTGCCCCCCAAAGTCCGGCACTCAGCATCTGATATATCGGACGCACAGAGCCAAGAGGTTAAATAACTCTTTTGTTTTGCTACGAAGCTACTACATTCCAGGATTTTAGATGGAAAGAATGGTTAAACTATACCACCTCTATGCTTAGAGAGCTATGTCATTGTACCGAACCTGATGAAGACTCCAGTATGGAGTTAAAATACATAGTTCATTCTAAATTCAATAAATATTACTTTGAAGCTTGAAGATGCACAGTTCTGATATGGAATTGTCTTGCCAATAACTCAAAAAATTGAGGGAAAGGGTGACAGAGTAGGTTTCTCCCTATGGCAACACTGGTGTGTAGATAGGATAGGGCCTAACTTGCAGATTGGTGGGGGTCTCAGTGATCAATCTCCATCTGCTCCATAGAGATAAATGGGACAGCACAGACATGCTCGGCTGACTGCTCCGCTCATCTCGGTGAGTGACAAAGGAGTCTGACGGAGATACATTGGACCCCCGCTCTTGTGATCTGTGGGGGGTCTCATCACTGAGACCCCCACTGATCAGCAAATTAGGCCCTATCCTGTGGAAAAATCTGTTTAATACCCCCAATGTATCTAGCATTTTTATGTGTGGTATTGGTACAGTAGTAATAAAATTACTGTTACTGTTAAAGGAGCTATAATTGCTGACATTATAGGCTTTGAGATATAAATAAGAACAATAACTAGGAATTCCATATGCATATGTCTCATGTGCATAAAATAAAGGGGAAAAACGTCAACATTTGGCAGCTCTTTTTTTGCGCCATATATATGATCATGTCTTATTTACTTGGGATACATGTTCAGTTTTTCCTATCCTGGCAGTTGCAAATTTGGGCTTTTTTTTAGACTTTTTGCTGCAAATGTCTCAAATCTACATGGATACATGCCACGTGAGGGGGTCATATACAGGAGAGGATACAAGCCATGTGAGGGGGTTATATACAAGAGAGGACACAAGCCATTTGATGGGGTTATATACAGCAGGAGAGGACACAAGCCATGTGAGAGGGTTATATGCAGCAGAGGGCACAAGCCATGTGAGGGGGTTATATACAGGAGAGGATACAAGCTATGTGAGGGGGTTATACACAGGAGTGGACACAAGCCATGTGAGGGGTTATATACAGGAGAGGATACAAGCCATGTGAGGGGTTATATACAGGAGAGGACACAAGCCATGTGAGGGGGTATATGTAGGAGAGGATACAAGCCACGTGAGGGGGTTATATACAGGAGAGAATACAAGCCATGTGAGGGGTTATATACAGGAGAGGACACAAGCCACGTGAGGGGGTATATGTAGGGGAGGATACAAGCCACGTGAGGGGGTTATATACTGGAGTGGACACAAGCAATGTGAGGGGGTTACATGCAGAAGTGGACACTACTGTAAGTTTTGGATTTGAGGCTGTGTCCTGCATTTTTAAGCACTGTAGTCACACCCCAGGGAGATGACGATATGTGAGGCTGCGGTCACACATGGTGTTAAGTGTGCGATCACAGGTTGTGTTTTAATTGTGTTTTGACACACATTACAACAGCTGAGGAGAGGTGATTTGCCTAATTACATTAGTGTTAACATTTGCATTTACAAAAAGCATATTAAACACGGTGTTAACATATGTGTTAACATCACATTTACATTGCATTTTGTAAACGCAAATGTTAACAGTAATGAGGTCAATCACCTCTCCTCAGCTGTTGTAATGTGTGTCAAAACGCAATTAAAATGGAATCCAAACGCAATGTGTGACCGCCTCCTTAGAAGTAACCAATAATTTAAAAAAAAAATTTATTTAAAAAAAAAAAGGTTACTGTGCAAAATTTTAAACATTTTAAGCATGTGAAATAATTCCAATTTACATGTTAAAACAGGTTCCATGCAAACTAGGTGCAGATTTGCGATTAAAAAGGCTGTACTGAGTAAAAACTGAGTATAGTACAAAGCCTTTGTGACTGTGGCTTCAAGTGTTTAGCTATAAGATGGGAAAATTGCTCCCCATCATTAATTTACATTTAATGTAAGCAACGCCAAAATTACTGCAGCATCCTCATTATAAATGTACAAATCACATTCTTTTATGCAACCCCATTTATTTAGCACGCACCAGCCTTATCATAATGTAACACTACGCTTAATAATACACCACCCCTTTAATGCAGCACAGTACCCACTCTTAATTTAGCACAACTTCCTCCTTAATGTAGTTCATCACCCCCCTAAATGTAGGACAGCACCCCCCTTAATACACGATAGTCCTCCTCTTTTATATAGCAAAGTACTCCTTATACAGTACTCCTTATAAATGTTGCCAGTTAGCACAAAAACAATAAAAATGAATATCCACCTACTGTAGCCTCCACCTCAGACATCAGAGGATGCAGGTATCATGATGATAGCGCTGCCTGCAAACTTTCTTCTACACATACAGCAGCTCCTGTGTAATACAGAGGGTGCAGACAGCGGTATAATTGTGCTGCTTGCGTCCTGTAATTAATGGTATGTGCATCTATTAGATGGGATGGGAATACTCTTATTCTTCTTTTTTTTCCATAAATCAGCTCAGTGATAGAAACATAAAAGATTATTTGATTCAAAAAAATCTCCCACAAGATGGAGATTTTTTTTTCAAATTTCTTTATTAAAAGATAAATGTTTTACATTGATGAGTCAGCTCATCAAAATTACATGTTCACATGCCAAAGAACTGTATGTATGTATAGAACAAACAGATATGTTTACAAGGCGGAATATTTGTTCATTTGCGAGATTTACATAAGCCTCATTGTGACAATGTCTGAATCCTAAAACCAAAGTTGGTTTGAACAAACAAAATTAAACTAGGGAGTGGGGGAGGGAAGAGGGCAAGGAAAGAGGGGGGCAGGAAAAGTTGGGGGAGGTATTCTTAGTCTGTCAGCGTGGTGTAGTCAGGGGAGTTTATAAAGTTCATCCAGGGGCCCCAAGTCTGTGCGTGGTTTATCCCTGAGCGTTGAAGCTCTGCAGTCAGTCATGGATGGATTTCCAGTTTACGGATCAAAGAGCGAGCTGCGATTAGAAGGAAGTCAACCAGGGACCTTTTGACCTTAAAGGGGGAGTATGGACAGCAAGAGTTGTGCCGGTTCGTTACTCAATTTGTGACCTGTCACTTTTTTTGTTATGTTGACAATGCAAGTCCAGAAGGGTTGTAGTATTGGGCACTCCCACCATACGTGAAGCATATTTCCTACGCTCTGTCGGCACCTCCAGCACTACCCTGGGCATGAGGGGTAAATACAGTTTAGCGTAGCTGGGGTCCAGTACCACCTGGACATAATTTTACAGTTGGTTTCCTGTGCCTTGCCGGACACTTTATGACAAAGTTCAAATGCTTTCAGCCAGTCCTCTGGTGTGTATGTTGCCCCTAGTTCTCTTTCCCAAGCTTTCACATATGGGGGAGACATTTTTGCCCATTCATTTTGAAATAGACCATAAAGAACTGATATTGTGAGGGAGGTTTCTGAGGGAGAAGTGCACATATGCTCAAAAGGCCAGGGTTCTCGATGGAGATTAAGGAGTTCCTTATGTGTATTGTAGAAGTGGTGCAGTTGGGTGTATTCCCAAGATGTACGGGCAGTGTCCTGATTTGAGGTGAGGGAGCTACTGAGAGAGCAGAGAGAAGTGTCTTCTAATAGGTCTTTGAACCTGAGTGGCAAACTAAATATGAGGGGGCTTAAAAAGTCTGCGTGGGTTCCCGGAAGGAAGTCAGGATTGTCCGTGATAGGGGTCATGGGCCCATCGGGGTCGAATAGGCGTGTGGGGGCATAATTTTTTTTAACATTTTAAGGACCTGGAGGGCCACAAATGGGAGAGTGTTTTGGCCATGGGCAAGCGTGAGACCAGGGCAGGGTAGTCAGAGGTACAGGTGAAAGTTATCCTCAAGTTGTACCCACAACTTACTCTTCCTGCCATGGAACCAATCCAATATCCTTGCATATGAGGCAGTGAGGAAGTAGCTTTTACAATCAGGAAGTCCCAGGGCCCCCTGCATTTTTCAATCAATCAATGTAGTGCTCGTTATTCTGGGAGGGGAGGCGGACCAGAGAAATTTATTAAGGAGACTCAACAGTTTCTGAAAGAATGACCTGGGCAAGACCAATGGGGTCGTCTGGAAAAGGTATAGGAGCCTTGACAGCATGACTCTCCCCCCCAGGAGATCTGTTTGGATGCCTAGTTTGCTAGTTCCCTCTGTGTATTTTGTAGGAAGGTGTCATAATTCAGTGCATATGTGGATTTAAGATCTGAGGAGATCTGGATTCCCATATGAGTAATAGCCTTATGCTACCTAGTAAAGGGAAATCTTGAGTGTAGGTCTCATGTTTCTGCATCTGAGAGAAACAGTTACTGAAATGGCCAAATGTTTCGAGGACATTCATGAGTGGCGGCAAGGAGGTGCTCGGATTGGTTAGGTATAAGAGAACATCATCCGCGAAGGCAAAGCATTTATTTTCGTGGTCTCCAATTGTGATTTCTGGGTGTGTTCGAATGTCATTGAGGAGATGTTCTATTACCAGTGCATATAAGAGCGGGGCTAGAGGACAGTCTTCCCTTGTTCCATTTTTAATGGGGAAGGGAGGCAAGAGGGAGCCATTGATTTTTATTTGCGCGTGTAGTGCACTGTATAGGGTTTTGATCCTAGCTCTTATTGCTGGTCCTAAACCTATTTGTGATAGGATTTCCTCCAGAAAGACCCAGTCCATCCGACAAATGCTTTTTCCGTGTAGAGTGAGAGTATTAGAGTGGGAATTCTCCTTTGGGTTATATGTTTCACCAGGGAGAAGGACTTCAGGTTATTATCCCTGGCTTCTCTAGTGGGTGCAAACCCTACTTGATCGGGGTGGACCAGGTTTCCCAGGAGTTTAGCAAGTCTGCAAGCGATAATTTTTGCATAGATTTTGGTATCTGTGTTGATAGGCGGGTAGCTAGGGCAAATTTGGGGATCCTTCCCATCTTTAGGGATAACTGTGATGTGAGCGTGGAGGATTGGACGGGGTAACTGTGTTGAATGTAGCAAGTAGGCTTAGGGAGATCTCGTTTAGCATTAGGACCTGTTTTTTTTTGCCGGACTTTGCACTTTCTTTTAGGTGCAAACTTCTTGTACAGTTATTTAAGAAGTATTTGCAGGCAACCCTTTTGTGTCGCGGCTGCACTAGTCTCATGTGACAAAAATCTCTGAACTGAAGGGGGCATTCCGGTGCTCACTCAGATGATGAGCCATATTTAACATGCAAAATCCAACAGAAATGTGTTGCCCGCCATAAGTTAAAGCTGCATCAAAATAATGTGGCGCACTCTGTCGAAGCAGTGCAGGGAGTGCCAGAAATCCTGAATGTGGCACCCTTTGCACTATACATATACACTGCCGCAGTGTAATGTGCCGCAGTGTGCTTGCCAGAATGTACCTTTCATTAGCATCTGCTGTGTGACTAGGCAGTTGCCCACTGGGAGGGGCTGGAAAGGAGCAGTTTCCCCTCCACCCTTGGTAAACATGTGACCTTTTCAAACATATGAATAACTCCCCACACTCGGGATTGGCTGTAGAGGAGCAGGGGGCGTCGCTAGGCCAAGTGATGGATGTTTTCATATATTTGAAACGGTCACATGGAGTAGCTGTTTCCCAAGGTTGGGGGGGAACTGCTCCTTTCCAGCCCCTCCCATTTGGCAACTGCCTAGTCACACAGCAGATGCTAATGAAAGGTACAATATAACATATCTTTTTTTCTGTAAAACCAATTTTTAATACAAAAACACTTTGGCAGTATATGTACTATGCTCTGAGGGACTGGGGGAGTGCTCAAAATGGGTCTCCTGGTGACAGGTTCCCTTTAAACCGAAAACCTTACAGCAGCCCTTACTTTAACCCCTTGTCACCAAGGGTCATTGACACCTGAATGTCTAGGTCAATTTTTGCAGTTCTATTGTGCGCTTCTTTAAATGATGATATCTTTGGAAACACTATACATCTCAAAATAATTTTTACTTAGTTTTTGACATAACATGTGAGATTTTAACTTGATTGGATAGTTTTATTAATTACATATTCTTTCATTTATAAAAGCCGCTAAATAAGCTTGCCATTTTTCCAATTATTTTTTTTATAAATAGTAATACTTAATAAACTGTTGAACAAAAAAAGTTATAAATATGTACAGTATCATTCTACCATCCTTTTGCCAAGTTCAGCTACAAATGCAGAAGGTGCACGTTCTTCTGGAATTCTGTAAACTAGGTCTTTTCCTGCAGCGCTTTATGCTTTCTGTCTTCAGCTGACAGGCTGGAGGGGGAACATTTCAAACTCAAATCAAGTCATGAGAAAAATCTTGGAAATAGAAAGCTGTGTGTAAAAATGTAAATTTTTTTTACTACAAATTTAAGAGTGGATATCTCTGATTCTGTGAAGCATGCATGCACAATCCAGATATCATATTAAAGGGGTTATGTTTAATGTGAAACAAGAAATTTGGGTTCAAGAGATATAGCCGTTTGTAGTTGTACACTTTCATCACCTTTATAAACGTTCTTTCATCACTGGGAATGTGCAAACAGGATGTATATAGCTGTATGGTAGTCATGAAGGGGTTAAGCTTTATGGTGTTGCATCTTTGGTGTTTCTTAATTTCTCAGAGGGACTCAGTGTAACTGACCTGACTTCACCCTGACCCTGCTCTTCCTTCAAGTGTCTCTGTACTCCAGCTGATATTTCTCCCAGTCTGAATAGATCTAAAAAGCTACTGTCAAAACTGTCTGCCTTGGTCTTTTTGAGCCATCTCTGTAATAAAGATGTTTCAGCTTGCCAGTCTGTGAGTGGTACTCCAGTGTGCCATCTACTGCTGTCTGCTCTTGAATGCAAATCTTCTTTTATTACTAGTATATTGCCCTACTCACTTAGCTTTTGTGTCTACTCCTGGGGTGTATATTTGCAGGGGAAATCTTCTGTGCTATTGCTGCCTAGATCTTTGCAGGTCTCATGGTACATCAGTCACAATAAGAATTCCTCATCTGCTTAAGGCTGGCTGCATACAAACGTGCTTGGTCCATGGGGACAGATCTGTGTGATTGCCAGATCCCATAGACCAGTGATGGCTAACCTATGGCACTGGTGCCAGAGGTGGCACTCAGAGCCCTTTCTGTGGGCACTCAGGCCATCACCGGAGATGACTCCAGGTATCTTCCTGCAGTCCCAGACAGCCCAGGACTTGCTGTGCACAGAGCTATTTTAAAGTGACAGCTGTACCTGGGACTATTTTCTGCTTTATTGGTGTCCTCAGGTGCTGGTATTAATGAAAGCTGTGACACAGAAGCGAGTATAAATCACAAATCAAATTCTGTGTTGGCACTTTGCGATAAATAAGCGGGTCTTTGTTGTAGTTTGGGCACTCGGTCTCTAAAAGGTTTGCCATCACTGCCATAGACCAAGCACAATGCAGTGGATGGTTGTCCTTGCATCAAAAATATACACTCACCGGCCACTTTATTAGGTACACCTGTCCAACTGCTCGTTAACACTTAATTTCTAATCAGCCAATCACATGGCGGCAACTCAGTGCATTTAGGCATGTAGACATGGTCAAGACAATCTCCTGCAGTTCAAACCGAGCATCAGTATGGGGAAGAAAGGTGATTTGAGTGCCTTTGAATGTGGCATGGTTGTTGGTGCCAGAAGGGCTGGTCTGAGTATTTCAGAAACTGCTGATCTACTGGGATTTTCACGCACAACCAACCAACCAACTCTGAGCGGCAGTTCTATGGGCGGAAATGCCTTGTTGATGCCAGAGGTCAGAGGAGAATGGGCAGACTGGTTCGAGCTGATAGAAAGGCAACAGTGACTCAAATCGCCACCCGTTACAACCAAGGTAGGCAGAAGAGCATCTCTGAACGCACAGTACGTCGAACTTTGAGGCAGATGGGCTACAGCAGCAGAAGACCACACCGGGTGCCACTCCTTTCAGCTAAGAACAGGAAACTGAGGCTACAATTTGCACAAGCTCATCGAAATTGGACAGTAGAAGATTGGAAAAAACGTTGCCTGGTCTGATGAGTCTTGATTTCTGCTGCGACATTCGGATGGTAGGGTCAGAATTTGGCATCAACAACATGAAAGCATGGATCCATCCTGCCTTGTATCAACGGTTCAGGCTGGTACATGGTGTGGGGAATATTTTCTTGGCACTCTTTGGGCCCCTTGGTACCAATTGAGTATTGTTGCAACGCCACAGCCTACCTGAGTATTGTTGCTGACCATGTCCATCCCTTTATGACCACAATGTACCCAACATCTGATGGCTACTTTCAGCAGGATAATGCGCCGTATCATAAAGCTGGAATCATCTCAGACTGGTTTCTTGAACATGACAATGAGTTCACTGTACTCAAATGGCCTCCACAGTCACCAGATCTCAATCCAATAGGGCATCTTTGGGATGTGGTGGAACGGGAGATTCGCATCATGGATGTGCAGCTGACAAATCTGCGGCAACTGTGTGATCCCATCATGTCAATATGGACCAAAATCTCTGAGGAATGCTTCCAGCACCTTGTTGAATCTATGCCACGAAGAGTTGAGGCAGCTCTGAAGGCAAAAGGGGGTCCAACCCGTTACTAGCATGGTGTACCTAATAAAGTGGCCGGTGAGTGTATAGTGGTAATGATGCGATTCACCCAGCAGACGGGCACTCTGTACCTTGCACTGTTTTATTATTTATTTATAGAGCACTATTAATTCCATGGTGCTGTACATTCAGTAAGAGTTCACATACATTAAATAAAACAGATAGAAGTACAAAAGCCAAAAATTACATCTGAAACAAGTAGGAGTAGGACCCTACCATTGAGGGGTCACCATCTACATGGGAGGGTTGATGGAGGCACAAGGTAGGGGAGCAGAGCAGTGCATTTATTGAGTGTTGTTGGCAATCCTAAACAAAAGATTACATTTGAAAGCTGGGGACAGACTGACACGATTAAACACAGATCATGTGAACCAGGTCCCCAGCTAGCTGGAGAAAGGGAGTCTTTATAGTGACTGGAGCAGCAGGACAAGCTGGTGTCCTGACAATCCATCCAATATTATAGGAGAGTCAGAAACTTAGCCACTCACTTAGACAATTGATGATTGTTAAAGATATATTCCTCTACAAGATGCTATTTTGGACTAAGCGAACCAAACGGACGCCATTTTATTTTTATCCGGGGGTGCTGATGACCACTGTCACCCATGTCATGATTCAAACTCCATTTTGTGACCTGTTTTCTTGTTTGCCAGCTTCTCCTTGACACATGTTAGAGATGGTTGTCCTTCAGCCTGTTTTCTTCCCCTTATCTTGTTTTGGTTAGCAAGAAGCTTTTGGAGCCATTATCTGAACATTTTGTAGCTGGGATAATATAAACATATTGTTTATATTAGAACAAGGTCTCTGGGGAAGCGTTGTATAATTCATCTACATTTTGGAAGAATGTCCTAAAGAGGATGTCCTGATATATTCATTATGGCCAATAGCCTTGCAGTATTTTATTCCCTTTTCATGCCCCTATGAAACTGCTTTTCTGTGTTTGATATATGTGGCTGCGTGAGGGGGTTCTGCATTTTCTAAGAGACTGGTGTGTCTTAGTGTGTGCTCTTGTCCCGGTACCAGGAAGCCATTTTTGGCTATGAAAGGGTTAAAACGAAAGTCGCCTTACAAATGATAAGGACTGTTTTGAAGCAGAGCCACTCCCTCCACACAGATTAAGAAATTAGCAGCAAAGAGACTCTTTAATGTACAGTTACCAAGGTGGTCAAAAGTCTCCAAATATAAATTGGTCTCTAGCATTCAAAGTATCTCGACAAATTAGCAGCAGAATGCTAACAACAATTAAAACTTAACTTTTAATTACAACCAATAAAAGGTATTTTTCAGTGTATATAAATCTAAAAATGCCTAGTGTATTGAGCAGAAAAATAAACAGGTCAAACAGTGCACATTGTATAACCACCTGCACAGATTGAAGACAGCATTGTATTGGGTAGAGGAGATATAAAGGTTTGGTCTCACCCGTCTTCACACGATGGGGCTTGGATGCACCGGCACTTCTGTAGGGAAGAATTCTGTCTTACCCTGTTTTTGCCCTTTCTGCACTCCTACACCCGTTGGTTGTGACTCCCAGCCCTGTAGTGGATGTGTCGCATGCCCCCAGATGGTTAGATGCGATTCTTTTACATCTACAGTAACGGGCATTACCTACCAAATTAAGCAATTCATAAACTGCAAAACACAAGGTGTTATATATAGAGCAGTTTGTGAATGCAAGATTGAATATATAGGAAAGACCATCTGTGAGCTGAAAAGAAGAGTGGGAGCACACCTGGGAGACATAGTACACAAAAGGGATACACCCCTGGCCCGCCACATAAATCAGATTCACAATGGGGATGTGAGCAAAATTAAATTCCATGGCATTGAAGCAGTGCAGAGACCAATAAGGGGGGGTGACTGGGATAGATTAATCCTGCAACGAGAGACCAAGTGGATCTTTCTTCTCGACACAGTTGCCCCCAAAGGTCTCAATGAGATGCTGAATTTCACTTCTTTCCTGTAACTCTTGTCATTTATTGATGTAACATCCTTGCCTGTAAATAACCTTGTTGTTGAGTTGTCTATATAAGCATTGAATTTACTCTGCCAAAATGTGAAGTGAAAGGAGAAAATATAGCCATGATTCTAATTAAAGGTCTCTTTTTTTATCTCTCAGCAACGCTGCCAAGGGCAAATAACCTGCCGCCCTGGAGACTTAAATCGCGAGTTAATCGTGCGACTAAGGTTGCGGGAGTTAAGAGGTCCTTTACCCCCACTTACCCAGCAGTAGCCACAAACTTTAAGGGCCGATTGCGGAGTGACGGGAAGGTCCTCAGTCAGTAATGTGGAGAGTTGTATGAAGCGTAACTAACCGCGTCCATGGTTACTGACTCCGCCCACGACTGCACGTGATCACTGCTGAGTCACATGTTCGACCGGCAGCAGTAAAGGGGGCGGGCCGATACGGCTATTTAGGGCGCATGCGCCCAAAATATGGCGCCAACGCCAGACTAACAACCTAGTGAGAGTCAGCAAGTGATGAGCCACTGCTCACACCCGATGTTTAATGATGCTATAGGGCCGAAGCCTTTATGCATAAGTATATTTCCCCTGAGGAGTGCATATGACTGTGCACGAAACGCGTAGGGAAGGAGTAACGAGTGATTTTTACAGTGTAGGGTGCACTAGCCTGCATGAAGGGACAGTCTTGGGGACCGCCCTTGTAAGGGCTGGGAGTCACAACCAACGGGTGTAGGAGTGCAGAAAGGGCAAAAACAGGGTAAGACAGAATTCTTCCCTACAGAAGTGCCGGTGCATCCAAGCCCCATCGTGTGAAGACGGGTGAGACCAAACCTTTATATCTCCTCTACCCAATACAATGCTGTCTTCAATCTGTGCAGGTGGTTATACAATGTGCACTGTTTGACCTGTTTATTTTTCTGCTCAATACACTAGGCATTTTTAGATTTATATACACTGAAAAATACCTTTTATTGGTTGTAATTAAAAGTTAAGTTTTAATTGTTGTTAGCATTCTGCTGCTAATTTGTCGAGATACTTTGAATGCTAGAGACCAATTTATATTTGGAGACTTTTGACCACCTTGGTAACTGTACATTAAAGAGTCTCTTTGCTGCTAATTTCTTATTTAAACAATTGTTTTAGGACATGGCTGGTTTCTTGGCAACAGGCTTAGACACACAGAACTGGTTAGCAGAGGCAAAGGAGGTATTCTCAGAAAAGGATTTTGTACAAAAAAAATATACACCAACTTTTTCAGCTGCATTTAAAGAACTTAATAAAATATATAGAGAAAGGATAACCTCATGGTGGGAGGTCCAGTCATTGGAAAGCTATTTAAAAAATTCAATAGTCCCAAGAGGATTGAGGATTACACTAACTCCAGCACAAAGGTGTCGATCATCAACCTTGGTATCGAAGTGGGAATGTGAAGCGACTAATAGTTCGCTGAGACTCATGCAATTATCGCTAGAAGAGGAAAGGAAGATTTTAGCAAACTTAGAGGTAAGACTACAGGAACAAATAGAACTAACCAAAAAGTTTGAGGGAGAACCAGAGTTTAAAAACAGGGAGAGCGCCCTCCAAGCAGCTATAGAGAAGTTCCAATATCATGTAAAGGAGCGTAAACACCGCCAATATTTGCGTGATTTCCAGGACTTCAAAGAAAATAAAATTTACTCGGCAGTTGCAGGAAGAAGACAGGTGATCCGTGACACTGATATTTCATCCACGGAAACAGAAAACTCTGATACGGATTCCTCTGTAAAACAACAGCGACCCAGAAATAGGGGAAGGGGTAGAGGTAGCAGGGGAGGCTCTAGAGGCAGTAGAGGTTCTGGAAATCCGAATAGGGATTTTTTAGAATATCCTTACCAGTTGAGAGAGCGGGGGCCATTAGGGGCTCAACAGAAGGGAGGCCCCAAATAGAGCATTCAGCCCGGGATGATACGGATCAGTCAAACCAGCATAGGGATACACAGATCATAAATCTTACTTCCCTAGTGTTGACTGAATCACAAAGGAGTATCTTACAAAAGGGCCTATCATTTGTGCCCAGTTCAGACTTTGACCTCTTTTGTATGGTAAAAGATCTCAACCTATTTGTGCGTAAGCTAAAGTGGCACAAATACTTTGTCAAACGGGATAGACAAATCAGTTCCGAATTGGGGGTCCCGGACGAGATCCTCCCAGATATAAGATTGCTAACGAGTCTAGTGACTGATAACATCCCGGCACAGACAGGCAAGGGACCTTATACTGACTGTAAACTTAAAAGCACCCGCCTCCCCCCAAGCATGGATGCCTCACCTGTAGACGTATTTCTTAGCAGAGTCACCACTGACTTAAGACAGCTAGAGAACTCCTTTAGCCAATATAATTGCACAAGGGCAGAAATGGAGGCCTTACGGTCACTACAAAATGACACATCAATTACAATTAAGAGTTCGGATAAAGGGGGTAACATAGTACTCATGATGACCCCCCACTATAAGGAAATGTGTATGGATCTGCTTAAAGATAAAGACACCTATGAAATCCTCTCTGCAAATCCGACCAACATTTATATGAGGGAATTAAACATTCTTTTGAGACAAGCCAAAAATGACGGCCTTATCGATGAATCAGAGTTCAATTACTTGTTGCCAAAAAATCCTGTTGTGGCTACCTTTTATAGCCTGCCAAAAGTACACAAGGGGGTGTCCCCATTAAAGGGACGCCCCATAGTATCAGGGGTAGGTAATATAACCCAAAATTTGGGGATTTACCTGGATAAAGTCCTGAGAGAGTTTGTTCTAACACTCCCCTCATACACAAGGGATACTTTAGATCTTTTGACCAAGCTGGACGGTATTTCTCTGGGTCACGAGCACATATTGGGAAGCGTTGACGTGGAGGCGCTCTATTCCTCTATACCCCACAGCATGGGGCTGAAGGCTGTTGCACATTTCTTAAGATCAAGAGGAATACAGCAAGAGGGTCATAATAGCTTTATCCTAAAGGCTTTGGAATTTTGCCTTACCAAGAATTTTTTTCTGTTTAATGGGAGATTCTACCACCAGCTCAGGGGCACGGCCATGGGTTGGCCGTGTGCGCCAACCTATGCCAACTTGCTCCTGGGCTGGTGGGAGGAAACTATGGTCTTTGGGGAAGGAGAGACACCAGACACCTCGAAAATCGAGGCGTGGTACAGATTTATAGACGACGTTTTTGTGATCTGGCAGGGCCCCCCCCAGTCCTTCGAGCATTTTGTGAAAGATCTGAATATTAACCCAATAGGCTTACGCTTTACCCATGAGAGCTCTGTTAATAGCTTACCATTCTTAGATATACGCATCACTATTGACAACGACCGAGCACTGACGACTGAGATCTACCGTAAGACTACTTCAACAAACTCTCTACTGAGATGGGAGAGCAGCCATCCGATGCCCCTTAAACGAGGCATCCCCAAGGGGCAGTACCTGCGCCTTAGAAGGAACTGTTCAGACGCGGCCACCTTTTTCAAACAAGCAGATGACCTGCGTCGTAGGTTCCAAGCAAAGGGGTACCCGGACAGGATCCTAAGGGAAGCCTATCAGAATGCGCTCCATAAGGACCGACATGATCTCCTTAAAAAACAAATGGAGATTAAGGAGGAGAAGGTGATCAGACTGATCACGACATTTGATAATGGAGCCACGGCTGCAAAAAGGGTACTGGATAGGCACTGGGACATTTTATTAATGGACCCGGATATCAAGAAAGTAGTGAGCCCTCGGGCAACGGTCACCTACAGGAAGGGGAAATCACTAAAGGACAGATTGGTCCACAGCCACTTTATCCATAATCAGAACAGTACTTGGCTTGAGAGACCAACCAGGATCACAGGTAGTTTCAAATGTAGTGGATGTGTCGCATGCCCCCAGATGGTTAGATGCGATTCTTTTACATCTACAGTAACGGGCATTACCTACCAAATTAAGCAATTCATAAACTGCAAAACACAAGGTGTTATATATAGAGCAGTTTGTGAATGCAAGATTGAATATATAGGAAAGACCATCTGTGAGCTGAAAAGAAGAGTGGGAGCACACCTGGGAGACATAGTACACAAAAGGGACACACCCCTGGCCCGCCACATAAATCAGATTCACAATGGGGATGTGAGCAAAATTAAATTCCATGGCATTGAAGCAGTGCAGAGACCAATAAGGGGGGGTGACTGGGATAGATTAATCCTGCAACGAGAGACCAAGTGGATCTTTCTTCTCGACACAGTTGCCCCCAAAGGTCTCAATGAGATGCTGAATTTCACTTCTTTCCTGTAACTCTTGTCATTTATTGATGTAACATCCTTGCCTGTAAATAACCTTGTTGTTGAGTTGTCTATATAAGCATTGAATTTACTCTGCCAAAATGTGAAGTGAAAGGAGAAAATATAGCCATGATTCTAATTAAAGGTCTCTTTTTTTATCTCTCAGCAACGCTGCCAAGGGCAAATAACCTGCCGCCCTGGAGACTTAAATCGCGAGTTAATCGTGCGACTAAGGTTGCGGGAGTTAAGAGGTCCTTTACCCCCACTTACCCAGCAGTAGCCACAAACTTTAAGGGCCGATTGCGGAGTGACGGGAAGGTCCTCAGTCAGTAATGTGGAGAGTTGTATGAAGCGTAACTAACCGCGTCCATGGTTACTGACTCCGCCCACGACTGCACGTGATCACTGCTGAGTCACATGTTCGACCGGCAGCAGTAAAGGGGGCGGGCCGATACGGCTATTTAGGGCGCATGCGCCCAAAATATGGCGCCAACGCCAGACTAACAACCTAGTGAGAGTCAGCAAGTGATGAGCCACTGCTCACACCCGATGTTTAATGATGCTATAGGGCCGAAGCCTTTATGCATAAGTATATTTCCCCTGAGGAGTGCATATGACTGTGCACGAAACGCGTAGGGAAGGAGTAACGAGTGATTTTTACAGTGTAGGGTGCACTAGCCTGCATGAAGGGACAGTCTTGGGGACCGCCCTTGTAAGGGCTGGGAGTCACAACCAACGGGTGTAGGAGTGCAGAAAGGGCAAAAACAGGGTAAGACAGAATTCTTCCCTACAGAAGTGCCGGTGCATCCAAGCCCCATCGTGTGAAGACGGGTGAGACCAAACCTTTATATCTCCTCTACCCAATACAATGCTGTCTTCAATCTGTGCAGGTGGTTATACAATGTGCACTGTTTGACCTGTTTATTTTTCTGCTCAATACACTAGGCATTTTTAGATTTATATACACTGAAAAATACCTTTTATTGGTTGTAATTAAAAGTTAAGTTTTAATTGTTGTTAGCATTCTGCTGCTAATTTCTCCACACAGATTAGCGCAGGAGGTGAAGTGACAGCACTCAGGGAAGAGCTACAGCTGGTAGGGAAGGTAAAAGGGCAAACATCTATACTCAAGGTATAGTACTGGGGTCTAAACACGACTATGAACCTATATGGAAGGCTAGAGATTTCCTCACCTCTGCAGGGTCCCCCTTTAAGCATGGCACACTGATTAAAGAGCTCATGGATGCTCTCTTTCTTCCACAAGAGGTGGGGATAGTAAAAGTAAAAGCACACACAATTGGTAACTCCACAAGCCAAGGGCAAGTATGTGGCTGACAGGGTGGTGAAGGCAGCTGCACGGAGGGAACTCAGAGACTGTTCGGTAATCTCAACGGTGAGTTCTGAGCTCAAAAGTTTGATCCACAGGTGTTCCAGTCCCTGGTGTCCAGAGAGTCATCAGAAGAGAATGCAGTATATAGACATCGTACACACATATACACACAGTATATGTACCATACATCATATACACTCATACAGCACATACACACTATAAACAGCACATACACACTATAAACACAAATACAGCATATAAACATAAGATACATATAAAGATACATGTAAATATACATAGGTACACCTCACATAACCCGTGACTTCAGAAGAGGACGACATTGGTGGGCCAGACGAGGCAGCAGGAGCCCCAGGCCCTCCGCTGCCCAGAGCCATAACACTGAGCAGGGACTTAGAGGGACAGGCCCGGGGCATGGCATGAATACATTATGACCCAGCTGTGCCCTCCGGTCCATTAACACGGCAGGCCCTAGTTATGCCACTGACTTGGTCACACATTAGGAGATGGATTTCTTATAAGATATGCAGGCAAGTATTTTACTGTGTGAATGAGAAAAGTTTTGTGACCAGAACATGCAGCCCCTTTAATGGATGAACATCTGTTTATCATGTTGTCAAGGCAGATGTATGAAAATATTTCAGTGAGTGACATCTGTTTGGGAATATCTTTGTACAAATACAAGACTGCAATTATTACCAGAATCTTTTCAGTACCCAATAAATAGTTCTCTGAGTATTCTGTAACTGGTGTCAAACAATAAAGTAGTTGCAACGCTATAAATACAAAACTCTAGAGCAGCACAAAGGAGCCCATTGTGCACAGTGTGATAGTGTACCTATCCCCAACTGTGATATGTTTTCTGTGAAGAGAAATGGTGTATTGATCTTCTGATATTTGTCTCTGTTATCACAGTAAGAGCACTGTGCTTTGACTTTTCATTTTGACTTTGAGTCGTGCTTTGAGTGGGAACTGTTTTGCATATCCTTAAAAAAATGTCTTTTGGCATTATTAAACTGTACAATGTGAATGCATTACACTATTATTTGGAAAGTCAAATATAAAGAGTACCTGTTATTTCTGTCTGGTCTTCATTAGTAAATACTTATTATTTGTATAATTAATTATATTTATACGTATTTATCTTTTTATCACTCGTCGTTGTGCCACTCCTGATGCTTTTTTCCGTTTTTTAAAAAGCTTTATTGCAATTTTCATTGTGTTTTTAAGGAAGCCCAAATAAGTGACTCCTGTTGTTGTTTACAAAGTATCCTGTTCCCCAGAAAATAAGACAACCCCCAAAAATAAGACCTAGTGCAAATTTTTTCAAGCCTATAAATAGAAGGCCTCCCCTGAAGATAAGACCTAGCGGCAGTCATTGCTATAGCTCCCTTCACACCGTTCTTTAGGATTAATAGATCATTTAGATACTGCAAGAGGTTGTGACGTGGGTGATGAATTCATAGGATAAAATCACTGAATGCTGTGGTGCAAATGCCCTACAAAAGGCTACCTGAACAAGAAGGGCTAAGGAAATTGCTATTGCTATACATGAGAGATTGGGGCCAATTATTCTAATAGAAATGGATTCTCAAGAAATGCTGCATTTGCAGTGTTATAAGGTTGTTAAAGAAGATGCCACTGTGTTTCTCCGAAAATAAGCCCTAGCATAATGTCTCAGCGTTTTCGAAGTAGAAATTATATATAAGCCCTACCCTGATTAGGCCTAGTCACAAATGCCTTTATTTTCTGAACTATGTCGATTTATCAATTTGTCAATGCCAGAATACTGACACTCCTGCCTCAAATGCCGCACCTTTTTATCTTGTAGAAATTCCTCAGCATCTCATGCACATGATTGTTGTTTCCTCTGGTGATACAGAAAAGGTTTATTTATGGTTGTGTTATGGATATAACTACCTGTGCAAGCCGTTTTAGCCTTGAAGAACGTGCACAGTCCGACAAAAGTGCAGCGCGCGACCATTAGTAAATGTGCCCCGTTGTCAATCCAACCACCACTTTATTCAAGATTGAAAGTAGATAGATCTCCGTTTGCACTAGAGGAGGGTGCTGAAAATATCAGGTATTTATAACAGATCCAATAGATATATCATAAATACTACAGTAGGTAAAACTGCAGATATTGGTGCATAGTAAACATTTATTACTTCAATAATGCTAGGCACCTTCTGCCAGGACAATCAAATGGTGGAAAGTTGTGTACAGTTTTGGGCACTAAAGTTTTAGAAGATGTAAGCCGATCGATGTTCAGATACTGGAGGGGGTGTATATTTCACCAGGTATCCAGGTATACTTAATTCTCAGTAAAAACTATGTTTATTGAGCATTGCATACGCCCTCTACAGAAAACCAAAAGAGCAAACGCTTATGGTGATTTTAGACCCATCACCTTATTATCACACATAATGAAGTCTTTAGAAAGAAATGGTCCTTCTACCTCACCTGAAGAAGGTTGTGAGTAAAAGCGTTGTTTCGCTACAGTTTTCTTATAACAACAAGTTGAGTGTAGATGATGCCATTCTTAGAGAACTTTACAGAATAATAGTACTGTACTACTATGTGGATCACCTATTTTGACTTGAGCGTATTCTAATGAGGGATAAACTGTCCAATCTAAACACTTACAAGTCTATCACTTACAAGTCAGACTGACCCACCAGAGTACCAAACTATTCTCTAGTGGGCTCAGATATAAAAACAGGTGCTCTAGCAGACACGCCACACCCCTGGTATCATGAAGCTAATTTACAGAAAAACTCAATTTCCCTCACAATAATAGCTGCCCTACACAATATTGTTTATTTATGTTTTAGGAGCTGGTAAACTTTTTTTAATGATATTGTTAAATATAAGCCTGTAACAATGACAATGGGAAATTCCCTATGCCTATAGAATAGAGAATAGCTTCACAACTGTACATAGACAAAAAATATTTTATTGTAAAAGCATTGAGACTATAGACCACAGTATGTTATAATGTTTGATACATTGTACTATTTCATAAGGAGAGTGGATGAATTTCTCAAAAGTAGCATAAGATTATGAACATGGTGGGCCTGCATCTTTATTCAACCATTCTGCTATGAAGCTATAATAAAATGATAACATTTAGAAAATTAGTTTTGCTGAAATATGATTTCAATATGTTTAAAATGTTGTTTCAAAACAATGGATCTAAGTCCCTGCAGCGTCTATACATACAGTATTTTCAGAAAATGCCATAGGCAAGAGAGAAACAGCCCATATTTGGACTTTCAATTAAACGTAACTTTTAATAAAATATACATTTTTTTTAAAGTGAAAAAATTGATGGAGAATGTTAATGTTTATTCTTTCATATTGGTATTATAGATACTATTTTATGTTATTTCTCGGCAGCCGATAAAGCCAGATAGCTATATATAAACCAATATTAGTGGCTAGTTCATATATATAGCAGTAATATACAGGCAGTCCCCGGGTTACATACAAGATAGGTTCTGGAGGTTTGTTCTTAAAGGAAACCTACCACTTGAAGCGGCAGGTTTCAGATGGAAATACTGAGCACCAGCACCCTGAGCTGGTGCCGGAGCTTATTTTTGTTAGTGTTTTAAACCGCTGTATTGCGGTTTAAAACACTTTTTAAACTTTATAGCCGGCGCAGGGAGGTACGCGCTCGGCGCTTACCATGCGCGCGACCGTGCGCGCGTCTACATAGGAAGTGAAGGAGAGCCGCGTGCATGGTAAGCGCCGAGCGCGTACCTCCCTGCGCCGGCTATAAAGTTTAAAGAGTGTTTTAAACCGCAATACAGCGGTTTAAAACACTAACAAAAATAAGCTCTGGCACCAGCTCACCCTGAGCTGGTGCTCGGTATTTCCATCTGAAACCTGCCACTTCAAGTGGTAGGTTTCCTTTAAGCTGAATTTATATGTAAGTCGGAACTGTATATTTTATCATTGTAACCCCAGCCAGAACTTTTTTGGTCTCTGTGACAATTGGAATTTAAAAATGTTGGGTTGTCATAAGAATCAATATTAACACCAAAACTTCATTACATACACATATGATAACTGTTACAGCTGATCATTGTAGCCTAGGACTAAAGTACAATAAATTACCAATATCCAGAGGTCCGTTTGTAACTAGAGGTCGTATGTAAGTTGAGTGTTCTTAAGTAGGGGACCACCTGTACAGCTTCAGCTACATGAAACAGTAAACAACTGTCAGTTCATATATTACGGTGTAATAATTATCTTCAACCGAATGCAGCAGTTATCTGTCCACTGCTAATTCGTATATTACACTCCAGCCATACAGAGCAGTTTTCTCTTACCTTATAGGATTTGCCACAAATAGGACTCCTATAATAAGATACATTATAATTGCGACATTTGTGTTAAAGTAAACAGAATCAAAGTGAGTGGTTACAATATCTGAGATCTTATTTGACTGAAGATCACTACTATACAATACTGCAGTATATGAATTAGCAGTGGATAACAGTTGAAGCTAATGATTACACTGTAATCTGTTTCATGTAGCTGCAGCTGTATATTACTGCAGTATATGAACTAGCAGCTAATATTGGTTCATATATAGGTATCTGGCTGCTTAGAAATAACATAAAATAGTATCTACTATATGAATACTGTTACACAATAATGTGAAACAACAAACATCTGTTTTTAAATATTTTTATTGCACACTGATTCCTCATCGATTTTTTTTCACTCTTTAAAAGAAATTGATATATTATTAAAAGTTAAGTTTTATGAAAAATACAGATATGGGCTGTCTCTTGCTTGCCTATGAAATTTTATGAAAATATTTAAAATGTAAGCATATTCAGTTTTCTTCTTCCTAATTACAAATCCTGGATGAATAATTAGCAGTTTGTAAAAAGCTGCCTATTTTTTCAATACTTCCTTAAATGTAATACTTTAGAGTAGCTTTATTGAAATGCAAAATTTCTCTATAGTAATGTATACTAAAGATGTGCAAGAGCAGGTCTTGGAACTATGTCAGTCTTGCACTTTCTGTACTCAGTGCAGATGTACTAAAGAAACTCAGCTGTTACATGATATGAAGTCAAAAATAGCTTCCAAAATATGCTGAGAGTAAAAAACAAAGCTGTAATACCAGTTGCAACCATGAAATGGAATGCATGGTTCCCATATATTATTGTACTTAGTATAAAGAGAGAATGGGATCACCTGTTTTACTATTTGGTTAACTTTCCTATCTGTGGTTGTATCTAAGGAGTGCTGGCTCACACATATGATTGTACACTCCATAAAACCAGCAGCATTACAGAATTGTAAGAGTCCAGAATATGCTTTTGTGCTTCATACTAACACACTTTATTCTGTGCTATGTTTAAGAACTGTCCCTGTTTAAAACACATAAGACTATGAGACTTTTAAATGCTGTTCTGCTGCTTTTATGAATGAGTTTACATTAAAGTAAATGTATTTATTGAAGCGGAAGGATCCTCCATTCTTTTTTATAGTACAAGTTAATTTGTGTATTACAGTGGGTATTCATTCCTTGGGCCTGGTTCAAATATGCAAAAGAAAGGGTACTATGGGAACACTGTATTGAAACAGCAGGAAGTTACATTTTATGAGTCTGAGTAGAAGAAACTGGTGCTTTAGCAGTTCCACAATTGCCAGTGCCTTACCATCTATATAGCGGAGGGGGGGGGGGCATGTGGTATAACTGAAAGCCATCAAAGCTGTTGTGGACTGTAATGGAAAACCATTTTTCTCTGTAAAATATAGCATTCTAAGACCCATAAGTTTTATGAAGATTAAGCTGACTCGGGGCATTAATAATATGAAGCTACCAGTGGCAGACTGTTAGAGATTATTAATAAATTTACAATATACTGCAGTATATTGCACAGGCAATCAGCCCCTTAGGGTTAAAGGGTTAAAGTACCCTAAGGGTCTAAAATGGAAACATTTTAAAAAATGGAAAAACAATTATAACACTCCCCCCTTTCCCTAGAACACATATAAAATAAACAAATAAAATAGTACTGTAAACATCTTAGGTAGTTTTCATCCGAAAATGCCTGAGCATCCAAATAACCACTTTTCCGCCATTTTGCCACCAATAAAAATTTTACTAAAAAGTTATCTAAAGCTCAAATAAGTCCCAAATTGATATAAATGAAGATGCCGACTCTTTCAGCAAATAACAACACATTACACAGCTCCAAAAAATGTACTAAAACATAATAAATTTGGTATCTTCATGATTGTACAGTACTGACCAAAATTGTCATTTGTCCCACCCAATGAAATGTAAAAACAGAGCCCACAAGAAAATGGCAAAAGTGTGGGTTTTTTCTCAATTTCACAGCACTTGGAATTTTTTCCAGTTTCCCATTACATAACATGGAAAATTAACCTCTTAACGCTCAGCGTCCGATATATCGAGATTTGAGCCAAACCGGCATCGGGAAACACGGGGTGCCGGCTGTGACTGATAGCCGGCACCCCAGTGTAACACCCGCGATCGGAGTTGTCTCTGATCGCGGGTGATTAACCCGTTAAATGCCGCGGTCATCGCGACCGCGGCATCTAACATGCATCTGGGGTGTCTTTCCCCCACGATCGGCCACCCCGAATCATTTTCGGGGGGCACCGATCATTGCTACGGTATCACTGGGGTCCGATCTGGACCCCAGTGTTACCTGCAGGAACTGCCGGTAAGATGGCATCTGTGACGTCATCTTACTGGCAGAGTGCCAGCCTATGCAAGTGCATAGGTTGACACTGATAATGCCCTGCAATACATAAGTATTGCAGGGTATTATTATGAACAAGCAATCAGATGATTGCTTGTTCATTTCCCATGGTGGAAAAAGTGAAAAAGTAAAAAAAAAATTATTCAATAAAAAAATAAAGTAATAAATCACCAAAAATGCCCAAAAGCCCCAAAACATATAAAGAGTCATATAACTAAAAAAAAAGTGCAAATCATAACACAAACCCCACATATATAGTATCACTGCGTCCGTAACAACCCGTAGAATAAAAATAAATAATTATTGAACCCGCACGATGAACGCCGTAAAAGAAAACTGTTATAAACCCTCCAAAAATTATGATTTTTACCTATTCAATCCCACAAAAAATGCTATAAAAAGTGATCAAAAAAACATATGTATGATATGAATGATGATGAATGATACTGGTGCAAAGTACAACGTGTCCCGCAAAAAACAAGCCATCAACCAGCTCCGTAGCCAAAAACGTAACAAAGTTATGCCACTTGGAAGATGGCAATACAAAAATGATAGATTTTTCCCCACAATAGGGTTTTATTTTACAAGTTTAGTAAAACGCAAGAAAATATATTCGTGTCTGGTATCCCCGTAATCGTATCGACCCATAGAATAAAGATAACATGATTATTAGTCTATACGGTGAACACCAAAAAAAAAAGTAAAAAAAACAGTAGAGAATTGATGCTTTTCTACTCCTGCTCTCAAAAAGAAGTTCCTAAATTTTCAACAATAGGTGATACCAACCCCAAAATGGTAACATTGGAAAAAGCATCTCGTCCTGCAAAAAAAATGCCGTCACATGGCCCTAATAGCGCAAAAGCGAAAATTTTATAGCCTTCAAAAGAGGCCAATGAGGAAAGTAAAATCCTGGCAGCTGCAGGGTGCTCCTTCCCTTCTGCGCCTCACTGTGTGCCCATAAAACAAGTCACGGCCACATGTGGGGGGTCTCTGTACTCGGGAGAAATTGTAGAACAAATTGTATGGTGGGTTTTGTATTTTTATCTTTTGGAAATGTGTAAATTTTAGGGCTAAATGAACGTATAACCGGCACAATTTGACTATTCTAAATTTCGCCTCCATTTTGATGTAATTACTATGAAGATCTCAAGGGGTTAACAATCTTCGTAAAAGCTGTTTCTGATAGTTTGAGGGGTGCAGATTTGAAATTGGGTTGGTTATATAGGGGGTTTTGATGCTAAATATGTAAATTTTCATTCAAAACTGTATTTATCCCCAAAATAGTCAATTCTGAAAATCCGGAAAAGCGCTATTCGATTTGTAAGCCGCGTGACATCAAAATAAATTATCCAGACATTTGGTGAAAATGTAAAGTAGACATATGGGAAATGTTATTCAGCAATTTATTTAGGTGGTAAATCTATCTGCCTGAAAACGCAATGATTTCAAATTTCAAAAATGGCAAATTTTTCAGAAAATTCATCATATTTTCTTTTTTTTTGTAAATAAACGCAAAACTTATCAGCCAAAATTTACCACTAAAATGAAGTACAACATGTGGGTAAAAAACAATCTCAGAATCGTTTTGATAAGTAACAGTGTTCAAAAGTTATAACCATATAAAGAGACGCATGTCAGAATCCAAAAAATGGGACTGAGCCTTAAGCTACAAAATGGCTGCGTCCTTAAGGGGTTAAACACTAAAACTAAGAACTACAATAAATAAATGTTATTATGTTTATCATGAAAAGTTATGCAATTTTCCAATATATGTTCTGTATTAATTCTGCACGGTTTGCTAGATCTCTGCTTGCTGACATTCTATAGAAGCCTTATTGTTTTCATTTTTCAGTTTCTATAGTTTAGAAGAATTATGCACAAATACACAAAATGCACAAATACTTGATACTTTGTGTAGCTCTATATAAAATATCAGTATAGTTATGTTTATGTCTGTAACATTTAAAATAAGGAAAACTTCAAGCAGAATAAATACTCTTGCAAAGGATTAAACCACTCTTGCATAAATTTATTGTATGTTTTTTTTCCCGTTAATCATATTTCTAACAGTTCAGGTTACATGCACTATTCAGGTTACATTTTTGTGTATAAATGCACATATTATGCATCTCCACAACTTCAACCCACCACGTCCAACTATCCCCTGTCCCAGCGCCTGAGGGTACAGCCATGTTACGGGGGATGGGTGTGCCGACGGATGGCGGCGCGGCAGATCAGGAGTGCTGGCAGGGGTGCAACATCCATAAAGCAAGTTAAGCCTCTTGCCTCTGGCCGCACCACCTGCAGTAAGATAGGGGCAGCATCAGGGGCGCAATCACCTGCTATAAAACAGGATTTGACTCCAAAAAATAGTGTGTCTTCACCCCCGATGCCAGCATGGGTGTGAGACACTGTATGAAGAACTGATATAACCTGATATAGTACTTGAATGCTGGAGAAGGGTTTTTTTTACAGCCCACCTCTAGATTTTTTAAGAAAGTCGGACAAGCCCTTTAAATCAGTTATTTACAAGATGCCCACAAACAACTAATATAGAAAAATTGGTATAGTTTGGAAAGGTGAACATTACATCCACTTTCAATAAAAATTTGCTTCACACTTTGCTGCCCTAGCAACATATTATACAGGTAGAATGATGGAGCTGTATAGTGGGTGTCCTTAGAACGCACTTATTGGACTCATTCACCCTTTATATGTAAGTTCTTTCCTAAAGCAGAGGTGCTAGATAACAAATAAAGTTCATGTGACAAGGAAGAAAATTTTATGCCAATAAAAAAAATTTTTTTTTGTGATTTTAATTTTTTTAATGATTTAACTTTTTTTTAGGTTTTCATTGATTTGATGGGTAGACTAGAATAGGATACTGCTCTACACAATCCTTTAGGTAAACCAGGAACCTCATAGGGTCATTAGAGTACATTTAAAGTGCTTATCACCCAAAGGTGTAACTTGAAGCTCCTAGTTCCAAATACAAACTTTCTTATGGAGCCCCTTCCCTTCATGATGTGCCATCCATAATACTGATATTTTGTGTTATAACAGCCTATGGAATCCCTCAAGCTTCAGGGATGGGTACTGACTGCTTCAACTGCATCCCCTATATCAATGCTCCTATTTTATCTAAATAGAACTGATTTTTGATTTGTACATCTACCTCATGTTGATGTGATCTCAGTGAGAAAAATAAATGTCTGATATATTCTGGTCCCCCAAATCGATTATCATGTATCCTATTAACATGACATCCAGTAATTCATTTTGAGCTGATGCACTTAAAAGCAACCTGCCATCAGGATTTCACATTTTGACCTAATGTCTGTTTAATACTAATTACTAATCTTCTTTTTTAATAAACATTCTTAGTTCCATTCACTTTAAAAGTATATAAAAGTATGCCTGGCTCCCTGCAAGCAAAGAGGGTCGTGTCATGTGGGCGTCTTTGCAAGGCTGCAATGGGATTTTCTTGAAGCATGGGGTCAGTTCAAGTCTGCATGAGGAGGGGGGAGCTAGGAGAGCAGTGAGGACAAATAGGCTTGCATAGATGCCCCCATGACTCAAACCTCTTTGCTGGTTGGAAGCCAGGTATACTTTTATATAATTTTAAAACTGAATGGGACTAAGATTGTTAATTAAAAAGGAGACTGATAATTGGTATTAAACAACCTATGGGAACTTGTCATTAGGTCAAAATTTGAAAACCCATTGACTGGTTCCATTTAATGGAAAAAAGTTTAAAATGCTATCTTCAATGTAATAAATATGCTGGAAAACTCCTGTCCTTTCTGTGACCTTCCTTTCTTTGTTGATGAGTGCTTTTCAACATGAAAGTGTTTTTTTTTTCAATTCCTTCGTGACTTTATACAATTTTTCCAAGGGTAAAGAACAAAACAAAATCTTTAAAGCAAATCTAAAATAAAATGAAGGTTAGCAGAATACTCAGGCTCAGGATCACTTGGTTTTATAAAGAGTTATAACATCTCTTACAAAGGTTTTTTTTTATCAGATTTCAATTACTTATGATGTATCTATCTGCACCTAATGTGTAATGTGTTAAATAGGTTATTCAAGACTAACTAAAATAAATGAGGTGGCTTGTATTAAAAAAAATGAACTTGTACTTTCCTCATCCGGCGTTCCCGGTGTCCCGTGCCGCTTCCAGCTAGCCCGGCACATGCACCGGACCGCTGTCCCAAAGCTGTATCAGGTTCTGGGACATGGTGACGGTAGACAGGCAGTAGTTGGAGCGGAGATTCCGTGCCACTGTAAACATATAGGGGCATGGCTCTAACGGACAACGGCGCTGGACATGGGAGTGCCGGACAAGGTAAGTTCTAGTTAATTTTTTTATACGACCCAGCCAACTTGTTTATTTTAGCTAGTCTCGGACAACCCTTTTACAGTTGGAACATAGCTAATACAGGCTGAGCACTATACCAAAATTATGGGCAGGCCCCCCTTCCACTTGGCATGAACATCACAGGCTGAAACGCACATTGTTTGTCTGGCATATGGACCCCCACAGTGGTGAATGGTGAATAATTGCCAGGCTTTGCCCTCTATACAACCAACAGGGAGTTTAAGAGCAGCCACAAGGGGGAGGATTTGGCCCAGATATATGAAAACTAGATAATATGATAGTGGCGCATGCTCTTAGTAAATCTAGTCTGTTTTCAGGATGTGCACACAGTTGCAGGATTTTTTTGAGCACTTTGAGCATGCAGCAGATTTGCATACAGACAGAATTATGGTGCAGCTTTGTAATAAATGCGGCACAAACTCTTCCCAAGCACTACCACGCAAACACTAAATAAATTCATGTGCAAGCTCCAAATGCATACTTTTTAATGCACAGATAGACAAAAAAAAACTGGCACAGACACACGGATGTATCCGTGCCGTTGTGTATGGGAGACTTAACTACAACGTTGTCTTCGTAACCACCTTAACAGACATTTATGCCTGAAGGAGGCTTGTGGAGGAAGTGCTGCATACAGCAGTACTGTGTGTTCTTTATTTGAGTGCTGTCCTCTCCTGACACTATGGGCCCCACAACAATCAATATGTCTACTAGAGTTACGCCCATGCTTATAGAGGTTGTCCTATTTAAACAAAAGGCTACTTTAATGCAGCTCCATTCCAACTCTGGCTTCTGAAGCTTCCATTCAACTGTGTCGTGCTTCTTTGGGGCAGGTCAGCACTGCATCCAATCATAGCCTCACAAATGGCATATCCATGACATCCTGTGAGTGTAGAGGTCATCAACAGGGGCTTGTTAAGATTTCCATAAGCCCTGGGCTGTAGGAATATTACAGCCCCTACAAGTCTGGAATCACTTCCTACATATGATACTAGAATCAAGCTTCTTGGGGAATATATAGGATGCATCCCTTCTGCCTGCCATCAATCTGCAGTTTCTTTTGAAGGACCTTCAAAGGTACTTAAATAGCTCTTATGTACATGTGTATTGAGAGCAGGAACAGATGTACGAGGATTTCATGGATGAAAGTCCATCTCAGATTAAAATTTGGTACTTGATGTGGGTCGACGTGGGCCCTGGGCGGAGTAACGCGGCTACTGGGGCGTGGAGTAGCCGCGACTAGTAGCCTAATGTCCGGCTACTCCACGGCCCAGTAGCCGCATAAAAAAATTTGCATATAGATGTAATAAAGTTTTGTAAAAGACGCCCGGGACGTGAGGATTAGCCCAAAAAAGGGCTATCTTCACGTCCCATCCATCCACCTACCACCCCTTCTACCTTTATAGGTAGAATCGGGGTGGTAGGTGCCCTTTAAGAAAATACATCTATTAAATAACTTATTAGATATATATATATACATCTGTTAAAAATTCTGCAACACTATCGCTTGAAAACTGGAGAGGGTTCCTGCGTGTTCCTTACCTCCTATTCTTGAACATGTTTGTAATGTTGAATTACTCAATAAAAATCTTTTAAAAACCAAAAAAAAAAAAAATATTCTGCAACACTTTCTTGAAATGTAAAATAAAGCCCTATGGTTTAGAAATTGTCAAGTTTAGAGGTTGTGGATCCTCTGAACCACTGTGGACGATGACACAAGCCACTACCTGGGACCGGAGTCTAAGTGGCACCCGGTTTTCACCAGAGCCCGCCGCAAAGCGGGTTGGACTTGCTGCGGCGTGGTACCACCAGGCCTTTCCACAGGCCGCAGTGGCAGCCAAGGTCGAGGTACAAAAAAGGCAGGCAATCTCGTAGTCGGGGACAGGCAGGAGGTCAGGACGGGCAGCACAGGATCGGAGTCAGAGTCGTAGCAACAGGTCAGGGCAGGCGGCAAAGGAGCAAAGTCAGAAACTGAACCAGGGTCACAACGGGAATTCACACAAACAGCACAAGGCATAGACAAAGCTTTCTCTAAGGCTCTAGGAACAAAGATCTGGCAAGGGTAACAGGAAGAGGCAAGGTTAAATAGTTTACCTTAGAAAGGCCAGCGCCAATTAATGGCTCGCTGGTCCTTTAAATCTGCAGATGTCAGCGTGCACGCGCCCTAAGATGTGGGAGCGCACGCGCACGGCCGAGGAGGACAGGACACATCAGGAGTTAGGACCCAAAAGTTGCACGTGCGGCGCGCTGGCGGGGAGCGAGAATCGCGGGTGAGCCCGCGACCCGTGATATGGGTCGCGGGACCACCTGTGACAGAAATGTCTTTCATCTCATCAGCTTGCATTCCTGTCCATAAAATACTAGGAAATGAAGAGTCATGTAATCCTAACTGTCCATGACAATCTACCTTCCAGGACCTTATGACAGCATTCATGAATACAATAATAAGGTCCTGGAAGATAGTTGCCTTAAATCACATTACTCATACATTACAAAAAACTTGAAGTAAAGTGTCCAACCACTTTAACAACAACCAAACAAGACCTACAGAAGCCCATGCTGGACCATGAACACTAGAATGGTAAGAATACATAAGTTTATATTAATCCCTTAAGGACGCAGGGACGTAGCTATGTGAGTGCTTGTTTTGTGCGTAACAAATTTTACTTCTCTGTCACATTATTTATTATTCCATGCTGTGTACTGAGAAGCTGGAAAAAAAATTCCGAATGAGGAAAAATTGGAAAAACATCACGTTCACATCACGTTCTTGTGAGCTCAGTTTTTTTGTCTTTCACCGTGAGCTCCCAATAACACCTTATATAGTATTTATTGAATTTCAACACATTTTCAAAAGTTAAAGGATTGTGTACAAAAAATAAATAAGTATCTGTGCAACATTTTGGTCACTTTTTATTCCATTTTTGTGATGTAAAATGGTGTAAAAGTAGCATTTTGGACATTTGGATGCTATGTTCCGTTATGTGGTTCACCGCTGGCAATAACCATATTTATATTAATAGTTCAGGCATTTTATGACGCAGTGATACCTATTGTGTCTGTGACTTTTACTGTTTATTATGTTTTATATCAGTTCTATGGAAAGGGCGGCGATTTGAACTTTTAGGTTTTAACTTTTTTTAACTATTTTTAAAAACTTTTTTGAAACTTTTTTTTTACTATTTCTTAGACTCTCTAGGGTACATTGACCCCAGATGGTCTGAGTGTCAAGGGGTTGATTCATTTAAAAGAAAATAAACCACAAAAAAAGCTACAGGTATTCACTTCCACTCCTTTTCACCTTAATCCTGGCAGTGTCCCTCGCTGGTTGTGAGACATTGGGATCATTTAGAAAAGAAAGTTCTAATTAGCAGCACGGAGCTCAGGAGAGGGAGGAGACGTCATGCGAGAGGTGTGAATACACGCCAAGGGCAAGGGCATGCATAATTACCAGCCTGGAGAGCCGGACATCTTTTTTTGTTTTATTTAGTGGCTGATTTCCTTTAAAACAAAACTTAGCTAAAGCACATTATTGATTGAATTGGACATCAGTTTTAACCCCTTCCTGACGCGCGCCGTACTAGTACGGCGTGCGCAGGGTCCCGGTGCATGGAGAGGGCTCGCAGGCCGAGCACTCTCCATAGCCGGTAAGTGTTTGCTGCATATTGCAGCAAAGGGTGCTTTCATGTCGATCGCCGCCAGCAATGCTGCCGGCGGCTTCAAAAAGATAGCGGCTCATGGGCGCAGCCATCTTGCCGCGGGTTGTCACTCTCCGATGACGTCACAGGGAGCGGCGATCCGTTGCCATGACAGCTTCGGATCTCACGAAGGCCAAAGCTGCTCGTTTTAACCCTATCAGCACATTGTAATGAATGAGGAGTAAAATCCCCACATACTGCCATATGGGCGTCTAAAAAATACTAAAAGTAAATATAAAAAAAGTAAAAAAAAAAATTTAGAATAAAAAAACTAGTATAAAGAAATAGTAAAAAAAAAAGTTTCAAAAAAGTTTTTAAAATAATTAAAAAAAGGTAAAAACCTAAAAATTCAAATCACCCCCTTTCCCTAGAACTGATATAAATATTAATAAACAGTAAAAATCATAAACACATTAGGTATCGTCGCATCTCAAAATGCCCTATCTATCAAAATATAATAACATTTTTTCACAGCGTTTTAACCCCGTAACGGAAAATAGCGCCCAAAGTCGAAAATGGAATTTTTTTGCCATTTTGAAAAATATAAAAAAAATTATAAAAAGTGATCAAAAGGTCATACAGTCCTAAAAATTATAGCAATGAAAACGCCATCAAAAGTTGCAAAAAATGACACTACCCTCAGCTCCACACACAGTGTGAAAAAGTTATTGGCGCCAGAAGATGGCAAAATTCCCCAAAAAATTTTTGTACAGGAGGTTTTAATTTTTTTAAATGTATGAAACCATTATAAAACCTATACAAATTTGGTATCCACGTAATCGTAACGACCCAAAGAATAAAGTAGACATGTCATTTGTGGTGCACAGTGAAAGCTGTAAAATCCAAGCCCACAAGAAAACGTTGCAAATGTGTTTTTTCACCATTTTCACTGCATTTGGAATTTTTTTCCCACTTCCCAGTAAACGGCATGGAATATTAAATACCGTCACTACGAAGTGCAATTTGTTACGCAGAAATTAAGCCATTACAGAGCTCTTTATGTGGAAAAGTTAAAAAGTTATAGAATTTTGAAGGTGGTGAGTGAAAAATGGAAGTGAAAAAACTAAGAAAGGCCAAGTCGTTAAGGGGTTAACAATTGTATTTACCATACAAAGAAAAGTTGTATAGGCCTTTAATTTGTGGGCTAAAACACAACAGTCCATTTACTCATAGCACAGAACAATGTCAAATTAGCTTGTTTTCAGGGGCACTATTTCTTATACTGAAAGTCTGGAAACGCTGATACTATGAGGACAACTGTAAGGGCACTACAACTAAAATTAGTCCACTATGGCTCGTATTACATAAAATGGTATAATGCAAAGATTATTCTAGAGGCACTGCACAATATTATCTGTAGTAGTTGTTATGCAGACACCAACGTAGACAGTGGTGGAGATGTATTAATGTGTCAGTCGTGAAGAGTACAACTAGACAGTTCTCTGCTGCGCCAGATTAATCCCTGTATCTGATGCTGGGTGATTAATCTAGTGCAGAATAAGACTGGTGAGTCCTACTTTGCATCTCCTATTAGTTGGTCTAGTTTGCTGCGCGACCATTATTTCAGGCCCATGGGCTCTACTTACAGAGGACTTACAGAGATGAGTCGGAAAACTGCCTAAAATGGTCTAACACCTTCAAAAAATGTAATGCATGGCATTTCAACTGCAAATTAGACCAACTAACTTGTCTACACAGATTGATACATATTCTACATTATGACAACATGGTTCATACTATAGAGATTTCTTATATTATCAGGGTAAAATAGTATAGTAGTATAGATTTTAAAAGCCCCTTCACCAGTTTTTTTGTCTGACTTTGCACGGTCTTTCAGTGCAAACTGCTTCCACATGCATTTACTTTACATTTGTGTTGTGGCTGCACGATACCTGACACAAAACAAAATTCTGCACTGAAAGTGTTGTTCCACTGCACAGCCGGACTGTGTGCCACATTTATCACGCAGCGTCCGATAGAATTGTGCTGAACGCTCTATGTTAAAGGTGCAACAAAAAAGGAGAGCGCCAGATTCAAGAAGAAAGTGCACCACAATTCATGAATCTGTCACACCCTGCACTACACAGGTGAACTGCTCCTAGTGCTATTTTTTCACACCCTCTTACTTGGACAAGTCAAGAAAGTGCCAAAAACAGGTCTAAAAGCCTTGATAACTGTGGTGCAAGGCATTTTAGACAGAGTTTTTGGCACAAAACCTCCAGAATTTTGGTGCAAGTTAATTTATAAATCCTCCCCAATGTATTATAATAATAAATCTTTATTTGTATAGTGCCATCATATTCTGCACTGGCCTCAAAAGCTTGTTAAAGAACATTTGTGAATAAATTGCATTATGGAAACCATGGAACACACCAGATAACTCGGGGATGAAGTGCCTTAAAAACTCATCTCTTCAGGCAGGCTTATGCCATTCCCTCACTCTATGTAACTTCAATGCTCTTTTTACTAACCTCCACTGTTTACGCCCCATAGCACCAATAATTTTACACAGGTCACTTTGCAGATTTCAGCACCATGGACTCTGGTCACTGGCTCATGTAGCATTATTTATTTTATTTTCTGAATTCTGAATGGCTGGACCATTGTACTAGCACTAGTAACTCCTGTGTCACACCTTATTCCTCATAGATACTAAGCTCTTGGGAGCCTCACTCGTCTTGTTTCATATGATGATGTGATTGCTCTGCATTGTCTTATTTGTTTGTATATGTACCCCAGGATCTGTACAGTGCTATAAAAAATGTATTAATATTTTTGGCAGAGCTGCTCACCAACCAAAATAGGACCAGACCAGACAAAGATGTCTAGGATTACTCTAAAGGAGCTGCATAGATTCACTGCTCAGGTGGGGGAATCTTTAGCAATAACCATGTATAGACTATATATAATTGCCATTTACCTGGTGCTACAAAAATGTATGACCTCTGTCCTCTATTATGGTAACAACTTCTTAAAGGAGGAAGTGTAAGTCACACCGGTCATTAGAGCACATTGAAATATCTTCCATGTCTTCTTCGTTTCACCTCTAAATAAGATTAATGAGGTGCAGCTGTCTTCAGTATCACTCAGTATTCAGTCTCAAAGTATGAAAACATGGTTAACGCTGTCTGTGTAGAATTACCTCAATAATGTAGTAGTCTTCAGTTCTCAAACTACTTGTCTCACATTGTTGCTAGCACAGATCACCTCTTCATTTCTGACAAATGTACTGTAAGTTTGTAATGTCTTACCTACCCAAGAGAATCATCAAATAAAAAAGTTACTGAGACTTATACAGGTTTTCCAGGAATCTGGAAAACCCCTAGTGGGCTGGTGGCAGGGGCAAAAGCACATACTTAAATAATAATAATAATTCTTTATTTATATAGCGCACACAGATTACGCAGCGCTGCACAGGCATGTCAAAGGGGTTGTCCCACGAACCAAGTTAGGCCCTATCACAAGGACAGGGCCTAACTTGCTGATTGGTGGGGGTTTTAGTGATGAGACCCCCACAGATCAATCACGTGAACGAGGGGTCAGATGGGGTCTCAGTACCTCAATCAGACCCCTCATCGCTCCTGGAGATAAATGGATACATCTCAATGGAGCTGATGAAAATTGCCAAGCACCATGCTTTGCGATCTCCGTCAGCCATGATACTAATTCTCCCTTATTATTCCTGCCTACTTGACAGCCACCTTAAATGATGGCCCCCAACTGGGCAATGCTTTCTAAGCTAAATAAAGTGATAGACAGGGAAGAGGGGCATAAAACTATAGCCAGGAAGTCGCATCAATACTAGGAGACTTTATCAGGACAAAATCACAATCAAAGAAATATGGCAATGGGGTACAAAATCTCCAATGCAAAGGGAGAAGGCAGAAAACACAGCAGATATCAGATGACTATAGGGCAGATCAGGGAGAATACAAACACAGCTAGGTGTAATGAATAACTGGCAGGAAATTCCAGAATGAAGGAGGCTTTGTACTTGGTAAATGAACTGGCATAGAGGCAGCTGAGGAAAAATCACTTTGCTACCTCTAATCCCAGCCTTGGCCACACAAGGTTTGACAGTGGCCTCCTTGCGACTTTTGCCCTTACCCAGTTTCTTTCTGCCCATTTTTTCTATCTTGGTAATTCACTACTAATTCTGTTTTTAAAATTTCATCATGGTCAACAAAAGATCTATCTGTTGTACTGTTGGTTCCAGCCTTGGTTACTGTTGGTAGACTTATATTTTCTACATTGACCTTCTTGTAATTCTTGAAAGTTTTGGCTACTTTATAATCCTTTTTACCTGGTATGCATTTAAGTTGACTGGTTTCTCATGATTTACTTTATGAATTGATGTGTCTGTTGTACTCCCAGATACCCTTTATAAACCATTTATATTATAATACGGCATGTTCTTCCACTCAAAATCCCCAGAAACAATTGCCAGAATTCTGTCATTGCATTTAGATACATGTGCAAACTGGTTGCACATGTATTTATGAAGTGTCTGCACTAGTATTGTGTCATGGATGCACTGTGTACACCATAACACAATCCTGTGCACAGAAAGGGGCTATCCAGTGCCCATTTGCAAGTCCAACAGAAATGTTGCGCACGCCCCATGAACTGAGTGCACCAGAAAAATCAGTTGCACACAGTTCCTGCGCAGTGTTCTCCACATTCATGAAAACCAAGATCTGATCTTAATGAATGTGTCACCCGCTTCATATTAGTAAGTCAAGCTGTGCGTGTAGCAGTTTGCCTTCATAATAGTAGAAGTGGCCCAATGTTTCTGTGATCCGTTTATTTATGTTTTTCTCGTAACAGTTATATTGCTGGATATTCCTTCATATTATTTTATATATTATTTATATATTACAAGGACATAAAGGAATGGATGGCTTATTCTTTTCTATGGGTCTGAAATGGATGACCTAAAGGCTAATTTTCCATCCATTCTGCAGGAGTAGTTTTTTTTCATTGAGGTCAATAGATGATGGACAGTACAACTGAAGCATAAAGCATGTTAGCTTTTCAATTTTGTGTTCAATTTCTATTGACTTTAATGAAGAAAAAACTGGAGGCGTATATTCATTCTTTATTCCTATATGGACTTGTTTTTAGGCACTTACTAATTGTTTGCCCTTGCCCTTCCCTTCTTTCTGACCTCTTGTTTTCTACTATGTTCTATATAATTATTGAATTTGATAGAAGAGAATAAAAGTCCAGCATTATCTTTCAAACATATGATCGTGTCAACGGTGGGATTCAAATTTTTAAGAACAAACACCCTACTTTAGGAGTGAGACGTATGTCCTATTGAGTGGCACAATGAAACTATGATACCTACTCTTATTAACAATCCCAATATTTAAAATACACTTTATATTAATATATACAATATTTAAATTAACCTTTTTTATCTAAGAAGGTGAGGGTGAGAGACATAGAGAGAATGTTGGGGAGCAGGCTGGTGACATGGAGGAAATGTGGGGATACAGGCGGTCCCCTACTTAAGGACACCCGACTTATAGACAACCCATAGTTACAGACAGACGCCTCTGACCTCTGGTGAAGCTTTCTGAATGCTTTGCTATAGTCCCAGGCTGCAATGATCAGCTGTAAGGTGTCTGTAATGAAGCTTTATTGCTAATCCTTGGTCCCATTACAGCAAAAAATGTTTAAACTCCAATTGTCACTGGGGCCAAAAATTTTTTTGTCTGGTTCTACAATTATAAAATATACAGTTTCGACTTACATACAAATTCAACTTAACCCCTTAATGACCGCCCTATCGGGATTCTACGTCGGTCATTAAGGGTACTTCTTCTGATGCGACGCCTTTCTACGGCGGCGCATCAGAAGAAGATTTCGGGACATCGGGTTATTATAGTGCCGGTGTCGGGCTGTGATATTACAGCCCAGACCCGGCACTAACACCCGGGATCGGAAAAACTCCGATCCCGGGTGTTTAACCCCTTGCACGCCGCGGTCAAGCATGACCGCGGCGTGCAAGTGTGTCCCCCGTGGATCGGACCCCCCCGGTGTGCTTACCGGGGGATCCGATCCCTCCTGCCGCTGCCCCGGGTTCCGACGAGTGACCCGGGGCTGTCGGCTCCTCTTCTCACCGGGTCCTGCCTTCCTGGCAGGACCCGGCTGTAAGTAACTGAGCATGCGCGGCATGCTCAGTTACTTACACTATACACTGCAATACAAGTGTATTGCAGTGTAAAGGCTTGAATAAGCGATCGGATGATCGCTTATTCAAGCCAAGAAGTAGAAAATGTAAAAAAGTAAAAAAAAAAAAATTAAATCTTTTTATAATATAATTAAATAAATAAATAAATAAAATAAAAGTCCCATAATCTCCCCAGTAACACATAAAATGCAAATAAAGTATATAAAACACAAAACACGTACATATTTGGTATCACCGCGTCCGTATTAATCTGTACAATAAATCTAAATCAATATTGAACCCGCTCGGTGAACTACGTAAAAAAAAAACTCGAAAAACTTCCCATAATATACAATTTTTCATCAAACACCATCACAAAAAATGTTCTAAAAAGTGATCAAAAAAAGTTACGGTACCTAATATGATACGACTGAAAAGAACAACTGTTTTCGCAAAAAATAAGCCCTCAACCAGATCTGACAACAGAAAAATACAGAAGTTATGGCCCTGAAAAGTTGTCAATAGTAAAAACAATGCGATTTTCTCCAATATTGGTTTTGCTCAGGAAAATTGAGCAAAATAAGAAAAACTATATAAATGAGGTATCACCGCATCCGTATTAATCTGTACAATATATCTAAATCAATATTGAACCCGCTCGGTGAACTACGTAAAAAAAAAACTCGAAAAACTTCCCATAATATACAATTTTTCATCAAACACCATCACAAAAAAAGTTCTAAAAAGTGATCAAAAAAAGTTACGGTACCTAATTTGATACGACTGAAAAGAACAACTGTTTTCGCAAAAAATAAGCCCTCAACCAGATCTGACAACAGAAAAATACAGAAGTTATGGCCCTGAAAAGTTGTCAATAGTAAAAACAATGCGATTTTCTCCAATATTGGTTTTGCTCAGGAAAATTGAGCAAAATAAGAAAAACTATATAAATGAGGTATCACCGCAATCGTAGTGAACCAGAGAATAAAGATAAAATATTATTTTTACGTTACGGTGAGCAGGGGGGGGGGGGAATGCTCACAATCCAAAATAAAAATTGATGATTTTGTTTGTGTCCCCCTTGAAATAGTTAATAAAATCTCATGAATAAGCTTTAGACTCCCAAAATAAATTATTTATACATTGTATCTCATCCCATAAAAAATAAGCCCTCATATGATCGCATTACCAAAAAAAATAAAAATGTATAGGTCGTACAATGTGACAATACAAATCTGCTGTGGACGGCGCCTCCATTCATTCTATGCTCGGCCGTGCGCCCGTACAGCAGTTTACCACCACATATGGGGTATCAGTAAACTCGGGAGGAATTGGGCATCAAGCGTTGCAGTGCGTTTCATCATTTAATTTATTCTGAAAATGTCAGTTTTGGCCTAAATGAATGTATTTCCAAAAAAATTCCATAGTTTCTAAATCGCAGGTCCATATTTTTTAACCCATGTGAAACACTTAAAGGGTTAATGAACTTAATAGAAGTTGTTTTACATATGTTGAGGGGTGAAGTTTCTATAGTGGGGTAATTTATGAGGTTTTACTATTATTTAGGCCTCTCAAAGTCACTTGGAAGCCGAGTTGTCCCTCAAAATGTGAGTTATGGCAATTTTCATGAAAATAAGAAAAATCGCACCTAAAGTTCTGCGCCTCATAACATCCTAGAAAAATGACCGGAAGCATAAAATATCATCCCAACATAAAGCAGATATTCTGTAAATGTTAATTATCAAACTTTTTGGGTAGTTTTACTTCCTGTCTGGAAACCAGAACATTTCAAACTTGGAAAATGAAGAATTTTTACAAACTTTTGCCAAATTTTCACTTTTTTTCAGAACGAAACGCAAAACTTATCACTTAAATTTTATAACTAACATGAAGTACAATGTGTCACGAGAAAACATTCTCAAAATCACCAGGATATGTTAAAGCGTTCCAAAGTTATAACCAATTATCGTGAGACATGTCAGATTTGAAAAATCGAGTCTGGTCATTGAGCTGAAAACTAGTGTCGGTGATAAGGGGTTAAGAACAAACCTCCAGACCCTATCTTGTACGTAACCCGGGGACTGCCTGTACAGGATAAATGATGATGAGGAAACATGGGGGTACAAGTTCTGTGACATGGAGGAAATGTGGGGGTGCATTCTGTGTGTGGCGTGGAGAGAATGTGGTGGTGCAGGCTATGTGATGGGCTGTGTCACATGGAGGGAATGTGAGGATACAGGCTTTGTGATGAAGAGGAAATGTGGGGGTACATGCTTTGTGACATGAAGGGAATGTGGGGGTGCATGTTGTCTGATATGGAGGCAATGTTGTGGTACAGGTTATGTGACGGGCTGTGTGACATGGAGGGAATGTGGGGGTTTGGGCTTTGTGACATATAGAGAATAAGGGGGTGCATACAGGCTGTGTGATGAAGAGGAAATGTGGGTGTACAGGTTTTGTGACATGGAGGGAATGTGGGGTGCACAGTCTGTGTAATATGAGGGAATGTGGGAGTTCAAGCTGTGTGACATGGAGGGAATGTGGAGTGTAGGCTTAGTGAGATGGAGAGAATGTGGGGGGTTAGACCATGTAAGGAGGTGAAGAGAATCAGGGCTTTCAACTGTGTGAAATGGAAGAAATGTGGGGGTGTGGGCTGTGTGACAGGGAGGGAATGTGATGCTGCAGGTTGTGTGAGGAGCAGGAGGAAAGAATGCAGGGGCATGGGACATGCAAGGAGGACTAGAGAATGTGGGTTCACTGGCACTATGATGAGTAGGAGGGTATGTGGGGATACAGGAGCTAGCCAGAGGGGGCACAGGAGAGGTTAGTAGAAAGTTGTATTATCTTCAAAAGTGGTCACTGTATATGTTAATCAGGAGAGCGATGTATTTGTGATAATCATGACATACATAATGCATGCATGATAAATACATATTACACACACATACATAGTTCCCTCATGAATAATAATATGGTACTGTATATATAAATTTATACACACATACACATTGCTCTAACAATCCCAGACAACCGCTTAAAAATATATATATACATAAGAAAGTCCAGAGCAGCAGTGCCTAATACATACAAGGGATGTGCTTACCATTATAGAATGGTCTCGACGTGATACAGAAAACTGAAGAATTGACAGCACTTCAGGAAATTGTGAAAAACTGGTGGAGCACTATGAAACAATCTACCAGTTTTTATTGCAACTTTCTTGATTGCTGCCTATAATTTTATATCATGATTAATGATATTATTATTTAGTCTTGAGAAGAGTGAGAATAATTGTTTTGACCATAAGCCTATTTTGACCTTATGTACATGCCCCTCTTTTCAAATGTGACATGTGTCCATTTAAACTGTAATAACATTGGAACACTTTAATTTACCTAGTTGATTTTGAGACTTTTTTTTTGTGACACATAGTACTTCAGGTTAGTTGAGACATTTGAGTGATATATTTTGAATTTATATATGAAAAAACTTAATGGCAAAAAATAGCTCTTTTTTAAACTTTGAACTATTATCATTTTTGAACAAATAGTCATATCACAAAAATAACATAATAAATAATATTCACCATATGTCTGCTTTTTGTTGGCAACATTTTTTTAAATTCTTTTATATCTGTAGGATGGTAGAAGGCTTTTATGTTTGATAACTATTTTTAAGAAAGTTTCCAAATTCATTTTATTAAGGGCTTAATGTGCATGGTGCAGCAGAATATTGAATACTGGAGTACAGTCTTCATTCTGGCACACCCTGCACTGCTTGTGAAGTGTGCACCAACCTTTTACATACAGCATGCAACACAATTTTGTGGAGTCGCTATAATAAATGTAGCACATGGTCTTAATCGGCCTCAGAACACCCCTTTAGGTACAGACAAGTATAAATACAGGAGTAAACAGTTTGCACATTCTTTTCAGTGCAAAGTCACACAGAAAAATGGTGCAAACACTTTAATAAATGTGGGCCAATATCCATTGTAACTACTTTCAGTGTGAACTACAATAAAGATTTTATTTGGATGCGCCTTGTAAGTATTGCCTATGGGTTCTGTATATACACTTTGATTAGTCAGTATCTGGTCAGACACTCCATATAATTGGACATTCATTTATTGCTACAGAGGTAAAGTGTAGAGCATCTGACGTTTTCTATTTCACATAAGATGGGTTTATACTGCTTTGAACAAAGGGGTGGAATAACTGATACATCATGCGCCCTTGATGCGCTCTTGATGTTTCCCTTGGCTCAGCTTGTCGCACCGGATATACTATGAGGTTCCAGCCTCTTAGTATATCTGGTACATCTAAGTCAACTGTACAACAGGTCCATCGTTGTACCCTGCTTTATCTGGAACTGTGCCAGGAATTGGGACTTTTTCAAGGCTTATATGCCAGTACAACCCTTGTTAACCCTCCCACCCTCCCCAAAATTTCCCCTACACAGTAGCTGGAACTGTAGTAATTGTGTTGATAATACAAAATATGGCCATAACTTTTTGTTTGAATACACAATACACAATCAAATTTAGAATCACAATAGGGACTGATGCCAACTGCCAGGAAGGCCTGCACAACAGGGGAAAATGGAGTTCAAAAGACTCAGTGTAGAGTTTGTTTATGCAGTAAATGTGTCCATTTTCTCCTTTCAGACCAACATGTCTTGTGCATAGGATCAAAAGGAAAGAGCTATGCTAATCAGAACATGGGGGAGCTTTTCCAGGGGATTCCACTTAAACTAACGACAAGGAAACTACATCTCCAAGCAGGGAAATTACATATCTCTTAATAACCTGGACCTAACACATAGTTATGATTTTGATAAAAATTTCTGCAAAAAGGTAACTCGCTGAGGGGAGGAATAGCAGGTGAACATCCTCCACTCAGTGACATCACAGTTGGGGGGAGCAAAAGCCCACTGGGTTTAAATTAGCGACCCTAAGAAACCCCTTGCTCAGTAATTTTGAGACTCCATTACCACCTGGAAAGCTGCTCAAAATTCTCATGCTGGGTCTCACAGCGGCATGTAAATTTCAACTTTAAGGCTAGTAAGGCTATTTTTATCCCATCTTTTTTATAACTATTTATGTATGTATTGTATGTATGTTCTTGAAAGCATTTTTTATCTTTCAACTGTATGTTTTATGTTTGCACTGCAAATACATGTATTACAGTTTTAAAACAAGTTTCTGCTTGTAGTGTTAAAGAACTTAAGTTTCCAAAGAAATAGCATACCTGATAACAGTTTTAGGTAATCTTATATAATTGTTTAATCTGTTATTTGGGTTTCTATATTGTTGAAGGATTTATTTAAACATGTGCCTATTTTCCTTCTTATTATAAATAAATAAAGAAGTATAGTTGGTGGCAGTGATGACTTGGGTGAGTGCCAGGGCTAAGAGAGTAAAGTTGAGAGTAAAAGCACCATCTTGTGTAGGTAGGCAGATCTTTATGTGCTAAAAGGTGAAGCTCTCTAGCAAAAGTGCACCCTGTGAGGAGACCTAAGTGGGGGGTTCGTTTCAGTGATCATAAACGGTTGGTTTCAAGAACTTCTGTGACAGTGTCACGGTTACACCAGCGATCCTCGGTACGGATCGCGGGAGCACCCGTGCCTGCATGTGTGGTCCCCTCTCCCCAGGTCGGTATTTACCTCTCCCGGCTGCTGATGGCTCCGTCGCGGTCCCGTCCAGGCTTCGGGTCTGCGTCCTGGCTAGGCCGTGCGCTCCCGCTGCTCTTTCAAGATTTAAAGAGTCTGCATCCTCCTAATTGGGCTGGCATTTCTGGATTCCTATATAGCCCGGTGGCTCCCAGCATCCCTTGCCGGATCTTTAAGTCCTTCCACTGAAGTGCAAGCCTCCTGACCATTTCCAGATGATTCCTTGTTTCCTGTGCGTTTCCAGATGCCTCTGTGTTTCCCTTGTTTCTGTGGTTTTCCTGTGATGTCCCTGTGGCGGTCCTGTGTTCCTGTGGGGGTCCTGTGTTCCTGTGGGGGTCCTGTGTTCCTGTGGTGGTCCTGTGCTCCTGTGGCGGTCCTGTGTTCCTGTGGTGGTCCTGTATCCCGGTGGTCATCCAGAGGTCCTGCCATCCCGAGGTCCTGCCTACCCCAGGACCTGCCTTCCCTGTGTCTCTACCTTGGCTTCCACAGCGGGCCTAGTCGCACCCATGGAGCGACCTGGTGGCTCCCTGCCGCAGCAAGACCATCCCGCTTTGCGGCGGGCTCTGGCGAAGACCAGGGGTTCACTTAGACTCCACTCTCAGGTTGCGGCTAGCACCATCATTCCCCGCGGTGGTCCAGGGAATCCACAGACTGTTCTCACAGAGACTCTCGTGACAGACCGTGACAGACAGATCTAGGACACAAACATATAGAGAAGCTAGCAGTGTATGAAAATTTTTGCATGTTGCTCTAAATATTATTTTTGCCAAAATGGCCATAGATTTTGGACATATCATTAGCAGAAGTACAGTACCACAAGCTGCATATAAAATATAACAATATTCTTTTATGAGAAAATGGTAAGACAATGTTAATGTAACATCTGTGTCAGCATCTATGTCTGTAAAGTGCAGCTGAGACTATGCCTGGACTTTGATTCTCAAATAAGGTCTTTTGAATCAGAACTATTTTCCTCCTAGATTCTTGTACTCTAGCTGTCCCCGGGGTAGGTACAGGATAAGTTCTGTAGGCTTTTTCTGAAGTTTACATTGTATGTAAGTTGGAACAGGTATATTTTGCATGTGTAACTCAAGAGAAAGTATTATTTAGTCCAAATGACAATAGGATTTTCATAATTTCCTTAGGAATGCATTATTATACTATTGAGTCACGAATACATTTTTGATAAAATCTTCTGGCATCTACCTAGATGATGAAAATGATCACAAACACACAACCAATAACTCTCAATTGGTTTCAGAGAGAAAATAAATCTGCTAGAATGGCCCAGCCAATCACCTGACCTCAAGATGGACACAACTAAAGCTCAGAGTTCATAGAAGGATCGCACGAAAACCTTCAGGATTTACAGAGTGTTTGAAGAATGTGCCAAAATCACACTTGAAAATGCAGGAAAATGCATCTTGAAACTGTCATCACCAAGAAAGGCTTTTGTAGGGGCGGCACAGTGGCTGAGTGGGTAGCACTTCTGCCTTGCATTGTCATTATCTGCAAAGAGTTCGTATGTTTTCTCCGTGTTTGCGTGGTTTTCCACCCGGTACTCCGGTTTCCTCCCATACTCCAAAACATACTGGTAGGTTTGTTTAGATTGTGAGCCCCATGGGGACAGGGACCAATTTGTCATGCTTTGTGCAGCGCTGCGCAATCTGTTGGCGCTATATAAATAAAGAATTATTATTATGTGTACAAACCATTAACCCCTTCACGCTTCACGCAGTGACTTAGCGCTCAGTGGCGGATATATCCGCCACGGCGCTTATGCCAGCTCGGCTCTGAATCAGAGCCAAACCGGCATCAGGAAACACGGGGTGCCGGCTGTAACTAATAGCCGGCACCCCAGTGTAACACCCGTGATCGGAGTTGTCTCCGATCGCGGGTGCTTAACCCGTTAAATGCCGCGGTCAGCGCGACCGCGGCATCTAACATGCACCTGGGGGGTCTTTCCCCCACAATCGCCCCCCCCGAACCGTTTTCGGGGGGTGCCGTTCATTGCTATAGCAACTCTGGGGTCCGATCTGGATACATCAGTATTGCAGAATATTATCATGAACAAGCAATCAGATGATTGCTTGTTCATGTCCCATGGTATAAAAGTGAAAAAGTAAAAAAAAAAAAGTTATTCAATAAAAAAATAATGTCATAAATCACTAAAAATGCCCCAAACCCCCAAAACATATAAAGAGACATATAACTCAAAAAAAAGTCTAAATCATAACACAAACCTCACATATATAGTATCACCTCGTCCGTAACAACACGTAGAATAAAAGTAAATCATTATTGAACCCCCACGATAAACGCCGTAAAAAAAAAACTGTTATAAACCCTCCAAAAATTATGATTTTTACCTTTTCAATCCCACAAAAAATGCTATAAAATGCGATCAAAAAACCATATGTACTCAGACATGATACTGGTGCAAAGTACAACATGTCCCGCAAAAAACAAGCTATCAACCAGCTCCATAGCCAAAAAAGTAACAATGTTATGCCACTTGGAAGACGGCAATACATAAATGATAAATTTTTCCCCACATTAGGGTTTTGTTTGACAAATTTAGTAAAACGTAAGAAAAAATATTCATGTCTGGTATCCCCATAATCGTATCAACCCATAGAATAAAGATAACATGATTATTAGTCTATACGGTGAACACCAAAAGAAAAAAAGTAAAAAATCCAGTACAGAATTGATGCTTTTCTACTCCTGCCCTCAAAAAAAGTTCCTAAATTTTCAACAATAGGTGATACCAACCCCAAAATGGTAACACTGGAAAAAGCATCTCATCGCGCAAAAAAAATGCCGTCACATGGCCCCAATAACGAAAAAGCTAAAATTTTATAGCCTTCAAAAGGGGCCAATGAGGAAACTAAAATCCTGGCAGCTGCAGCGCCCTCCTTCAGTTCTGCACCTCGCTGTGCGCCCATAAAACAAGTCACAGCCACATGTGGGGGGTCTTTGTACTCAGGAGAAATTGCAGAACAAATTGTATGGTGGGTTTTCTCTTTTTATATTTTGGAAATGTGTAAATTTTAGTGCTAACTGAACGTATAAGGGAACAATATGACCATTCTAAATTTCACCTCCATTTTGATTCAATTACTATGAAGATCTCAAGGGTTAACAATCTTCGTAAAAGCTGTTTCTGATAGCTTGAGGGGTGCAGATTTGGAAATGGGTAGATTATATAGGGGGTTTTGATGCTAAATATGTAAAATTTCATTCAAAACTGTATTTATCCCCAAAATAGTCAATTCTGAAAATCCAGAAAAGCGATATTCTATTTGTAAGCCGCGTGACATCAAAATAAATTATCCAGACATTTCAGAAATTATGAAAATGTAAAGTAGACAAATGGGAAATGTTATTCAGCAACTTATTTAGGTGGTAAATCGATCTGCCTGAAAACGCAATGATTTAGAATTTCGAAAATGGCAAATTTTTCAAAAAATTTATCATATTTTCTTTTTTTTTTTGTAAATAAACGCAAAAATCTGCCAAAATTTACCACTAAAATGTACAACATGTACAAAAGTACAACATGTGGGTAAAAAACAATCTCAGAATCGGTTTGATAAGTAACAGTGTTCAAAAGTTATAACCATATAAAGCGAAGCAAGTCAGAATCCAAAAAATCGGGCTGAGCCTTAAGCTACAAAATGGCTGCGTCCTTAAGGGGTTAAATGAATTTCTGTAAGTGTATTCAATACAGTCATTTATCAATATTACACATAAATTAATTTCTGGACACTAATGGTTTGATTTCTTTGCCAGTGTGGATTGAATTCTGTTGAGAATTTCATGTCAATAGAACTTTTAACCCCTAGGCGCACCAGGACGTTATAGTACGTCCCCGGGGCTAGATGCTTAGCGCACGGGGACGTTCTATAACGTCCTGCTTCTGGCACCGGCTCACGATCGGAGCCGGTACCAGAAGCAGCGGCTGTCAGCTGTCTAGTACAGCTGACAGCCTGCGCTAACACCCGCGATCGGAGCCGGCTCCGATCGTGGGTGTTAACCCCTTACACGCCGCGGTCAAACATGACCGCGGCGTGTAAGGGTGTTTGCGCTGTGGATCGGATCCCCCGTGCCGCTTACCGGGGGATCCGATCCACTTCTGGGTAGCTCCGAGGACTGGCATGTGCCCCGGAGCTGCCCGGTCTCCATGGCAGTCAGACCCCTTCCGGGTCTGACTGTAAACTGTCTGAGCATGCGCAAGCTTGCTCAGACAGTTTACACTGCTCTACAATAAAATAGTATTGTAGAGCAGTGTATTGAACTTAAACCAGTGATCAGAGCATCACTGGTTCAAGTTCAAGTATGTATAAGTAAAAGTATGCAAAAACACTTAACACTACACATTATAATAAATAAAAAATAAATACATAAAAATATAAGCCCCTAAAATGTCACTTTCCCATAAAAACACTTAATAAAGTATAAAAAACACAAAAACACAAAAAACCCCGCATATTTGGTATTGCCGCGTCCGTAACAATCTGTATAATAAAACAGAATTGTTACTGGACCCGCACGGTACACGCCGTAGAAAAAAAAACGCAAAAACGTTCCGAAAAAAAAAAAAATTAATTAATACCCTATAAAAAATGCTCTAAAAAGTAATTTAAAAAATGTTATGCACTACAAAATAAACCCACTAAAAAGAACAACTCTTCTCGCAAAAAATAAGCCCCTAACCAGATTTGTCAGCCGAAAAATAAAAAAGTTATGCATATGAAAAGATGGTGATGCTAAAATGAACAAGATTTTCTCCAAATTGGTTTCTATTCAGTACAATTGAATAAAATACACAAAACCCCCACATATTTGGTATCCCTGCGTCCGTAACAATCTGCATAATAAAACAGAATCGTTATTAGATCCGCAAAGTGAACCCCGTAAAAAACAAAACAAAAAAAAGCTCCAGAAAAAAGATCATTTTCAATTAATACCCTATAAAAATGCTCTAAAAAGGGATTTAAAAGATGTTATGCACTCTAAAATAAGCCCACTAAAAAGAACAATCCTTCTCGCAAAAAATAAGCCCTTAAACAGATTTAAAAAAAGTTATGCATATGAAAGACGGTGATGCTAAAATTAACAACATTTTTGCCAAATTACTTTTTATGCAGTAAAAATGGGAAAAAAAATAAAAAAATCTATATAAATGAGGTCTTTTTGTAATCGTGGCGACCCATAGAATAAAAATGATATACTATTTTTATGGTATGGTAAACAGCCAAAAAAAAAAAACATAAAAATCTTCCTGAAAAGTGATGATTTTCATTTCCTCCACCAACAAAGAGTTAATAAAATCTCACCAATTAGCTATAGATTCCCCCAAATTACGTACCAGAAAAGTGCATCTCATGTGGCAAAAGAAATAAGCCCCTATAGGTCCACATTAAAAAAAAGAAAAAAATTATAGCCTGTACAATGTGACATAGCAAATCTGCTCTGGATGGTCCCTCCTTCCCTTCTATGCCCGGCCGTGCGCCCATACAGCAGGTTACCACCACATATAGGGTATCCGTGTACTCGGGAGAAATTGGGTAACAAACTTTGTGGAGCCTTTATTCATTTAATCCATTGTAAATGTTTAATTTTCCACCCAAAATGGGTGTATTGTGAAAAAATATTACAATTTGCAGACTGCACCTCCATTTGTTTTAACCTCTATAAAACACGTAAAGCGTTAACAAACTTCTTAAAAGTGGTTTTTCATACGTTGAGGTGTGTAGTTTCCACAATAGGGTAATTTACGAGTCTCACTATTATTTAGGCCTCTCAGTGTCAATTAGAAGTTGAGCAGGTCCATCTAAATACAAGTTTTGGTAATTTTACAAAAAATGTGAAAAATGATACCTAAATTCTGAGCCTCATAACATTCTAGTAAAATATGTGGAATCTTAAAAAACCATGCCAACATAAAGCAGACATTTGGGAAATGTAAGTTATGAATTTATTTGGGAGTTATGACTATCTGCATCAAAAGTAGAGAATTTAGAACGTTGAAAATAAAGAATGTTTCCAAATTTTTGCCAAATTTTGTTTTTTTTTCATAACTAAACACAAAAGATATCATCCAAATTTTTAAACTAATTTGAAGTACAATGTGTCACGAGAAAACAATCTCAAAATCCCCTGGATATCTCATAGCGTTCCAAAGCTATAACCACTTATAGTGACACAGGGCAGATTTGAAGAATGGGGCCGCGTCCTTAAGGCCAAAAGAGGCTGAGTCCCGTAGGGGTTAAAAATATATGTATTTTTTACTTTTAAAGGTGCTATTTGGTTACATGTTCAATTCTTATTTCAGTTGCTGTAGCTACATCACATACATAAAGAAGTATTGAAAGAAGTTTACCACATAAGCAGAATCTAGCTGTTACCCTTTATAGATGTATCCCAGAACCACCCATATACACTAGTCTCTTTTGAAAAATTAAAAATGTTTCCTTCGTGTACATACATTCAACATATTTGATGGTGACATCATGTACCCTAATAAGGCAGGAATAAAATATATTAAAATAAATTAATATAAAAACTGTTTTATAGCCACAAAGGAGCAAAGATCGGATGTATTGCATTCTTAACAACTACCCAGTCATACTAAGCACCACTTGTCTTCCTATGTAACAATACAAATAACTGAGAATAGATGAGCCAGCAGTGACTTACTTCTCTTTAAGAGCTGCAATTCTGCCCTTAATTACAGCTAAGTAATATAGTATATATAGTATATATGCAAAAGTACAAAATAAGTAATGTTCTCCGTCACCTCTGTAACTTGTGGTAGAATATAGAGTCAAAAAAGAATAAAGCTAGAGAGTTAGCATAATGAGGTGGATTTGGAAATCAGTTTTGTTTCCCAGAAGGAAATCACCAGATTGTAGCTGAGTCTTTCCCTTAGGCACTTTTACATTCTTAGGCTTCGGCTTTTCAGCTTGTCCCACTTATTAGATTGTAACACATCTAAGAGAAAATTATTGCAGACCAGTTCTAGTGGGAAATAATGTGCATGCAGGCAACTTGCTGGATTCTGCTTTCATTATGATAATGAAAGTATCCAATATCTAATTTTAATGTACCCTGAAAACGCCAGAGTAATCACAATGCATAGAACATTGATTGATGCACCAATAGTTTGTGTACAGTAAGCTTTGTGCTATATTTCAATGCTGGGGCTGGATTTGATAATGCTTTCTAAATAGGTTATGTCTCTGCCTAATGGCATTGATATTCATATATTAGTTTTATTAAATTTTAAAATCATATCCTGTATGACACAATGATAGGTTTGATGTATTATGCAAATTTAGATTAGTTAAAATTTCGGAATTTTATCATTTCCGTTCCTGGATTTTATAGGAACATAATTCAATTGATTTACTTTTCATAGAGCATCAAACCTTGGATAGCATTATGTTAGCTATTGTGATAGCAAATGTGCTGAGATGGGCAAACAAAAAGAAGTCATTTATTGAATTTTAGAAGAAAACTTCAAAAGAAGGAGTGAGTCCCAATGCTATTTCTACAAATCTGTATAGAAGCAGGTTATTAATAAGAATCGCACGAGGAACCTCCGCAATCCAAAGGCTATGTATACATCAAATCATTCATAGTCATTAAGAATAGGGCAACAGCAACAGACTTCTACAAATGTAAACTAAAACTACAGCTACACAACTAAAAAACAAGCTGAAATATGTTCAGCTGGGATCCTTATCTGAACTCTGTAAAAGATTTGTGCTTATTGTAACATTATAGAGTCTTCTACAGGTCAGCTCCTTTATTGTCTTTTTTTATAGAGAAGCTGATATGCAGGTATGTATAGGCAAAATAAATGATAATGGGATTTCATGGGATTTCAAGGGATTGTCTGGATTACAAACACATTTTCAAATATCCTATATGGACATTCTCTCATCTTTCACTATAGACCACCTAAGTGAACAACCTATTAATTAATTTTATTTCAAAATACATCCAATCCCCAGTGGAGACACTGAACAGAAATTGAACGCTTGTTTTCTTACTTTAAACATTACAGCTAACCACAGGGATTCCCACTGCTAGTTGTGTTGAACAGTGATTGTCCAAGGAACAAATCCCTGTGAAGAGGTCCTGTCAATTTCCACTTATGACCCATTTAGCAAATGCCTACATTCCTCATAAAGTACAAATTTATCAGCATCTTTTATTATGCATCAACACTTTATAATGCATGTTATTTTTGCTTTTCTCTTCATATTTACTAATACATTGCAGATTAAATGTTCCCATCCACTTTTGTGAATGGGGGGTGTGCCTGCTTAGAGTGTCATCTGAATAAATCTTTAACTGGTAACACTCAATTGGCAATGTATTAATTTTTTTATGAGGAAAAGAGGAAGAAATACAAATTTGTATAATTCCGAAGAAGATGCTCCAGAACTGTTATTTACTAAATAATTTATTAACACCTGTTATCTCAGTGGGGGATATTTATGAAAGTCTTTGTCAGAGATGTGCAGCCCCGAACTTTAAGTTTGGGTCTGGGTTATGGGTAAATCTTGTGTGAACTGAACATATAAATGAAATGGCAGCCACCCCTCTGACCAATCACAGCTATAGGTAGACTCTAGGAGCATCAATTTGCCAGTGTGGCTGTCCAAGTCGTGCAGGACACACCCAAGCCACAGATCCAAACTTTGTCCGGGTCCACTCATCTCTAGTATTTTATTGGAATAGACCAGTGCAGAGTTAGACTACACAGTCATATCTTGTGTAAAATAAATCATGCTGATGAATTATCTGAAGTAGTTTATGACTGTGGAGTCTACTTTAGACCAGTTTTTAGACCAATTGGTCTAGTTTCTGACTGAATTTTCTGGTGCACCACTGAATATTTTGGAGCACTGACTGAATTTTCTGCCGCACAGACTAAGCCAAGTTCCTTTTTCGGACAAGTTGGAAAACTGGCCAAAAATTCTTTAAAACCCTTAATAATATGTGGCACAAGCAACTTCATGTGAAAAATAGACAGATTGAAAAATCTCCTCTATTCTGTGTGCAAATGAAATTACTGGACTGAACCTAGACTCACACATCTAAGCTGACATCCTGAGTTGTGCAGCAATTTTAGGTTTGTTTGTCTGAACAAATTTACTTTTGGGCAGCAGCGTAAAACACAAAATGACACAGACTTTGGGTTGGCTTATTATTTTCTTTCCCATTTGTAAGCAAATTGGAAACAGAAATGTTTGACTAAATAAACTGTGATTTATTATTTGGATTCTTGTATTATAATCTACAGTCATGACGAAAAGTTTTGAGAATGATACAAATGTTAATGTAATATTTTGACAAAGTCTACTGCATCAGGTTTTATAATGGCAATTTGCATATACTCCAGAATGTTATAAAGGGTGATCAGCTTAACAGCAATAAATTGCTGTCAAATAAAAGTCAATATTTGCCTAGAAAATGAATATTTCCCCCCAAAACACATTTTAATTTCATTGCAGGCCTGCCTTAAAAGGAGCAGCTAACATCGTTTCAGTGATTGCTCCAGTAAAACAGGTGTGGGTGTTGATGAGGACAGGGCTGGAGATCAATCTGTCATGATTATGTAAGAATCACACCACTGGACACTTTAAAAGGAGGCTGGTGCTTGGCATCATTGTTTCTCTTCTGTTAACCATGGTTATTTCTAAAGAAACACATGAAGTCATCATTGCACTGCACAAAACTGGCCTAACAGGGAAGAGTATCGCAGCTAGAAAGATTGCACCTCAGTCAACAATCTATCGCATCAAGGAATTCAAGGAGAGACGTTCCATTTGTTGCCCAAAAGGCTCCAGGGTGCCCAAGAAGGACCAGCAAGCATCAGGACCATCTCTTAAAAGTGTTTCAGCTTCGGGATCGGGCTACCAGCAGTGCAGAGCTTGCTCAGGAATGGCAGCAGCCAGGTGTGAGTGCATATGCACGCACTGTGAGGCGGAGACTCTTGGAGCAAGGTCTCGTGTCAAGGAGCGCAGCAAAGAAGCCATTTCTCCAGAAATAAACATCAGGGGCAGACTGATATTCTGCAAAAGGTACAGGGAGTGGACTGCTGAGGGCTGGGGTAAAGTCATTTTCTCTGATGAATCCCCTTTCCGATTGTTTGAAACATCTGTCAAACAGCATGTTGGGAGAAGACAAGGTGAGCAATACCACCAGTCTTGTCTCATTCCAACTATATAGCATCCTGCAACCATTCATGTGTGGGGTTGCTTCTCACCGAAGGGAATCGACTCTCTCACAGTCTTGCCTAAAAACACATCCATGAATAAAGAATGGTACCAGAATGTCCTCCACGAGCAACTTCTCCCAACCATCCAAGAGCAGTTTGGTGATCAACAATGCCTTTTCTAGCACGATGGAGCACCTTGCCATAAAGCAAAGGTGATAACTAAATGGCTCAGGGAACAAAACATAGAGATTTTGGGTCCATGGCCTGGAAACTCCTAAGATCTTAATCCCATTGAGAACTTGTGGTCAATCAAGAGACGGGTGGACAAACAAAAAATTGTGAAAAAATGCAAGCATTGATTGTGCAAGAATGGACGGCTATCAGTCAGGATTTGGTCCAGAAGTTGATTGAGAGCTGCCAGGGAGAATTGCAGAGGTCCTGAAGAAGAAGGGTCAACACTCCAAATATTGACTTGCTGCATTAACTCATTCTAACTGTCAATAAAAGCTTTTGTTACTCATAATATGAGTAACTTGTATTTCTGTATGTGATAAAAACATCTGACAAACACACATAAAAACCAGAGGGCAACAGATCATGTGAAAATATAATGTTTGTGTCATTCTCAAAACTTTTGTCCATGACTGTAAAATTTCACAAAGCATAACAATACCTTATGCTGTAGCTCAAAGAGAAAACCAGGTCTCGATCCAGAACATGGAAGACTAAAGGGTCTTATTCATCAAAGAAAACCAATTTGTATGCAGTGCTCATTTCTATATCTGATTTCTAAAAAAATAAAGCTTATATGTGATTGATTTCTAAGGGTAACTAGGTAACTTATACTGTCAAATAAAAGCTAAGTTTGGGTAGATCACTGCAGTCCCACAGCAGATTAATGTTACAAAAGATGTGGATGAGCTACAAAGTTGCTCTAGGTAAGAGTCATTTATCAGAGTCCTGAGAAAAAAACAGCATCATTGTGGGTGTAAACATCTTTAAATAGGATTCATTCCAACAACATAAATAACAGCTTCCTCCCAACTTTGTCAATCCATTAAGGACGTAGCCAGTTTACCTCCCCATTTTTTTTTATTCTGACTTGCGTCCCTTTATATGGTTATAACATTTGAACACTGTTACTTATCAAAGAGATTATGAGATCGGTTTTTCCCCACATGTTGTACTTCATTTCAGTGGTAAATTTTGGCTGATAAGTTTTGAGTTTATTTACAAAAAAAAGAAAAAAGTTTTTTAGAAAAATGTTCAATTTTCGAAATTCTAAATCATCGCACTTTCGGGCAGATCGATTTACCACCTAAATAAGTTGCTGAATAACATTTCCCATATGTTTACTTTACATTTTCATAATTTTTGAAATGTCTGGATTATTAGTTGTGATGTCACGCGGCTTACAAATTGAATATCGCTTTTCCGTATTTTCAGAATTTACTATTTTAAATACTGTGGTATAAATACTGTTTTGAATTAATTTTTAAATATTTAGCGTTAAAAAGCCCCTATATAATCAACCCATTTTCAAATCTGCACCCCTCAAACTATCAGAAACAACTTTTAGGAAGATTGATGACCCCTTGAGATCTTTATAGTAATTAAATCAAAATGGAGGTGAAATTTAGAATGGTCAAATTTTGTCTGTTTTATGCTTATTTAGCCAAAGATAAAAAGAGAAAACCCATCTTACAATTTGTTCTGTAATTTCTCCAGAGTACAGAGAAACCCCCCCCCCCCCCCCAGGTGTTGCTGTTACTTGTTTTATGGGCGCACAGCGCGGCACAGAATAGAAGGAGCGCCCTGCAGCTGACAGGATTTTAGTTTTCTCATTGGCCCCTTTCTCATTGGCTCACACCCCGCGACTCCCGATGCCGGCTCAGCTCCGGCTCCGTACTAGTTCTGTGCTAAGCGCGAATAGCAGGTAGTTTGCATGGTGTAGTTTGCACATGAGAAATGTGGGTCTATGGGGCAGATTTATCAAGTGTCTGAAAGTCAGAATATTTCCAATTGCCCATGGTAACAAATCACAGCTCCCCTTTAAAATATTCATGAGCACTGGTCAAATGAAAGCTGAGCTGTGATTGGTTGCCATGGGCAACTGGAAATATTCTGACATTCAGACTGCTTGATAAATCTGCCCCTATGTCTTTTCTGATCTTTTTCCCTTAGTACTGAAGCACTTTCTACTTATAAATCTTCTAGAACACAGGAGCATGTACTAGTGATAATAAATCTACGAAAATTACAGAACGTCACAAAAGATTTAGTAGCCTAGTTTTCTTCAGGCTGCCCAAAAGGTCAAAGAAATTCTGCAAAGTGCAGTCATCAGGATATCTTGTGTTGCACAGCAAACATTGGGATAATTACAGGCTTATGAAGTGTCCAGTCTGTTATTACAGAAAAAGATAAGATTAAAGTATTCTCTTTTATCTCTACAACAGAAGAGAGGCGAGATTTTAATTTCAACACCTTGTCTGAAAACTTGAAACAAGAAAAAAATCTAACTAGAGGAATAATACATTATGCAGCACGCAGCTTCACTTGGGATCTTATCTTTCAATATAACAGCTGGGAATCATGAAAGTAAAGATTTTGCTTTGTAAACTCTACTGTATGATTTCCACTTTTCTATAGTATTTAGTAAGATTATTCATGTCTAATGCTCTGCAATTATTTTATGTGGAAATCAAAGGTCTCAGATAATAGCAACAATTAGATGAGTTCATTATCATAAATATTCAGGAAGAAAATGACAGGTCATTTCAGGTATACTTTGATAGCAGTAAAAATCAGTAGCAAATAACAAGGTCAGTCGAAGAAATAACAAGAAGAGACAATAGTGCAGGAAGAACACACCTGTATGACCCATATACTGTATGTTGTGTCATACATTAACTTTCTTATGTCAAACTGGGTTTGTAAGTTTAAAAGGTTGACCTTTTTTTTAACTACTCTATGCAACTCGATACTTTATTTTATATCTAAAAAAGGATCCATAAATACTTTACATGACCAATAAGTACAGCACAGGTCTATGAAGTCGACTCATGTGTCTATTCAATTTTGAAGGTATTTTTTTATTAAAGGGGTTTTCTTATGAATACATGTTAGGCCCTATCCACAGGCCTTACTTGGAGATCACGAAAACAAGGGGTCTGATGGGTTCCCACGTACGCTCGGCAATTTCCATCAGCTCCATTGCGATGTATGGAGCAGAACAGTCATGCGTGGCCGTCTGCTTTATAACTCTCATGGAGTGACAAGGGTCTGACTGAGGTACGTGGGACCCCAACAGACCCCCCGTTTTCATGATCTGTGGTGGGAAAACCACTTTTATTAAATTTATGCTGGGGATCGGGGGATAAACATCTGAGGTGGAATTTCCAATTGTCACAACCTCCTATGATCCACAGAGAAGATGACTACTAGAGTCCACTGGATCCCAGAAGTTCTCTACTGTACAGGGAAACTAAGTTTCCCATTTAAAACCCCTTCAAAGGGCATCTATTACCAGGATCAAGGATTGTAAACCATGCGCTACCCTCATGATCAAGTAAGATCCTTGATCATGAGGGTAGATGTTCTTTAAGCTGGTCATACATCTTAGATTGATGTCAGCCAAACAACTTTTTCCTCCTAATTCTATCAAATAATTGTATGGTTGGTTTGGTTTGGAGTGTGCCATTTTCCCATTTTTGCAAAGTGGCCTAAGTCACGTAAGTTTTATATTATCTCAACCCTACAGTGTCCTCTACAGCCCCTACAGCAACCCATTTTGCTTGAATCTGTGTTTTACTTCATTGTTATTTTGGCTCAAATAGTGTCTGCATTAAAGGTTGTGCAGTTTTAGTGATTTACTTTTCATTTAATACTTTCCTAATAATTATGAACTACAAATTATGTTGGCACTTTATAATAATAATTATTATCATTATTCTTAATTGAGTTCACTTCAGTAAAACCAAAGGGCAATCTGATTGTAAACTGCAAACCTATTACAGCTGCATTAAAACCTAGTTTGCACCTGGTGTCTATGTGCTGAGAAGAAATGCCGTGGGGGATATTAGGTTATGTACACATTCTCGAAAATAACCATCCTCTACTGTAGCATCAAAATCACAATACAATTTGCATAGTAATTTAGGAGCATTCTAATATTAATTGAAAGGCTAGTAGGGTGTTAATGGGGGATTAATCACAATTCTGATGTGTGTTTTTGCTCCCAAAAGTCATATGTACGTAATTGTGTCATTCATGGCGCAAAAATTGTGCAAAATGCTGCAATAATGTAAATTCGTGAAACATGTCATTATGGCAGCAAAACGTTCTGCTTTGCACTAGTCTACACATTAATAGATCTCCAACTTATTGTAAATTTTACGTGCGGGTAACATGATTCAATATTTATATGGCACTTGGAAGGGGCTGGTACTAAGGCAGTTTGGAATTTTTTTTTATTTAGTCCTCCATTATCAAAAAAAAATTTCAGGTGCATAACTAATACTTTAATCAACAACAATTTGCTTGTTTACTGAAAATGTACATTTGGATATTCCAACCAAAGAAAAAAACATTTCAAGTTACAAACACTAACATGAAAACTATAAATATAAAATCTGTGCCAGCAATGCTGCACTTTATTATTCCCAGAGTATCTTGAATAATGTAAAAGTTAAAAAAAAAAGCTGAAAAAAGACATTCAAGTATAAATGTCAGGTTCTCTATAATTGAATTCAATCAAAGACATGCAAATTACTCCGAAACATAAAACTACTTATGCTAAATACTGTTTCCGAGGCTATAACCTCTTCAGCCTTGTCTGTCAATTTTCATTGCCCTTTCCGCTAGTTGATGGAGACCGTGCTCCTGTGTACCCCTGCTCCCTCTTCTTCCAGCATTTAGCTTCTCTGTAATCCGTCACCTAGTGAGCTTTTGTCTTGTTCCCTGCAAGATGGAATTCACTGAACTGTTACAGCAGTAAGCAATAGGGGGGGGGGGGGGGGAGATCAAAAGAGCCAAAGTCAGTGGAGAAAATATCTTATGAGATTGATTGTGATCATTTGTATTATTGATTTATGCAAATTCTGTAAAAAGTTAGTGACCATTTAAGTCTAAAATAGCAGCGTTCTCATGGGAAAAAATATTGTTAACAATTAATAAATATATGTAATAGGAATTTATGAATAAAGAATTCTACAAGCCTGTTATCATACTTTGCAATCAAAGCTGGGCAGCACATTTTCGGTTACACATCCAAACTCTGCACTCTGCACTCACTTTCCCACACTTTGTGTGATGTCCCCTTAGGGTGTCTTAATCTTTAGGTTTTCTCTGAATACCTTTTCACAAGTATGACATTATAATGTATAATTTTGTTATTCAATTTTGACTCCTCCTGACATTAGTATCATGCAAAAGCAGGCATATTCAATTACAATTATTACACCTTAAATAGCAAGTAAAGGTACCAAGCAGATTTCTTTTCTGTACATTTTATCCTCATCGGTAGTTGAAAAGTTATATTTTTTTGACAACCAGCTTTCTTGTGTACATCCTTTCCTTCTCCTCTGATCTTTTATTGCACATTACAGTGTGACCACAAAGGAGGAATGGGCTATACCTGCAGTATTCCACTGTATAATCTAGGTTATGCTGACATTAGTTATGTGGGTATTATTATTATTATCTTCTAAAATGAAGGGCCATCTACCAGCTAGTGCTATGTGAGCAATGAGCAGAGATCCAGAAAGGAGATTTCTGACAGTGGTCATAGCAAATGCAGCATCTAAGAATGTTGAAATGCAAAGCTAGATACTTACCTCTGCTGACACTCCACATCATGACAGCCGAGGGCAGTTTTCTCTGCAGGACATAGAAGTCTCCAAAGTCTGCGCCCAATATGTGCCTATGAAGAATTAGCCAGTGGGTGCCACAGGGTCAATCTCTGAAAGATGTACAAATAGAATTTCAATTTCAACATACTGTGAGCATGGTATGAAAGCAGATCATTAGATAATATAATATTACAGAGATATTTGTAGAAGCTGGAGGCTTGACTAGAGTGATGTCAAAATAAATTGAATGCAGATAAATGTAACATTATACACTGGAGAGAAGAAACAAAAAGTGCAATTAATGGAAATCAACCAGTAGGAAAGTGAAACACTGAAAATATTCGCCTCCCATCCTTTTCATCTTGATCCTGGTGCTTGACTTCACTAGTCTTGATGCACACGGATCACCTAGAAAAGAGACTTATAAAGCAGGCCGGAGCATGGGGACAAGACGCCTTGCTCGGGGGCTGCTAATTATGCACGCCTCCCGCATGATAGATGCCTCCCTCTCCCATTGTTTTCAGTGGGTTTTTTTTCCTACTGGTTGATTATCTTTATTTAAAAAGTAAAACAATGGGGCAGATTTACTTACCCGGTCCTGTCGCGATCCTGCGGTGCATTGTCCGTCGCTTCTGCGCCGAGGTCCTCCGGAGTTCACCTGCTTCTTCCCGGTGCTTGTAAGTGCGTGTCTTGTGACACGTTTCTAATTGTTAAATCCCGTGTGTTGTCCGAATCCTTCGGGTTCTCCGACTGCCCGCTCCCCGATTTCTGTTGTGTGCAAGCCAGCGTCGATGCGGCAAAATTCGCTCGTGTGCGCCAAAATCCCCTGTGCAATTCGGCGCAAAGCGTAAATCGTCGGGAAACCCGATGAAAATGCGTCCGATGGACCCTTAATAAACCTTAGCCCCAATGTATTAAAAGACTTGGGTAATGGCAGTTAGGAAAATTTTGCATCTGCTGTTAAGAGAAAAAAATTATTTTATACAAATCAGTCATCTGAATTTTTTGCACCAGAAAGACATGCCTAAATTACAGTGACCAATGCAATGCAGCCAATGGGTAGATAAATGTATAAAGACAGGTTAAGTGGACCCCTTGGACCTCCGTGGGAGATGGTACTAGCCGACACCTGGGACCTTAATCTAAGTGGCACCTGGTCCTCACCAGAGCCTGTAACAAAGCGGCATCGAGGTGCCACCAGGTCGTTCCACACGTGCGACTAGCCCGCAGTGGCAGCCGAGGTGGCGGCACAGAATCGGAATCCAGGCTCGAGGACAGGAACAGTCACGAAGTCAGGGCAGGCAGCAGAGATACAGAGGTTAGAGGTCAGGTCCAAGGTCACAACAGGGAGACAGGAAAGGCAGGCAGGAGAACAGGTACAGGAACACAAAGGAAGCTTTCTCTTAGGCAATAGAGCTCAAAGATCTAGCAGGGAATCCTGGAAACTCCGGGAGTGCCAGTGCCAATTAGCGGTGCGCTGGCCCTCTAAATTTTAAAGGGCCCTAGGGAGCGGGTCTGGACGGAGGCAGGAGCATGGAGAGGTGACTTTGATGCTGGGGCCGGGGGGGGGGAGGGGCAGGTGCCCGCGATCCGAGACATAGATCGTGGCGGCACCCGTGATGGTCAGTATACAATGACAAGGGGACATCCGCCACGCATTATTAATATATACATTCTTTACTGTAAGAGCAGTGAGATTGTGGACCTAGCAGCCACATGATTTTGTGATGCTGGTTTTTTTTTTCATCAGCCTCATTTTTATTCCTTGCCTTTCTCTAAATGAACACTGTAGGATTGTAGAGTGTGTCCTCATTGTTGCCTATTCTGGCTTCTACATCTCCAGTCTCTGGGTATTGGAAGTGAAATCAGCTAATACAATGTTGATCAAAGTTTGCAAGGATTTCAAGTATTTGTCACGTAACCACAAATACTAAGTTTTAGACACCTTCTTATGCATCTCAGTGATGAATGGTCTAGGACTTGGTGGGGGAGGTTATTTTCCCCATAATGATGAGAGCTTATAATGATAAGAGTTTAAAGGTGATGTGATCTCAAAACAACTCTCACTCCCAAAAGTATAGTCATTCACTTTTTCTGTAAGCCCAGCAGTCTATTGTGCACTAGTTTGGCTGCTGTGTATGAATGATGTGGCTGATCAAGGACAGTCACAATTTCTCCAGAAGTACTTTGGAGGAGAGAGAGTTTTGGGGTTTATGTCATAGGCGGGGCCTGGCACTTGTGACTGTGGCAGTGTGGCACTTGTAGAACTCTGGTGTCCTTGGGTGTCTATCGACTGGTGATATCAATGCCAATGGAGAATGTGTGAGATACCTGCCCCCCAAAGTCCTGTAGCTACACTCCTACTGAGAATGAGAACTTCCAAATTATAACAAGAGTCATCAGCAACTAACAATGACTCAGGTTTATTTAGCGTGCACACATCTTCTGATCTCCATTAATTAAATATGTTCTCTTAGTTCTAGGAATAGGTGGAATATTCTTCTTTTCTCTCCTGCAGCAGCAGCTGCCTAAGGCCTTTGCCTATGTATCTGTGTAAAGACTTGAATTTACCGGTAATTCCTGTATTGCTGTAGATTCTTTTTCCATCTCCATAGCACTTTAAAAATACCTGAGATCACACACGACGCTATTAAATCAATTTAGGTTATTTACTGAATAAATACATTTTACATGTCAAAAAGCAAAGTAGTACATTGTGATTAAAATAGTAATACTATTAATAATAGTAATCTAATGATAATAGCAATTATCATTTAAAAATATTCATGGTAGAAGTATAAACATGGTAATGTCTGGACTTATGGCAGAAGAGAAAAAAGTACTTTTCTTACTGATTCCACACCAATGATTTACAAGTAAAACTCTGTGCAATCTAATTTGTAAAACAGCCTCAGTTAATGTTTCCATAAGGATCTGTAATGGATAAGTGTTCTGTTACCATTTCCGTTATAAAATAGCAGAAATGTAAATGAAAGTAACCTTCTGTAAATGGGGAGCAGTTATAAGTTTCGGTAATGTTATCCTAAAAGCAAAAGTGTAACAGAAACTCCCAAAGCAAGCATGACCTGAGCCTAATAAGTTTTTTTTTGTAGTCTAACAGATACCTATGTTTCATAAGACTTACCTCACTTCACATTCAAGTATTATGTTTAGATGCAATTTTCTGAGTCAAATACTTGAGTGTATTAGGGGGTGGTGGGAACGTGACACCAAGTAACTAAATATAAGGAGCTACACACATGGAAAAGCAACCAATTAGAAAATACACAAGAACATGTGTGTAATAGCCAAAAGGAGTAATCTTTATTAACAAATGAAACAATATATACAAAAACGACACACAGGTCGGACACAAATGATTAAAAACATGTAAAAGAGGAGGGGGATACAGCCCAGCTGTACCCCTCACACAAGTATGGACAGAGGGGGGACAGTGGCACCTGATAATATTGCGGACCCCAGAGTAAGCCGCAATCCGCGGCGATATGTGTGGGATGTCTTTTTCCGACCCTGTCTCTCCCTGCACTGTCCGGACCCGATGGTAACTATCATCATTTTCACAGCAGCGTATTCATTGCCAGGAGCTATTCGCTCCCTCTGCTTGGGTGTTTATGAGGAGTTTCATCTCTTATGCCTGTTAGGGGTGCAGATTATTCCTGGACATTCAATAACATGTTCTTATCTTGTGCCGATTTGTTGCACGCTTCATCCAGTCTGACAGGTTGCTTGTTATTTGAGTGCCCAGCATAGCCCTTACTTACCAGCTGCTTTTTGTGTAGTATTCACATTATCCATTGCACTTGCATGGGTTCCTGACAGTGCCTTGAGCAGGGTCGCCTTGCGGTGACAGTTTGTTGGTATTATCAGGTGTCATTGTCCTCCCTCTGTCCATACTTGTGTGAGGGGTACAGCTGGGCTGTATCCCCCTCCTCTTTTACATGTTTTTAATCATTTGTGTCCGACCTGTGTGTCGTTTTTGTATATATTGTTTCATTTGTTAATAAAGATTACTCCTTTTGGCTATTACACACATGTTCTTGTGTATTTTCTAAATACTTGAGAGTACACCCATTAAGAAGATGAGGATACTATGTTTTTACATTCCTGTAATTTTAACTCCTTAATGACGCAGCCTGTTTTTAAGTTAATGCTCAGACCTTTTTCTTAAAATTTGACCAGTTTCTCTTCCTGTGGTAATAACTTTTCAACACTTTAAGATATCCTTGTGATTTTGAGATTTTTTTCTCGTGAGATATTGTGGTTTATGTTAGTATTATTTTTTGGGGGGTAAAAATTCAATAATTTAGGAAAAATTTGAAAAAAATGACAAATTTCAAATGTTATACTTTTTTGACAAAATGTCATACCACAATTTTTTTTGTAGAAACCTTTTGCCATTGGTCTTATTTTTATTTCCATAATTTGTTTTACATTTCCATCTTTTTTACGGATCTGAGAAGGTTTCAAGCTTTAGTAGCAACTTCTCAGATTTTCAAGAGATTTGAAAAATGAACAATTCAGTTTGGAAGTGCCCTACAAAGGCGTATGTGCTATATACCCCCACAAGTAACACCATTTTATGAACCTAACATCTCAAACTATTCAAATCAGCATTTGAGAAGTCTGTTAACCCTTTCTCTGGAAGCAAACAAAAATGGATTGCAAATTTTTAAATTTCAATTTTTGAATAAGATTATTTTCATTTAGCCCTAAAATGGAAGGAATTTGAGGTAAATATACATCCCAAAATTGTTGCCCTGCTTCTTCCGAGTACGGTAATACCAGACATGTGGATGTCAACTGCTCTTTAGTCGTACAGTGATGTCCAGAACAGAGTTTGTACCAAATGTAATTTTACTGCCTAATATATTGTATCCCACCCATGCCACTTTAGACAAACACCCCAAAAATCATTCTTTGGGTTGTCCCGTGTACTGCAATACCGCACATGTGCCAAAAAATCAACAGGCTGGGCACACAGCAGGGCTGAAAAGGGAAGGAGCGAAATTTTGCTTTTGGAGCTCTGCTTTCACACGTTTGGATTTAGAGTGTCATGTCATGTTCGCAGGGCCCGTGAGGTACCAGTGCAATAGAAACCCCCCAAGAAATTATAGCATTTTAGAAACTAAACCCCTCAAAGAATTTATCTTGGGGTGTGGTGAGCGTTTTAACCCCCAACATGATGGTCAAAATTTAATGCAAAGTAAATGGTGCATATTAAAAATTGCATTTTTATCTCAAAAATGTAATTTTAGCACTTAATTTACTGTGTCCAACTTATGTCACTTCAGACAAACACCAAAAAAATTATTCTTTGGGTTGTTCCAAGTACGGCAATACCACACATGTGCCAAAAATTGAGCACCCTTGTCACTAGACTGGTGTTGGGGTGCGCCAGTACCAGTACAATGGAAACCCCCCAAGTAGTAACCCCATTTTAGGAAAGGGCACCCTTCAAAGAATTTATCTAGGGTTGTATGAACATTTCAACCCCTGAGATGCTGGGTCAAATGTTATACAAAATGATGGGGGCAGTGTAAAAATTGCATTGTTTTCTCAAATGTGCCAAAGTAGGAAGAAATGTATTCAGCCCAACTCATCCCACTGTGGATAAACACCCCAAAAATCATTCAGTGGGTTACTTCGGGTATGGCAATGCGCCATGTTTAGCAATAGTCTACAGGCTGGGGACACAGCAGGCCGGAGAAGGGACGAGCAAAATCTAGCTTTTTGAGCACCCGTTTCACTAGACTGGTGTTGGGGTGCCCCTGAGGTACCAGTACAATAGAAACCCCGTGTAGTGACCCCATTTTAGGAAAGAGCAACACTCAAAGAATTTATTTAGAGTTGTATGAGCATTTTAACCCATAAGATCCTGCCTCAAATGTAACACAAATTGAATGGTGTTGAATAAAATTTGCTTTGCAATTTCTCTAAATTTGTAATTGTAGTGTCAAAAGTATTTTACCCAATTCACGCGACTGGAGACAAACACCTCAAAAATCATCATGCAGGTCCTCCCGGGTACATGCCAATAATCTACAAGATAGAGACACCGCAGGGCTCAGAAGAGAATGGCATTTGGAGTACCGACATTTACATTTTATTTGGCATCATAAAACATTTGTAGATGCCCTCAGGGATCAGTACAGTAGGAACCCCTGAGAACTGACCCTATTTTAAAACTACATCCCTCCATGAATTAATCTACGGGTGTAGTGAGCATTTTAACTCCACAGGTGGACCCTAAGGATGATGCATAATGGATGGTGCATAGTACAAAATATCTATTATGTCATCTTGTGCCCAGCTCCTGCCATGGGAGACAAACACCCCAAGAATCATGATGCAACCTCTCTCTTGTCCTTGTACCTAGGCACTTAAGCACTTCTACGAATGGGTTCCTCAGAGTCGCTTTATGAGGACGAGGTGCACAAACAAAATGTCCCCACACTCGTCCCCACTAGCAGACTCCATTTCGGAGGCCACATAATTATATATTTTATGACTTGTCAAAAAATTGTTTTATTTTGGGGCCCCACTTTTAGTTTTGCCCAGGGCCCCAATTTGTCTAGCACCGGCCCTGGTCTGCAGAGAACACCAGGATATCATCTAGATAGGGACTTGCTTTATACCTGTGTTGCGGTCTGAATATGTCGTTGACAAACTCCTGAAACAACGCCGGTGCATTGCAGAGTCCAAAAGGGCATAACAAGGTACTCAAAGTGAGTAGCGGAGAGGAGGGTTCGGCAGCCGGGCGCAGGGGAGCGGCTCTCGTGGGGCAGAGTCTTGGGGGTGTCTGCCAGCGATGGACAGTGGGGGCCCCTAGGTGAGGCAGGGGCCTCTGAGCAGCAATCGGCACTCATGATGCATGGGCCGGCGGTGACGGAGCGGGGCCCCTTGTTGGAAGCGGGGGCCTCAGGCCTGCTACTGGAAGGGGGGCCACACGAGGCTGCGGCATCTGGTGGGTGCATTACGGGGGGGGAGGGGGGTGTGGTCAGCTACCCCCCCTAGGAGTGCAAATGTGGTGTTGTAGCGGGTTAGTAGGGGCAGGCATAGGGCCGCTGTGGGGACCCCACAGATTTCAAGGGGCCTCCACAGTGGCAGTGGGGGACAGGTGATTTTATGGCGCCACCTGGGGACAGCTTGGATGTGTACCAGGGTGTTTCGTGTGTTTTTTCCTTTGCAGGAGAGGGGAGATACAGATGGGGCAGTTCGTGATGTGCTGCGGCGGGCCGTGGGCACGGCTACGCCAGGACGAGGAACGGCATTGGATCCGGTGCCAGGTACTGGGATGACATCAACTCTGAGAGTGGCGGCAGGGGATGCTGGATCTGCGCCGGCGCCGCTGAGCGGTAGCCTGCTTCAACCAGGTGGGTCTACAGCTCCACAGACTAACCAAACTACAAACACAGTGCAAGGATTCAATTTGAATAGGGCGTTAGTTCCGAAGGGTTCGCCCAGTGCAGGCATTGTGCCGTTGGGGGCAGTGGGGGTTATTTCAGAATGTCAGGCAATTATTGACAACAATGGAGTCTTCTTGGGGGTCACAGTTGGGGAGCCCATTAGGGGCGTGGAGGGGGAGTCAGGAATCTGCTCAGAACGTGAGTTTGGTGCCAGCGGGGGCGCCAGGATTGGGTCAAGGGATAGTGGATCGGCAGATAGTGATGGAAGTATCGACTGACATTGGGGTGCAGACGGAGAAAGTGGTAGCAAAATCACTCCCGGTGTCCGACACGGCTAAAGGGAATCTGTACATATGTTTTAATGGGCCGTTGGGAGGTCATTTGAAGCAGGAGGTTAAAGAGAAGATTTGGAAGCGGGAGAATTTAGACATCTTCACTCTACTACCCTTGGAGCGGTGTATCATTGAAAAATGGGAGAGGGAAGGAGTATAGGAAGGAGGAGGATGACGAACGTAGACGGTACCGGCTGATTCCCCGTCATTTTGGGAATTGGTTACATGCATTTGCGATTCTGGGAAGTGTAATTGGTGAAAAGCACCCAGAATGCTGCTCGGAATTGTTTGCTTACTTGGACACTATATGGGATGCTTACAAGACATACGGGGGAACGGCATGGTTAAAATATGAGGAACAGTTAAGGCAGCGAATGGCAGTGCAGCCGTCGCTACAGTGGGACCATAGGGACATTTCGTTGTGGATGCAGATAATGACGGCTCCTAAGACCCCAGTTAGGAATCCTTTTGGGGGCGGAGGGGCTAATAGTGGGTCTTCCTTTCACTCCGTGCCCGATGGAGCAATGTGAACAAGCTCGTCGGGCACGTTTAAAAAAGGAGTGTGCTGGAAATTCAATGAGGGCTCTTGCTCATGGGTAGCATCTTGCTCCTTTCGACATGAATGCTCAGAATGCGGAGGAACCAAACACCCCTTGGTTAAATGCTTTAAGAGGGGAAAAACGGGCGACGGTGCTCAGAAAGGGGGCGACGCCAGTGCGACTCAGCGAAATGATACCGTGGCTCGAAAGTGTACCCAAATAAGGAGAAGGCAAGGTTAATTCTGGAAAGATTCAGGGATGAGTTTAGAATTCCATTTCGAGAAAGTGGGGGGGTTGGTTTCGTTAAAAACTTGAAGTCGGTGGGACAATACAAGGAGGTTGTTAAAGAAAAGATTGAAAAGGAGGTAATGTTGGGGAGAATGTTAGGTCCATTCCCGGTGTCTCCTGTCGAAAATTTGAGGGTGTCACCGTTGGGGGTGGTTCCGAAGAAGGAGGCGGGCAAATTCCGCCTTATACACCATCTTTCTTACCCGGCGGGATCGTCGGTTAATGATGATATCGATCCGGAGCTGGCTGCGGTGTCATATACTTCTTTTGATGCGGCAGTGGCGTTGGTGCGGGATGTGGGGCAGGGGGCGCTGATGGCAAAGGATGATGTGGAAGCAGCATTTCGCCTCCTGCCTGTGCATCCTGAATCTATGCATCTGCTAGGTTGTTATTTTGACGGGGCTTTTTATGTGGACGGGTGCCTCCCGATGGGTTGCTTCAATTCCTGTGCCTATTTTGAGGCATTCAGCATATTCTTGGAGTGGGTCATTAGGAGGGAATCCGGGTCACAAGGGGTTCTGCATTATTTAGATGACTTCTTGTGCGTTGGTCCAGGGGAGACGTGGGGTTGCCACATAGTGTTGCAGACGTTGACAGACGTTTTTTCAAGATTTGGGGTTCCGTTAGCGCAGGACAAAACTGAGGGTCCTACGACGAAGTTGTGTTTTTTGGGGATTGAACTTGACTCAGTGGCAATGAAATGTAGGTTGCCGGATGACAAATTGCAGGACTTGAGACCTGAGGACCTGAGGTGCAGGATGCGCTAGTTAAGAATAAAATATCGTTGAAACAGTTACAATCATTGCTTGGAAAACTCAATTTTGCATGTAGAATAATGCCGATGGGGAGGGTTTTTTGCAGGAGACTGGCGCAGGCGACCGCAGGGGTTAGGAGACCTGAGTTTTTGATAAGGTTAAAAAAGGTGCACAGGGATGACTTGCGTGTGTGGGATAGTTTTCTACTGAACTTTAATGGTAAGACGCTGTGGATGAAAGAGCCTATGGCTAACGAGGCACTGCACTTGTTTACTGATGCGGCAGGATCGGTGAGCTATGGGGCTTACTGTCAAGGGGAGTGGAATATTGGAGCGTGGCCTCTGCGGTGGATCGAGAATGGTTTGACTGCTAATCTTGGTTTACTAGAGCTTTTCCCAATTGTGGTTGCAGTGCAGCTGTGGGGCATGCGTCTTGCGAATCAGCATGTGGTTTTTCATTGTGACAACATGTCTGTGGTGGAGGTGATAAACAAGCAAACGGCTTCGTCCCCGCCAGTGTTGTTGCAGCGGTTGGTACTGCGATGTTTGCAGTGGAATGTGATGTTTCGGGCTGTACATGTTCCAGGGGTTGAGAATACCATCGCTGATGCGTTGTCTCGTTTGCATTTGGACAGGTTTCGGGAGCTGGCGCCGGGGGCGGCGAGGGACCCTCTGCAATGCCCAGGGCATTTATGGGAGCTGGTGTGGTAAGGTTTCTAAGTTGGGTGCAGAGGTCTTTGGCCCCATCGACGTGGGCTGCTTATCAGAAGGTATGGCGGAGTTGGTTCGAGTTTGATGATGGATGTGGAATTGAATGCATGGATGGTTACCGGTGCTATGTCCTTTTTTGTTTTATGTCGGGTTTGTTTGATAAGGGAGTGTCGGGTGCAATGGTTCACAAGACTTTGTCGGCGCTATCTTTCCTCTTTAAGTTGATTGGTGGTGGCGATGCTACACAATTGTTTTTGATGCGCCAGGCGACAAAAGGTTTTGTAAAAAACGGGGCAAGGGTGGATGGCAGGCGTCCGGTTTCTTTTGCAATTTTGGGGGAAATTGTGGAAGAGTTAAAAGATGTCGCTAAGTCTGCTTATGAGTTTCATATTTTTTGCTTGCCTTATTCTTGGGCTTTTTTCGGGGCTTTTAGGGTAGGGGAACTGGTGAGCGGCAGCCGGTTGGTGGCTGGGGGAATTCAGTGGAGGCATGTGTTGTTGGGCAAATTTGTAGTAGTCGGTTCGAATTTGGTTGTTCGGATCCAGAGGCTGAGCCCCATAGCAGACCATTGAATGGGGCCCCCTTACTCTTAAAAATACATATATATTTATACATACACATTTACACAATCAATCATTTTTACACTCATTTTACGCATTCATACATTTATACACACATACAGTATATACACATCAAACGCATCTAGTATATTCAGCATATACACAGATAAACAGCATATGTACACACGCATCCTGTATATACAGAATACACACAGATATACAGCATATATAGACACACACTCAGTATATACACATCATACACACAGATATGCAGCATATATACACACATATACAGCATATATACACACGCATCCAGTATATACACAACATACACACAGACATACAGCATATATACACACATATACAGCATATATACACACGCATCCCGTATATACACAACATACACCCAGATATACAGCATGTATACACACATATACAGCATATGTACACACGCATCCTGTATATACAGCAAACACACAGATATACAACATATATACACGCATCCAGTATATACACAACATACAAACAGATATACAACATATATACACGCATCCAGTATATACACAGCATACACACAGATATACAACATATATAGACACACACCCAGTATATACACAACATACACACAGATATACAGCATATATACACATATACAGCATATATACACACGCATCCAGTATATACACAACATACACACAGATATACAACAGATATACACACATCCAGTATATACAGTATATACACAAACACATCCAGTATATACACAGATATACACACACATATACACAGATATACACATACATATACACAGATATACACACACATATATGCATTACACGTGTAGTAATTTTACTCACCCACCTCCAGCTCAGCTTGGATGTCACTTGGTCGGGGATTGACAGGCCTGTGAGACGCGCGGGCAGAACCGGGCAGCATGTGAGGCACTCGCGGGGCGGTCCGGACCAGGAAATATGTAAGGCACTCGCTGGCCAGGCCGGACAAGGCAGCATTCTGGCGGACTGGGCAGCATTTGGGCCGGGCCACATGTGAGGCAAGCGCGCGGGCCAGGCAGGATGTGAGGTGGGCGGGGCCAGCTGAGCTTCTCAATCAGGGGAGGTACAGGGACCAGCGGGAATTATACTTTGCTAATGATGTGCCCCCGGGCCCATCCCACTACCTCTCCGCCCCCCTCATATGAGGCCAGTAGCCAGTAGCCCGGAGGCACATCATTAACATAGTATAATTCTGACGCTCATTAAATCAGCATTCTGGCTTCCTGACAGAGCCAGGAAGCAACATAATAAAGTATACTTTCCCGTCCATCACGGCCCCCCTCTGCGCCCGGGCCCCCCACTTGCTACGGCTGCTACGGCGGTTGTTACGCCACGGACAAGAAAAATAAGGGTTTTGTTGTGCATTTAAATCGTCTCGAGGGCTGTGAATTTTGCCGGTGGCTTGTTATGAAGCTTTCATGAGTGTGAGGATATTGGGTAAGGAGTCGCTGTTGGTACATGAGGATGGCACCTCATTGTCAAGATATCAATTTGGGGCAGTGTTCAAACAATGCATATCACGCATTGGCTTGAGCCCAGGTGGCTATAGCTCTCACTCCTTCAGGATTGGGGCGGCGACAGAGGCCGCACGGTGGGGGTTGAAGGAGGAGGAAATAATGAGAATCGGGCGTTGGGAGTTGCAACGCTGTAAGTCATATGTGAGAATGAGCTTGCTAGAGCGTTAAAACGTGCCAGAATGTTTTAGTCGTGGCAAGTGTTTGTTATTGTTTGTTTATTACAGTTATGTATTTTCTATCAGGGGTGAGGAAGTGTGTCATTTGGGTATTTGGCCATTCTTTCGTGTACTGGGCTGAAAGGAGGGCAAGATTGCGTTTATGGGGTAGGTCTCTTGGGCTTAACCCTGAACAGGTAAGTGTACACTGGCTGGGTTTTAGGGGCTTACTTGGGGTCGTGTGAGGCCAAAACTTCAGGAGAATTTTAGGAGATGGGGCCCGCCGGATGTACTGATATTGCATGTTGGGGGCAATGATGTGGGTAGTTTTCCCATGCGCCCTTTCATAAAAGCTATCAAGAGGGACTTTTTCTGTGGGATAGCCATCCAAGAATGTTGATTGCATGGTCTGACATAATTAGGAGGGAGAGCTGGCGTAATGCTATGTCGGTGTCTGCGCTGAACCGTTGCCGGGTCAAAATCAACAAGAATGTGGCAAAAATGGTGCGGTTGAAGACAAGATGAAGACAAGAGCTATACGGGCCCGGATGGTGAACATTTGACAGACATGGGCCTTGACGTTTTTAATTTTGGTTTGGCTGAAGTGGCTGAATTTTGTGTTCGATTGTGGGGGAGCATGGCGAATTGAGGGGGTCAATGTCGCCATGCTGTGGCGGGCTCCTGGCAACAGCCAGTTGGAAGGTAAAGCTGTGGTTATACTATGTAGCCACTATAATTCAAAGATGGTGGTTTGATTAAAACAAGATGGGGCACATTTACTAAGGGTCAGCAGCCGCGAATCCGTCGGGTTTTTCCCGAATATTTCCGCTTTGCGCTGTATTTCACGGGATTGTGGCGCACGCGATCGATTTTTGGCGCAATCGCGCCGACTTTCGCGCGACAGAAATCGGGGGGCATGGCCACCGGAAACCCCGAAGGATTCGGAAAAAACGCGGAATTTACAAAAAGCCATTTGTGTCGCAAGATAAAGCACTCACATACACCAGAAAAAAGCAGGTGAACTTCGGCGGACCTCGGCGCAGCAGCGAAACATGGTGAATATCGGTGCACGGACCTTAGTGAATCCCGGCAGAACCCGAATCAGCGTCGGAGAACCCGCCGCTGGATCGCGACTGGACCGGGTAAGTAAATGTGTCCCGATATGTTTTACCCAGGGTTTAACCGGGAGGAAGATATTATTTACTGTCTCCAATGGTTGGTCTAGGGCCACATCTTCGTTCGCCACTCAGCTAGGAGGTTGGCGTCGAGTGGAGCTGGGGGTATGGTCCTCGTGCGCTGAGCGTGCAATTTTGGTTATATGGAGACTGGTTTATCGGTGAGGTTGTTACAATTAAGAATGACAGGATAATTTGCGGTTGTTGCCAAGAGCTCTGCTATCAGAAAATATATTGTTATATTAAATAATGTTATGTTTTTAATAATGAATTTTTTCTTTCAGATTGTATTTCAAGAACATTAATAAAGCTGTGACCATTCACCTTTGCAACAAAAAATTTGTCTTTGTATTTTATTAGTTAGGTGGGTGGTTAAGCTAAGCAATATGTGGTTGTTTCCTGTGTCCAGAACTCAGCCATGGACTAGTCATGCAAAGTCCGACGTTTTAAGCATCTGGTGGGGTGCGTGAATGCCCGGGCACCAGAGTAGTGGGGGTGCAGGCACAGCTGCTGCACAGCCTGCTCTCCTTCTCCTCTTCACTCCTGCACCAATCTGTCCAGTGAGAAGAGGGGAGAGCGTGGCACAGCAGGAGAGATTGACAATTTCAGACTGCACAGACTGTGTAGTGAGAAGACTAATAAACTTCACAATGGGTAAGTATATGTAAGAAATATGCATATGTGAAAATAAATGTATATAATCTTTATTAAATACATGTAAGTGTTCTGAAGTGCATGCACGTTTCTGCATGTTTATCTGTATGTGCCTGAATGTGTGTCAGCAAGTGCTTGTAAGTGCACGTGTGTTCGTACTCTTGTGTATGATTGTGTGTCCATGTGTATGTGTCCGTGAATATGTCTGCATGTCTATGAGGGTGTGTCTACATGCATGTGTGTGCAAGTATCTTCTGTGTAGGAGGTTCTGCAGCAGCTGGGGTCTATATTATGAGGTTCTGTAGCAGTTGAGGTGTGTATTATGAGGTTCTGCAGCAGATGATGTATGTATTATTAGGTTCTGCAGCGGATAAGGTGTGTATGATAAGGTTCTGCAGCAGCTGAGGTGTGTATTGTTATACTCTGCAGCAGCTGAGGTGTGTATTATGATGTTCTTTTGCAGCTGATGTGTATATTGTGATGTTCTGTTGCAGCTGAGTTGTGTATTATGCAGCAGTTGAGGTATCGCCTATGAGACATTACAGCAGCTGAGGTGCTTATTATGAGATTCTGTGAACGATTTCAGTATTACTTTGGGAAAGGGGAAATTTTGAGGTTCTCCCTGTTGACTTGATGATCACAAAACTGATGTGGTTAGATTTATCAGGGTACAGGTTTATATACACTTTCATTTAGCTTCTGAACATTGTACTTGTATCTTTCACATAGATAGAGAGATGAGACAGATCAGAGATGATCAGATCCATGAGATACCTATTACACACAATGACACAGTTAGCTTTCCAACATTTCTGCCTTCCTCCCCCTCCCCAGATAAAGAACTTATCTGTCTGTAGCTTTACACTCCTCCTGCTGCTGCTGGCAGGAACTCAGTGTCTGTGTCTAGAGGCAGAGAGCAGAGAGAGAGACAAATCTCAGTTCCACGGCCGTCAGGAAGAAAAGCAAGAAGGCTTCCCCGACCCTAAGTCAGTTACAGGGTTGTAACTGTGTACACCAGGACTGATAGAGACAAATTGGAATTATATCTGTGAAATGCTATAGTGCACAACCCGCGGCTTGCATGCGGCCCGCCTACCCTCAGGTTGTGGCCCCCGCATTTATGCCACGATTTGCAGCAGAAACTGAATAAAACAAGTGTGCAGTAAACACACAGAGCTGAAGGACCCTTTCTGCTGTATACAGGAGAACCTCATCATCACATGACCCTCCAGCTTCTCCTCTATACAGCCACCTGCAGAATAGGGCTGCTCACAGTGAGGAGAGGGGAACTAGAACTGGGGGCAGCAGGGGGGGATAGAACTGGGGGCAGCAGGGGGGACTAGAACTGGGGGCAGGAGGGGGGGACTAGAACTGGGGGCAGGAGGGGGGACAAGAACTGCGGTCAGGAGAAGAGAACTAGAACTGGGGGTATGAGGGGTTAACTAGAACTGGGGGCAGCAGGGGGACTAGAACTGGGGGCAGGAGGGAGGAGACTAGAACTGGGGGCATGAGGGGGTAACTAGAACTGGGGGCATGAGGGGGTAACTAGAACTGGGGGCAGCAGGGGGATTAGAACTGGGGGGAGGAGACTAGAACTGGGGGCAGCAGGGGGGAACTAGAACTGAGGGCAGCAGGGGGGACTAGAACTGGCGGCAGGAGGGGGGGAATAGAACTGTGGGTAGGAGGGGGGGGCTAAAACTGGGGCAGCAGGGGGGACTAGAACTGAGGGCAGGAGGGCTGGGGGCAGCAGGCATCTTAATAAATGATGCCTCTTGCTATAACCTTCCTGTGCTATTCCTGATATTACTTTCATAACAGGAATCATTTTCCTGTATACTGGTAAGTGCTCACTGTATAATGAGCCTTCAAAAACATAATGGAAAATTAGAATAAATGCAGGTGTCTTAAATTTACAGAGACTCTTTGTATTTGGCTACAAAATATTCTGCATATCATGACCTTCAGTGTATCATAATTACTAATATCCATGTTTGTATTAAGTAAAAGCAAGTAATTTTACATTTGTTTTTTCCTGACATCCACAATCCGCTGTTAAAATTCATCTTCTCGTAAAAGCTTCTGGAACCAATATGAAGACAATCTGGCACATAGTTTGATGAGCCCCGGGCAACTGCCATATTGTCTTCTCTCTGCAGATTGCAAGACAAGCTCAGATTTACAATGCACATGTAATTTACCATGTTTAGTTTGACAAAAATGTCCCATATTTGTCTCATATTTCAAGAAAGGACTTGTGCACAAAGTTCTCTATGACATTTATTTAATATAAGTGTGCAGTAATTCTCTGTTATAACTGTGCCAATGTTCACTAGGAGCATGCTACAGAAGAAACATAGCTATCATGGGATCATTGATGAAGATGTGAACAAATAATCATATTATTATTATATCATGAGCCTTAACACAGAGATAGGAGAAACTTGTAATTATATTAGTGTTTAACATATTGCTAAAAAGGAACGTCTTCAAATTGACAGGATGGAAAAAAAGCAATTATCTCTAGATCCCATGCAGTGCCGTGACAACTCAGTGGGGCAGATTTACTTACCCGTTCCCGTCGCGATCCCGTGGTGCGTTGCCCAACGAGGATTCGGGTCCGGCGTGATTCACAAACATTGTGCATCCAAGTTCCTGCATGTGTCGATGCTGCGCCGAGGTCCGCTGGGGTTCACCTGCTTCTTACTGGTGCATGTGAGTGCTTGATCTTGCAACACAAATCCTTTTTTGAATTCCGGGGTTTGGCAGAATCTGTCCCCCCCCCCCCCCCGACTTATGTCGCATGCAAGCCGTCGCCGATGCGCCAAAATCCAATCGCATGCGCCAAAATCCTGGGGCAATTCTGCGCAAAACGGAAACCCAACGAAAGTGCGGCGTTCGGAACCTTAGTAAATGTGCCCCAGTATTCGGTAATAATTCATTAACAAACACATATTTACCTATTTGTTTTGTAGTTAGTACACAAATCAAGTTTAATATCAAAATTTTCTGAAAAGTTTCCAACAATTTTTCCACATGATTCTAGTCCAAAGTAAGCTTTCCACTCAAAGTGCTTTCCATTCAAAACAAATATTTGTGACCATTGAGCCTAAAGAACAGAGGGGGTCATTTACTAAGGGCCCGATTCGCGTTTTCCCGACGTGTTACCCGAATATTTCCGATTTGCGCCGATTTCCCCTGTATTGCCCCGGGATTTTGGCGCACGTGATCGCATTGTGGCGCATCAGCGCCGTCATGCGCGCGACGGAAATCGGGGGGCATGGCCGAACGAAAACCCAACGCATGGAAAAACCGCCGCATAAAAAACCGAAAATGTGTCGCTTGGGACGCGCTTACCTTCACTTGGTCCGGGGTCGGTGAATTTCAGGGCATCCGGATGCTTTTCAGCGCAGCAGCGCCACCTGGTGGACGGCGGAGGAACTACCTCAGTGAATCCCGGCCGGACCCGAATCCACCGCAGAGAACGCGCCACTGGATCGCGAATGGGCCGGGTAAGTAAATCTGCCCCAGAAAGTGAGAGTCTTGATTATCCTGTCAACGTCATAGTGCAATGATGGCGAAGCTTTTAGTGACCGAGTGCCCAAACTACAACCATGACCCACTTATTTATTGCAAAGTGCCAACACAGAAATTTAATTTGTGATTTATGCTCCCTGCTCTGTCACAGCTTTCATTCATATCAGCACCCTGAGAACACCAATAAAGCAGAAAATAGAAGAGATTTGGATGATCATTGTAGCTTCCCTCCAGGGTCCCATAAACAGGAGGAATTGTCAGGGTCGGACCAGGAGCTCCAGAAAAATTAAATACATAAGAGTACCTGTATGTGGCACTCCCAAAAATTGTTTAAAACAGAGGACCGGTAGGTGGCCCCTCAGAAAAATGTAATATATAGAGCACTATAGCTAGAGCCAGTTGGCCCTGACAAAAAATAGCCAGTTTCCTCTGCTTTAGTGCATACATTATTCAGGTTGAGCTGCTTTCACCTGGTGGAGAATGGAAATCATGAGAAATCCAGGCTTTATTCATCTTGATAAGCGTCAGCCTGTCAGCGATGTCAGTCGACAGGCTTGTACGCTTAACGGTGATGATGCCACCAGCTCCACTGAAAACCCGCTCTGACAACACGCTAGCGGCAGGAGAGGTAAGAACCTCCAAGGCGTACAGCGCCAGTTCAGGCCACATGTCCAGCTTTGAAACCCAGTAGTTGTAGGGAGCTGTGTGATCATTTAGGACGATGGTATGGTCAGCTACGTACTCCCTCACCATCTTTCTGTAAAGATCAGCCCTACTCTACCGAGACTGGGGACAGGTGACAGTGTCTTGCTGGGGTGAAATAAAACTGGCAAAGGCCTTGTAAAGCGTACCCCTGCCAGTGCTGGACAAGCTGCCTGCTCGCCTACTCTCCCTCGCTACTTGTCCCGCAGAAGTACGCCCTCTGCCGCTAGAGCTGTCAGAAGGGAAATACTGTTTCGGCTTGTGCACCAGGGCCTGCTGGTATTCATCCATTCTCACACTCCTTTCCTCTACAGGGATGAGAGTGGAAAGATTTTGCTTGTACAGTGGGTCCAGGAGAGTGAATACCCAGTAATCGGTGCTGGAATAAATTCTTTGAACGCGAGAGTCACGGGATAGGCAGCCTAGCATGAAATCTGCCATATGCGCCAGAGTCCCAATGCGCAATAATTCACTCCCCTCACTGGCCTGACTCTCCATTTCCTCATCCTCCTCCAACTCCTCTTCTTCTGCCCATACGCGCTGAACAGTGAAGGACTGAACAATGGTCCCCTCTTCTGTCTCACCAACATTCTCCTCCTCCTCTTCCTCATCCTCCTCCACCTCCTCCGAAATGCGCTGAGAAACAGACCGGAGGGTGCTTTGGCTATCAAAAAGGGAATCTTCTTCCCCCGTCTCTTGTGACGAGCGCAAAGCTTCCGACTTCATGCTGACTAAAGAGTTTTTCAACAGGCCAAGCAGCGGGATGGTGAGGCTGATGATGGCGGTATCGCCAATGACCATCTGTGTTGACTCCTCAAAGTTACTCAGCACCTGACAGATATCAGACATCCACGTCCACTCCTCATTGTAGACTTGAGGAAGCTGACTGACCTGACTATCAGTTCTGGTGGAAGTGGACATCTGGCAGTCTACAATCGCTCTGCGGCGCTGGTAAACTCTAGATAACATGGTTAATGTTGAATTCCACCTCGTGGGCACGTCGCACAACAGTCGGTGAGCAGGCAGTTGGAGGCGGTGCTGCGCTGCCCTGAGAGTGGCAGCATCTGTGCTGGACTTTCTGAAATGCACACAGATGCGGCGCACCTTCGTGAGCAAATCAGAAAGATTGGGGTATGTCTTGAGGAACCGCTGAACTATGAGATTTAACACATGGGCCAGGCATGGCATATGTGTCAGTCTCCCGAGTTGCAGAGCAGCCACCAGGTTATGGCCGTTGTCACACACAACCATGCCTGGCTTCAGGTTCACCGGTGCCAGCCACAGATCGGTCTGCGCTGTGATGCCCTGTAATAGCTCTTGGGCGGTGTGCCTTTTATCAACTAGGCTCAGCACTCGCTTAGCGATGGCACTGCTGCTGTGCCTAGAGGTACCGACTGATGGCGCCATGCCCACGGATGGTAATTCGGAGGAGGAGGTGGAGGAGGGGTGGGAGGAGGAGGAGGCATAGTAGGCCTGAGAGACCTGGACCGTGGTAGGCCCTGCAATCCTCGGCGTCGGAAGTATATGAGCGGCCCCAGGGTCAGACTCAGTCCCAGCCTCCACCAAGTTCACCCAATGTGCCGTCAGCGATATATAGTGGCCCTGCCCGGCAGCACTTATCCACGTGTCCGTGGTTAGGTGGACCTTGTCAGAAACGGCATTGGTCAGGGCACGGATGATATTGTCTGACACGTGCTGGTGCAGGGTTGGGACGGCATATCGGGAAAAGTAGTGGCGGCTGGGGACCGAATACTGAGGGGCAGCCGCCGCCATGAGTTTGCGAAAGGCCTCGGTCTCTACCAGCCTATAGGGCAGCATCTCGAGGCTGAGTAATTTGGAGATTTGCACATTGAGGGCTTGGGCGTGTGGGTGGGTGCAACTGTATTTCCTCTCGCTCTCCAGCGTCTGGGATATAGAGAGCTGGACGCTGCACATGGAGACATTGGTGGACACTGTGGAGGATCATGGAGGCGAAGGTGTGGTTTTTGCCAGGGTCCTGAGCAGGGGGCTGACTAGCAGAGGCAGCAAATGACATAGGGGAAGGAGCAGTGGTGGACCCGCGCTGGAAGTGAACGGCCTTGGTGCCATTGAGTGGGGTGTTTAGCATTCATATGCCTGCGCATACTGGTGGTGGTTAAGCTGGTAGTGGTGGTCCTGCTGATCCTGGTTTGGCACAGGTTGCACACCACAGTCCGTCAGTCTTCTGGTGTTTCTTTAAGGAACCTCCAGACTTCAGAAAATCTAGCCCTCAACATGGGAGCCTCACTACGTGAAACATTTGGCACTGATGCACCAGCTCTGGCCCTGCTTCTCCGTCTGGCCCCACCACTGCCTCTTCCAACCTGTTCTCGTATAGGACTCGCCTCAGTCTCACAAGCACTGTGTTCTCCTGACCTATCAACCCAGCTTGGGTCTGTCACCTCATCATACTCTGATCACTCAGTCTGCTCCCCCCTCAGACTTCCTGCCCTGACAACAACTTCACCACTGTCAGACAACCGTGTCTCCTCATCGTCCGACACCTCTTTACACACTTCTTCCACTACGTCAAGAAGGTCATCATGACCCACAGACTGCGACTGGTGGAAAATCTGGGCATCGGGAAAGAGCTCAGCAGCAACCTGACAAGTGGTTTGTGACTCTGGGAAGTGTCCAGAAAACAGTTCCTCAGAGTATGCCGCCTCAAATGGCAAATTTTCCTGGGAGGGGGCAGACTGGGGGGAAGGAGGTTGAGGAGCTGGAGGAGTGCTCACTTGGGTAACATGGGTGGACTGCGTGGAAGACTGACTGGTGGACAAATGGCTAGAAGCATTGTCTGCAATCCACGACATCACCTGTTCGCACTGTTCTGGCCTCAACAGTGCTCTACCACGAGTCCCAGTAACTTGAGACATGAAGCTAGGGAGTGTAGCTCTGCGGCGTTCCCCTGCTCCTTCATCAGCAGGTGGTGTCTCACCCCGCCCAGGACCACGGCCTCTGACCCCTGCAGTAATTGGACGCCCACGCCCTCGTCCTCTACCCCTAACCCTCGGGTTCAACATTTTCTAATAATTAAAGTCTATTATATAGACAAAACAGAAAAATAAACTGTAATTTTTTTGTGTGTTTTTTAATTTTTATTTCTTTTTTTGTTTTTTTTATTTTTTATTTTTTTGTGTGCTTTTTTTTATAGAACAAAACGTGCAGAAGAAATCAGACAACATACACAGAAGATGATTGCTATGGCTAGTTTCTAACCTACACTGACAGCACACAAAAGGATTTTGTGCTGTGACTGAGTGTGTCACTTTAACTTTTGAAAAAATGCTAATGTAGCCCTAACAAGGGCTTTTGGGTTCTTGGAGAATCACTCCTGCCTAACAGTAAGGTTCTTGGAGAATCACTCCTGCCTAACAGTAATCTACTAGAACACCCTAATGCTATCCCTGACCAGCAGCAGCTCTCTCCCTAACGGCATCCAGACAAAGAATGATCCGAGCAGCGCGGTCAGGGGCTAGTCTAGGGGTCACCTGATCAGGCCAGCCAACCACTGCTATCGACATGTAAGTGTACCACGTGAGTCTCCTGGCTTGTGATTGGCTCTGTTTCTGGCCGCCAAAAATCTAAACGCTGCAAGATGCCGTTGTCTTATTGACTAAATGTCTTATTGTATTTAAATTCTTTAGGGCATGACTAAGAGCGAGGTCACGCTCGAAATGCGTAGGCTATAGTCCAACTTTTGAGCAATGTTTTTAAAGAATCCATAATAAAGTTTGACAAGTTTTAAGAGAATGTGCCGCAATCTCCAAATTTTCATTCAAAGTCCGTGATGACAATACCTGCAGTTCAAACAGGTTTGCTTGTGCACTCTCATGTGTGCTGGAGCACACGCTAATCTGACTCCACAAACCCAAAAACTTTAGCCGGGACTTTAAAACCATGGAGAGGTGAGCTGCAAGATTCTTTTTTTTTTTGCAATGTTGCTTCCTGAACATATTTAGCAGTTTCTGCAATAAAAAGATACTTTCAGATCAGAACCATATCTGCATCTTAAAGACACACATGCAATTAATTATTTTCAGAGGAGGCAGGTGCCATTGGTAGCCCTGCTCTGCCTTCCCCCACAACCCCCCTGGGGTCCCATCTTTTGCACTCACTGTTTATGTCTATGTATGAGTATGTACTCAGCAAATTTAATAAAAAAAGATATTTACTTGTCATAACAATATTATCAGTTCCGTCTCTTTCAGGTAAGAGATCTCTTCATCTTTTGATTGTGAAGCCTCTAAATTGTGCCCTGTTCCTGCTGCCACTAATAATATGTTTCACTATAATAACTGTTGGAAGGAAAGGTCAATTCACTACCTGGGAGTCAGGGAAGGACTAGGTGACCCAGGGCCCACCAGTGAAATAGATTCTGGGGGCCCACCTACTGCTACATGGGAATGTTACATGCACATTTTTAGGACATGCTGAGGCTGAGCGAGCATAGGTTGGTGGGAAAGTAGCCTAAGACATATTCACAAAATTCGACTGAATTGCGATTTGAAACACATTTCAAGTGCATCCGGGAATATCTCCTCCCTGAACACAGATGTGTCTAGACCTAAACACTGGCATCCAGTAAATAGCAACAAGTGGTATTTTTTTAACGCAGCAAAACATGACGCTACTTACCGAACAAAGGCATTCAGGTATAAAGACATCTTCGTTCTAGGAAGAAGTTATTCTGGATGTGCTTAAAATGCATTTCCAAGCACAATTCTGCCACAGCAGTGGTAATTTAAATGCCGCTATTGACTTTGCCAGTAGTTGTTAATCAGTTACTGGTGGAGATTTTAGAACAAGTTTTTAAAATTCGGGTCGAACCCAAATATTAATGTGTCCACTCGTCAGTAATCTGTAGATATTCCGTCAGTGGATTGGCAAAAGGCTTGTTATTGGTCACCAAGGGCATCAGTCTGCCCCAATGTGATAGAAGTTCTTACCAGATGGAACCTTACACCAATATTCCCAGGCTTTGTTGGATATATTGGCATTTAGAGGGCTCACTGATCACTCACTTTGGAGCAGCCCCAAACTGACACCCTTCTGATTCCTGTTGAACATAAGAAAATAATAGTTACATCGTTTATTCGGTTGAAAAACAACATGTTCATCAAGTTCAACTAGGGAAGGGAAGGGATTGGATGAGGAAGGGATTTAGGGGAAACAATTCTATGTTATTTAGGTGTAAAAAGGCATCTAGACCCTTCTTGAAGCTCTCTGCTGTCCCTGCTGTTACCAGATCCTGAGGCAGGCTATTCCACAGACTGACAATTCTCATAGTAAAAAAGCCCTGTCGCCTCTGGTGATTAAACCTGGTTTTCTCCAGATGGAGACATCGCCACCTTGTCTTTTTACTTGATTTAACCTGGAACAACTTTCCACTATATTTTTTGTATGGACCATTCATATAATTATATAAATTAATCATGACCCCTCGAAGTTGTCTCTTTTCCAGACTTAATATATCTAGTTGTTTTAATCTTTCAACATAACTGAGACCCTTCGTACCCCCTTATCACTTTTGTGGCTGTTCGTTGAACCCTCTCCAGCTCCAGGGTATTCTTTTTATGGACCGGTGCCCAGAACTGGACAGCATATTCCAGGTGAGGCAGAACCACTTCCCTGTACAGTGGTAATATTACATCCCTATCCCAAGTGTCCAGACCACTACTGATACATGACAAGATCTTGCTGGATTTAGAGGTAGGTGATTGACATTGGGCTGTTATAGGTCATATCCTTCTATCATTTAAATTTCTAATGTTCAGAAATTGTAAGCAGAAATGACCCCCATCCTCAGGCGTCCTCCAAGACCTATAGGCAAAATAGACAAATTACCTGTAGAAACAGTCCCATAATATGTGGGATCAATGGATTTCTCTGTGTCCTATTCTTTCACCAGCAAACTCAAATTTAAAGAGGACCTGTCACCTATAAAAAAAGGCACTAGGAACTGCTTACTAAAGTAAGCAGCTCCTAGTGCTAGCCCATATTTAGCAGTGATAAACTGTATACACAAACTGTATAAAATTCTTCAACTCCTTCCATTATAGATAGACTTTTATTTTAACCCCTTAAGGACGCAGGGTTTTTTCGCTCATTTCTCGCTCTCCACCTTCAAAAATCCATAACTTTTTCATTTTTACATGTACAGACCTGTGTGAGGGCTTAATTTGTGCGTAACAAATTTTACTTTCCAGTAATGATATTTATTTTAACATGCAGTGTACTGCTAAGCTGAAAAAAAATTCCAAATGTGGAAAAAATTTTAAAAAAACGTGCATCACGTTCTTGTGGGCTCAGTTTTTACGACTTTGACTGTGCACTCAAAATAACAGCTCAGCTTTATTCTTTGGTTTGGTGCGATCGCGGTGATACCAAATTTATATAGGTTTTATTGTGTTTTAATACATTTTCAAAAATTAAACGAATGTGTACAAAAAAGTTAAAAAAAATTTTGCCATCTTCTGAAGCTAATAACTTTTTCATACTTTGGCGCACGGAGATGTGTGAGAGGTCATTTTTTGCGAAATGAGCCGACGTTTGCAATGCTACCATTTTGAGGTCTGTGCAACATTTTGATAATTTTTTATTCCATTTTTTATGTGATGTAAAAAGGTGTAAAAGTCGCATTTCGGACATTTAGGCGCCATTTCCCATCTCGGAGGTCACCGCCGGCCATAACCGTTTTTATATTTTCATAGACGTGGGACGTGGCGATACCTAATGTGTCTGTGATTTTTACTGTTTATTATGTTTTATATCAGTTCTAGGGAAAGAGGGGTGATTTGAATTTTTAATATTTTATTAATTCTTTTTATTTTTTTAACTTTTTTTTTTTCACTAATTCTTAGACCATCTAGGGTACATTAACATTAGATGGTCAGATCGTTCCTACAATATATTGCAATACTTCTGTATTGCAATATATGGCATTTTTGTAGCCACTGGCTCATTGTAACGAATCTGCAGAAGCCAGATAGCCTCAGGTCAAACGAAGACCCAGGTTACCATGGCAACCACAGGGAGCCATGTGGGGGGGGGGGAGACATCATTATAGGAATAAGTTATAGATGATGGCTTCTGGTCGGGATGTGACTGGCCTTGTATAACAGAACTGGGACTGTTATACAGGGAAGTTGTAAATTGGGAACTAGTGTACTAGAAGTTGGAGGCAGTTGCATGTGGACTATTGGTACCACTGAGTTAATACTGAGGGTGTCTTGGGAGGTGTGGGACATGTGGAGGTCCTTAGAGATTGCTATAGATTGGGATCTAGTACAGGTATCTTTAAGTATTAAAGAGGGAATCTTGAGGTCTTCAGGTTTGGGGGTGAGATCAAAAGCTTAGTTCATGTGACTTTTCTTCTCTTGTCCACTTATGTCTGATGTCTATCATGTCTCCATCTGTAGAAATCATACAGAATGTCCTGGACACTCATTGTCTTATTTACTTATAGGATGGAGGACAATGAAGAGATGGAGAAGAGGGAGAAGGTGATGGTGGAGGAGGTTTTTAACATCTGGGTGGAAGGTTTAATGGAGGAGGTGATGGAGGAAATGGAGGATAACATCTAGCAAGAGATTGAGGAGGTGATGGAGGAGGATAGTCAGACAAACATTGAGGATGAAGAGGAGGAAGAGAATTTAGAGATGAGTTAAGTTATCAGTGCACAGGTTTACAGTATATGATGAGAAAAGTCATTGGGGGGGGATTTATCATAAACTCAAGTGGAGAAAATAATCTTGAGTGATTGATAGGGGGAAATAATCCTAACTACTGGGGGTCCGGTAATAATTGAGATTATTTCAGGGCTTGTATGCAAGAAAACTGTCCAACAGGCCCTTATAAATCTCCACCATTTATTTTACTGATTCACCTAGAAAGAAACAAATATAGAAATGACGCAGTTGCCCGTAGCAACCAATCAGATCACATTTTACACTGTCCAGTCGGCTTTAGACTAATGGTGGACTCCACATTCACTTTCCTGTAGCTTTGATCAATCTGCTCATTGTGTAGAGGAATCGGGAGGCCAAGGACATACCCTGTTTCCCCGAAAATAAGACAGTGTCTTATATAAAATTTTGCTCCTAAAGAGGCACTAGGTCTTATTTTCAGGGGATGTCTTATTTTTCCATGAACAAGAATTTACATTTATCGTTGAACAAAAAAAAATCAACTTCTCTTACATCCTTATAACTCTCCAAACTCTGAATTTCATGCTGTATTTCTTTTGGCTCCATTTCTATTAGAATCATTGCCCCCAATCTCTCATATTTAGTAAAAATTATTTCCGTAAATGACCCTTCTTATCCTTCATATCCCCATGTCACAACCTTCTGCAACATCTAAAAGATTTCCTAATACTAGTGTGTGACGTGGGGGGAGCCGCTGCAATGGCGGCCGCTAGGTCTTATTTTCAGGGGAGGCCTTATATTTCTAAGCCTGAACAAACTTGTACTAGGTCTTACTTTCGGGGGATGTCTTATTTTAGGGGAAACAGGGTAGTGGTCTTATACATAAGTGATCCGATTGGTTGCCTCTGTGGTCATGTATAACGACATCACATTGTATCATGTCTATTAATATCCTGATCTGTATATATCATGTGTCCCATCACATTCTCCTAACAGACGGTGGTGCCAGAGTGTCAGGGCATTGGGCTCCCCAACACGGCAATTATACAATCCTATTATGCTATAGCTATGACCTTATAACCAAGGGGATAATGAAGAGGGGTAAGTAATTGAGGGACATTAGAGATACATAGAAGGGTATATGTGAGGCATAAGGGGTATATGGGGGACATAGGGGTATATGGTGGGCATAGGGGCATAACATGTATATGGGGAACATGAGGGGTATATGGGAGACATGAGAGGTATATAGAAGACATGAGGGGTATATGGGGTGCATATGGGTTATATGGAGAACATGACGGGTATATGAAGGACATAAAGGGTATATGGGGGGGGGGGGGATATGTACTTCCTTTAAGTTATACACTCACCGGCCACTTTATTAGGTACACCATGCTAGTAACGGGTTGCACCCCCTTTTGCCTTCAGAACTGCCTCAATTCTTCGTGGCATAGATTCAACAAGGTGCTGGAAGCATTCCTCATAGATTTTGGTCCATATTGACAAGATGGCATCACACAGTTGCCGCAGACTTGTCGGCTGCACATCCATGATGCGAATCTCCCGTTCCACCACATTCCAAAGATGCTCTATTGGATTGAGATCTGGTGACTGTGGAGGCCATTTGACTACAGTGAACTCATTGGGGGTCATTTACTAAGGGCCCGATTCGCGTTTTCCCGACGTGTTACGCCGTATCGGAAGATTTGCGGCGATTTCCCCTGAATTGCCCCGGGATTTTGGCTCACACGATCGGATTGTGGCGCATCGGCGCTGGCATGCACACAACGGAAATTTGGGGGCGTGGCCGAACGAAAACCTGACGGATTCGGAAAAACCACTGCATTTAAAAAACAAAAATCTGTTGCGGAGCCTGCACTTACCTTCACTCAGCCCGGCTCCGAGAGCTCCAGCGCGTTCTGATGCTTTTCAGCACAGCAGCACCACCTGGTGGACCGCGGAGGAACTACCTTAATGAATCCCGGCCGGACCCGAATCCGGCACAGAACGCGCCGCTGGATCGCGAATGGACCGGTTAAGTAAATCTGCCCCACTGTCATGTTCAAGAAACCAGTCTGAGATGATTCCAGCTTTATGACATGGCGCATTATCCTGCTGAAAGTAGCCATCAGATGTTACATTGTGGTCATAAAGAGATGGACATGGTCAGCAACAATACTCAGGTAGGCTGGGGCGTTGCAACAATGCTTAATTGGTACCAAGGGGCCCAAAGAGTGCCAAGAAAATATTCCCCACACCATGACACCACCACCAGCCTGAACCGTTGATACAAGGCAGGATGGATCCATGCTTTCATGTTGTTGATGCCAAATTCTGACCCTACCATCCGAATGTCGCAGCAGAAATCGACACTCATCAGACCAGGCAACGTTTTTCCAATCTTCTACTGTCCAATTTCAATGAGCTTGTGCAAATTGTAGCCTCAGTTTCCTGTTCTTAGCTGAAAGGAGTGGCACCTGGTGTGGCTCTTCTGCCTACCTTGGTTGTAACGAGTGGCGATTTAAGTCACTGTTGCCTTTCTATCAGCTCGAACCAGTCTGCCAATTCTCCTCTGACCTCTGGCATCAACAAGGCATTTCCGCCCACAGAACTGCCGCTCACTGGATGTTTTTTCTTTTTTGGACCATTCTCTGTAAACCCTAGAGATCGTTGTGTGTGAAAATCCCAGTAGATCAACAGTTTCTGAAATACTCAGACCAGCCCTTCTGGCACCAACAACCATGCCACGTTCAATGGCACTCAAATCACCTTTCTTCCCCATACTGATGCTCGGTTTGAACTGCAGGAGATTATCTTGACCATGTGTACATGCCTAAATGCACTGAGTTGCCGCCATGTGATTGGCTGATTAGAAATTAAGTGTTAACAAGCAGTTGGACAGGTGTATCTAATAAAGTGGCCGGTGAGTGTAGGATAATCTAGAATAAGTGTCCTACAATCCCTTCCCATCAGTCTCCATATTATCTGCTCCCTGAATATAACACTGATTTATAATAGAGATTTAATTTCTATTCTGTGTCATATAGCGAGCAGTGAGATGAATCTGAAGAAGAGAAGGAGTAGGCATGGAAAGACCTGAAAGTGGAGAAGGAGGAGGAAGTAGACCATCAGAGAGCAGAGGAGGATGTGGAAGGGAAAGACCTAGAAGTGGAGGAGGAGGATGTGGAGCAGGGCCGGATCATAAGGGGCCCCACCACCACTTTGCCCCCCCAAGGGGCCCCCACCAAATGCAGGCAATTCTCAAACAGTTTATTTGGCCTCGGGTGGTGTGCTGAATCCCGCTGGTGTCCTTACTTTAGTCTATGGCAGAGCTAGGGAACAATAAGTTCCCTGCTCTGCCATAGACGATCGGGTCTGGCGGTGGCGCATAGTGTGGGTGGCAGTGTGTGACACCACGGCACTGCGACATCACAGCACCGCCTGTAGCAGGGCGCCACCATCTTTGTTTACATCCACCCTGACACCGAGGACGGCGCGCATCGGGGGAACGATGGAAGGTGAGAACAATTTTATTATTTTACCTAGGACTGTATATAGTTATGATAGGGGGATTGGATATATTTATTATAGGGGGCTGTATGTAGTTATAGGGGGCTGTGTGTAGTTATAGGGGGACTGTATGTTGTTATTATAGGGTGAATGTATATAGTTATTATAGGGGGACTGTATATAGTTATTATAGGGGGCTGTCTATATTTATTACTAGGGTCTGTATATAATGATTCCTGGGTGAACTGTTTACAGTGATTGCTGGGGGAGCTGTATATAGTGATTGCTGGGGGAGCTGTATATAGTGATTGCTGGGGGAGCTGTATACAGTGATTGCTGGGGGAGCTGTATATAGTGATTGCTGGGGGAGCTGTATACAGTGATTGCTGGGGGAGCTGTATATGTGATTGCTGGGGGAGCTGTATACAGTAAATGCTGGGGGAGCTGTATATAGTGATTGCTGGGGGAGCTGTATACAGTGATTGCTGTTAGAGCTGTATACAGTGATTGCTGGGGAGCTGTATATAGTGATTGCTGGGGGAACTGTATACAGTGATTGCTGTAGGAGCTGTATACAGTGATTGCTGTGGGAGCTGTATACAGTGACTGCTGTGGGAGCTGTATGCAGTGATTGCTGGAGGAGCTGTATACAGGGATTGCTGTAGGAGCTGTATACAGTGGTTGCTGTGGGAGCTGTATATAGTGATTGCTGGGGGAGCTGTATATAGTGATTGCTGGGGGAGCTGTATACAGTGATTGCTGGGGGAGCTGTATATAGTGATTGCTGGGGGAACTGTATATAGCAGTGATGGCAAACCTTTTGGAGACAGAGTGCCCAAGCTACAACCAAAACCCACTTATGTGTTGCAAAGTGCCAACATCACAATTTAAGCAGTAACTTATTGATCCCTCACAGCTTTTAATCGAATTGGCGTCCTGAGTTCACCAATACAATGATAATGGAGAAATTTGGATTGTAGCTTCCCTCCAGGGTCCCCTCAAGAGGATTAATCAGGGTACCCAGAGCAGGAGCTCCAATGACAATGCATCTCTATCCACACCTTCTCGCTTCTCATGTAGTCCTGGCAGCCAAGGATGTTGCTTTAAAATAGCACTGAGCATGGCATGTCCTGGCTGTATTGGATCACAGCGGAAAGCCTTGAGTCCTAGCTGGCAAACTCTGTTTTGGGCTGAAGGCCTGGGTGCCCACAGAAAGGGTTTTGAGTGCCACCTCTGGCACCCGTGCCATAGGTTCGCCACCACTGGTATATAGTGATTGCTGGGGGAGCTGTATACAGTGATTGCTGGGGGAACTGTATACAGTGATTGCTGTAGGAGCTGTATACAGTGATTGCTGTGGGAGCTGTATATAGTGATTGCTGTGGGAGTTGTATGCAGTGATTGATGGAGGAGTTGTATACAGGGATTGCTGGGGGAGCTGTATACAGTGGTTGCTGGGGGAGCTGTATATATATAGTAGTTGCTGGGGGAGTAGTATATAGTGATTGCTGGGGGAGCTGTATACAGTGATTGCTGGGGGAGCTGTATACAGTGATTGCTGGGGGAGCTGTGTATAGTGGTTGCTGGGGGAGCTGTATATAGTGGTTGCTTGGGGAGCTGTATATAGTGATTACTTGGGGCTGATTACAGTGATTACTGGGGAGGTTGTATATGGTTATTGCTGGGGTCGGTATATAGCGATTGCTGTTCCCTGTGTGGACTACATTCAATGGGGACCCCCACCGTATTTTGCGCCCAGGGGCCACCACCAACCTTTCTCCAGCCCTGATGTGGAGGATGGGTTGGAACATCTGGAAGATCAGGAGGAGAAGGTAAAAGATCAGAATGTGGAGGAAATATATGTGGATGAGAACAACATCACAGAGAGTCCTAGAAGGTAAATGTAGAGTGCAAATACAATCAGCTGACTACACACAGACATTATGAATATACACTCACCGGCCACTTTATTAGGTACACCATGCTAGTAACGGGTTGGACCCCCTTTGCCTTCAGAACTGCCTCAATTCTTCGTGGCATAGATTCAACAAGGTGCTGGAAGCATTCCTCATAGATTTTGGCCCATATTGACATGATGGCATCACACAGTTGCCGCAGATTTGCCGGCTGCACATCCATGATGCGAATCTCCCGTTCCACCACATCCCAAAGATGCTCTATTGGATTGAGATCTGGTGACTGTGGAGGCCATTTGAGTACAGGGAACTCATTGTCATGTTCAAGAAACCAGTCTGAGATGATTCCAGCTTTATGACATGGCGCATTATCCTGCTGAAAGTAGCCATCAGATGTTGGGTACATTTTGGTCATAAAGGGATGGACATGGTCAGCAACAATACTCAGGTAGGCTGTGGCGTTGCAACGATGCTCAATTGGTACCCAGGGGCCCAAAGAGTGCCAAGAAAATATTCCCCACACCATGACACCACCGCCACCAGCCTGAACCGTTGATACAAGGCAGGATGGATCCATGCTTTCATGTTGTTGACGCCAAATTTTGACCCTACCATCCGAATGTCGCAGCAGAAATCGAGACTCATCAGACCAGGCAACGTTTTTCCAATCTTCTACTGTCCAATTTCGATGAGCTTGGGCAAATTGTAGCCTCAGTTTCCTGTTCTTAGCTGAAAGGAGTGGCACCCGGTGTGGTCTTCTGCTGCTGTAGCCCATCTGCCTCAAAGTTCGACGTACTGTGCGTTCAGAGATGCTCTCCTGCCTACCTTGGTTGTAACGGGTGGCGATTTGAGTCACTGTTGCCTTTCTATCAGCTCGAACCAGTCTGCCCATTCTCCTCTGACCTCTGGCATCAACAAGGCATTTCCGCCCACAGAACTGCCGCTCACTGGATGTTTTTTCTTTTTCGGACCATTCTCTGTAAACCCTAGAGATGGTTGTGCGTGAAAATCCCAGTAGATCAGCAGTTTCTGAAATACTCAGACCAGCCCTTCTGGCACCAACAACCATGCCATGTTCAAAGGCACTCAAATCACCTTTCTTTCCCATACTGATGCTCGGTTTGAACTGCAGGAGATTGTCTTGACCATGTCTACATGCCTAAATGCACTGAGTTGCCGCCATGTGATTGGCTGATTAGAAATTAAGTGTTAACGAGCAGTTGGACAGGTGTACCTAATAAAGTGGCCAGTGAGTGTATACAGTCATCATCATAGATTTTAGTTTTTTGTATTAATCTTAGTGTTTGTAGACCTTGAGGACTGGAAGTGATTGAGGCCTGGGTGAGCGAGGAGTCTCTACAGTAAGGCTGCATTCACACTACAGTATGGGGGACGTATATACGGCCGACGTATATGCGGCCGATATACGTCCCCCATACACTTCTATGGGCTTGCGGCGCCCTACGGGAGCGGTAGGGTGCAGCACACGTGCAGCACCGTACCGCTCCGTAGCCTGGGAAAAGATAGAACATGTCCTATCTTTTCCTGTATTACGGCGCCGCGGCCATACATCGCTATGGAGAGGGGCGGGGGTGAGCTGCGCTCACCTCCTCCTCTCCCCGCGCTGCCGTGTGCCCGCCGTGCTACAGTGCGGCAGGCTCACGGCAGTGTGCATGCAGCCTAAGTATGAGGAATAAACAGGACCAAATTCACATTAATGAAGTCCACAATGGGGGTTACATACTCTTAATCATTGACCTCTGCCCCTACCCATAACCCATATTAACCTTTAACCCTAAACATGAAGATCATTTATCTACTTATTTTTTCAAAATAGTGATCACTGTCCCTATGCAAAAAAAAAAACTAAATATATATAGTTGGATTTTGTATTTTAAGGCTCTTCTTGAAATTTTCACACCTTTAATTTTGCATCACTGACATCAATACTAATAATTTTTTATCTTTCTTCAGCAAAGCACTGTAGAGGACAGAAGACCATCTAGGTAAGTACATGACTTTGTAAAATACTCTTTACTTTTACCTTATGAGATGAAGTAGACTCATCAGTCTCTGACACAATCCTGCCTGCTGATATCTACTGCAGGTTCATCAGATTCCTCTTATGCTGCTGTACTCCTAAAGCAATGGAGTAAATGAACCGTCAGTCCCACCATCCTGGCAAAAGATAAAAGCATCAGGGTCTCCATAAAGGTTGGTCTGACAGTAATCAATGATAGATGTGTTACCTTAAGTCTCATTCAATGGAAGAAATTGAGCTAGGGCGCCAGCGGGACGATCTAGGGAAAAAAATAGCTACAACAGTTCCCGTAACAGCTCCATGACTTCTAACAACAAAATGGCAGTGAATCTCCTGCTGGCAAAATTACCCCCCGGAGGCACCACACCTCAAGAGGAAGCCGTCTCTGTCTACCCCCCCCCCCCCCCCCCCCCGTCCCACTACTCCCCACCTTATAAAAATAAAAAATTAAATTATTATGATTCAGTTTTATTCTTTGCTAACCAGAATCTGACATACCCCCTACCAGCCGCCTCATTAAGTACATAAATGCTCTAGAAGTGTCTACAAGAAACAAAAAAAACACATAAAATAATAGAGGGAATATTTTACTTTTAGACCAGTTCTGTTATTGGTTCCCCCACTGAGTATAATTGCCCCTTTAGGCCATTACTCAATAAAGTAGCCCCTTGTACAGAACTAGTGCCCCCCTGTGTGCAGAAAGAAAGAGAAGAGGCAGCTTTCCTGTCAGAAAGTTTACAGACCCTGAGGAACGTCCGGCAGCACAATCCATATTCAATAAAATGAATAAAACTGTAACACATTCAGAGAGTTTAGCTCATTTGAGCAATATGCCCAACTATCATTTTCATGAATCATTTGCTTCTCCAGGGGCATAACTTGAGGGGGTGTCGAAAGTGCGACACTACTAGGCCCAAGAGTCTTAGGGGGGCCATAAGAAGTCACTTTCTCGTATGAGAAGACTAGGACTTTAAACCATACTTTACAGGCATGGACTTTGCACTGGGGCTCATCAGCTTCAAGTTACGCCCCTGCTTCAGATATAATAAGTTCAGCGATCAAAGTCAATTTAGAAGATTATTGCAACCATTCTATTCTATAAGCTTGGCTTTTAGTGCAGTGTCAAAGCTCAAAATGGTTAGAGGGTTAAATTAGGAATAAATTGCTTCTTTGTTCTAAAAATATTCTTGGACAGAACTGAGCTGCAATACCCAATATAGCCTACAGGCAACAGTGGCACAATTTTCTGGAACAAAGAAGTTCTAAGCTTTAGTTTACAGTTATGTGTCCCACTGTGCTGTACATACAAATAACATAGTTGAGAATATCATCATTAAGTCACTTGTTAACACTCTCTAAATACATAAATACACAAATATGTACACAATATTAAAATTAATAAATAACACAATTATAATATAACAAAAATATTACATTTTATGAAACACAATTTGAACCTAAACTAAAACAAAAACATTTTAATTTATGGAGAATATTTATTCTCCATAAGAAGTTATACACATTATAGCCATGGTATTAGTGAAATGCTCATTATATCTTGTTCTATACTTTATTCCCATAATTATTTACAAACATGATCGTTCCAAAAGAGCCCTAATTAATACCATATCATTTGCTCTTTATGTGTTGCCTAGCAACTGGTGCACTGTATCACTGACATTTTGCAAAAGGCCCAAATTCACATGGTGGATTTCCAGGGAGAGAGAAAGAAATCAGGTTTATCCTCTGGTAATTGGCTCAGGACTCATTGTCAGAATGAATACCATCTGATGGATTCTTGCTATACCATACAGCATGCACTTAATCTGCACTTTGACCTAGTTAGCAATGCAGTACGATAGTAAGTATTTTCAATTACTATTTTTATACTTGAGATCTCCTTGCAAATTGTGCATGCTGATAAATAGATTCATGTTCATACTGTTCTCACTGGCAGGGACACGTGCACATTTGTGTTTAACTGCTCCATAAGGCTTTAAAGACTGCGGAGTAAACCAACAATGTGGAATGAACAAGATCTGAGCATTTCCAAATATGTTTGGCAAAAACTCAAGGGGGGGGGATTTATCATTACAATTTGTCTTTCACTTTGTTGTCTATGTTCAATTGCATTTTTGTTTTAGCGGAGTTCATCAAGTGAGTCTATGGGGGATATTTATCAGGACCTCTGTGCACCGCCAGTGGCGCAGAGGCCCTGAAATAATCGCAAATGCAAGCTTATTGCTAGCTTTTGCGATTATTTTCCCCAATCCGCCACCTTCACGCCATCAAAAGGCAGAAGCCTCTTGATGTATCGGGCTGCGAATTTGCAGTGGAGGGGCTATCATACGCTGACGCACGAGCATCAGCGTATGATAAATATCCCCCTATGTTTGTTGTTGTATTTTTTTTTTCGAAAAATGGTCTTCTTTTTGGCACACACGTCCCTTGATACATTTGGTAGTGGTTTCTGTCCTATTTGTATACCAGCGGGTGACTGGAGTGATTTTGCACCAAAACATACACCTAAACAAAAAAATTGCGCCAAATTGCAAATCGTGCAATTGACTTTGCACATTGAAAGTTGTGAAACAGCATTTGTACCACATTTGCGCCATAACGATGGCAAACATAGGCAGAAAAAACAATCATAAATTCCCCCCAATGAATGCATTTCACATTGGATGTAATAAAGAAACTGAATATTTATCATTTTATCATTTATCATTCATGCCAGGGGCATAGAAAGATTTAATATCAATCCATGTTACTGTGTTACTGAAAAGACAGACTTGCTAAAATGCAAATATAAAAACACATTTACTTGGTGTATAGCTGTAAGTTTTTAATGTAGCAAACTGTATAAGAATGTTGTCAAGTCAGGTGAGGTATAAGGGATAAAACAGCAATCCTAGTGAAAACTGGGAGGGTACTTCGGAACAAAATCACAAACCAGAGTGGGGGCGTATTAAATACATGTTAATCAAGGGAGGGGGGTTCTATTAATTATATATTAACCAAAGGGCAGCTATTAATCATATATTAACCAAAGGGGCAGCTATTAATTATATATTAGCCAGAGGGGCTTCTATTAAAGGGTTATTTCAGGAATCAGCATGTGTATACAAATGAGTCCTTAAAATATAAGCTAATATGTAATTAGTTGTTATTTAAAATGTTGCTCCCCTTATCAGAAAAATGCTGTTGACATTGTAATGAAGAATTAAAATGCTACTGGCCCTTTAATCAGTTTGTTGATTTCCTCTGCACTGAGGAGACACAGGACAGAAGATGGCAGCTGGTCACATGTCCACATGCCTGGGCAGGTCATGTGATCACAGGTTTTTTTTGGCTGTAGTTGGTTGGTTGCAGGGCATCCAGTATGGCCCATGTTGTGGTGAGAGACGTTATCTCAGTGAGGTAATGTGCAGTGATGGCAGTTACACAAGTAATTACTATGGTAACGGAGCAGGAAAGTCTGTTACATCATCACTGGGAGCAGAGCATAAGAGGGAAGAGGAGTTAAAGGAAACCTACCACTTGAAGTGGTAGGTGTAAGATGCATATGCCGAGCAGCAGCTCAGGGTGAGGTGGTGCGGGTGCTTACTTTCATTAGTGTCCTAAACCGCTGTATGGCGGTTTAAACACTTTTTATTATTTACAGCCAAAGAAGCTTCGGCACACCATGCCGCGCGACCATGCGCGCGCCTACATAGGAAGTGCGCTCCTTCAGCTGTAAAGAATAAAAAGTGTTTAAACCGCCATACAGCGGTTTAGGACACTAATGAAAGTAAGCACCCGCACCACCTCACCCTGAGCTGCTGCTCGGTATATGCATCTTACACCTACCACTTCAAGTGGTAGGTTTCCTTTAACTAAAGGATTATGAGAACTAAAGGATTATGGCACTTGTAGTTTTCAGTGGTGGTCATCTTGGAGGTAACTCTGCATATTTTAGAGAGGCCATAAAAGTTTGTGAATCATAAAATCAAACTATTTAAGCTCAATTTTGTGACTAATGCCATTGAGTTTTACTATATTCATTTATTTATAGCATCATGGGTTTTTGTATGAGACGCAGCGGGTTGGACTTGCTGCGGCGGGATGCCATCAGGTCGTTCCACGCTTTCACTGGTGGTCTTACACTTAGCTGGAAATGATGCTGAAGATCCGGCGAGGCAGGAAGGGAGGTGCCTGATTATAAGGTAGAGCCAGATTAACCAGCGCCAATCAGGAGGATGTGGCCCTTTAAAGGAAACCTACCACTTAGTATGGCAGGGGTAAGCTGTAAGTACCGAGCACCAGCTCAGGGTGAGCTGGTGCCGGTACTTACTTTCGTTAGTGTTAAAACCGCGGTATCGCGGTTTTAACACTTTTTAAACTTTAGGGCAGAAGGGGATTCGGCGCTGCGCGCGACCGTGCGCGCGCAACATCTCCGCTATTTCCTATGGAGGCGCGCGCACGATCGTGCGCACGCAGCGCCGAAGTGTCTTCTGCCCTAAAGTTTAAAAAGTGTTAAAACCGCGATACCGCGGTTTTAACACTAACGAAAGTAAGTACCGGCACCAGCTCACCCTGAGCTGGTGCTCGGTACTTACAGCTTACCCCTGCCATACTAAGTGGTAGGTTTCCTTTAAGTCTTGAAGAGCCAGTACGCGTGCACGCCCTAGGGAGCAGGGACGTGCGCGGCTTAGATGCAGGCTCGTGGAAAGGTAAGTCTGGACCAGGGGTAGCGGTGGCCGCTACACAAAGAAGGGCACGGGTGTACCCGCGATCAGCAACAAAGATCACGGGTGCATTTGCAACAATTTTAAACTCAAGAATCATCCCTTTCCCACTTGTTGTTGACATGCAAAATAGACATAAGACTAATTCAGGTGGTCATGAGCAATCTGGGAAACAAGGTCTGTAGCCCAACTGATACTTGTCTGAACTAGAAGGATCTGCTCTGAACGTACAGCATTATGTAAGTTTTGGATCGTAGAGCCACTGCAATGCTCTAACTCACAGCATCATAGATCACATGACTAATATGGACAAATTTTTTACAGCCCCAAATGACTGAATTGATGCATAATGGATGTGATCCACTGTACAGAGACATTCTTCATAAGAAATGAAGATGGAATTCTGGTAATTTAATACAGTAAATGTCCCCCAATATCTCTCTTAAGTAAGACACCAATAATTTACTAATAGAGCAGCAATTTTACATTTTAGGCAGAAATCCTATGTATTTTGCATTGTGTATATTGAAAACATCTTCTAAAGATAAATAATGGTCAATTGAATACTTTCATTAATAAATTGAATGATTTTATATACTGCTCAGTTATATATTAAAATGTTGTTCCAGTATCAATGACATCACATTAGGATTTATTACTGTAAAGAGAATGAAGAGCTCATTGATCTTCTGAATTGTGTGAAAAACACTAGACACAATAAAAAACTCATCCAAGTCACTGTCACTGTATACTGTCCTCTTGTTTTGACTATGCCTGCAAATCCTAACTAGAGGCAATGCCATCACTCCCTTGACACGTGGTACTGAGTAAATATAACCCAGCTCATGCATGATCTAATGTTTGAGTAATGGTCACTATTCAATCAGAGAACAAAATCTTTAACTGGTAAATCCGATTATACTGTACAGTTAAGAATTAACATGATTCAGTTATGCCTTTTTAATAATACTAATGTGTAAGACAAATTTTTATCATTGTATTTTTAGCAAATACTTGTACAATAAGTTTCTAGAGATAATAAGTAAAAACAAACACTGCCCAAAATACTGTAATAGCAGCAAAGGTGGCTCTAAAAAGTATGGTACTAGCTTTTAGGGATGTATTGTTGTGAAAATTTTTGTGTTTATTATCGTTTATGTGTCAGTAAAAGTTATAGCTGCTGGCTATATACAGGGGGACATATGCTGGCTGGCTATATACAGGGGGGCATATGCTAGCTGGCTATATTGTAGGGGGCTGAATAGCTATAAACTGGGTGTAGTCTGTGACCAATGCATTTCCCACCCTGGGCTTATACTCGAATCAATAGGTTTTCCCAGTTTTTTGTGTTGAAATTCGGTACCTCGGCTTTTACTTGAGTATACTTAGGCTTACACTCGAGGATATATGGTATATACATACAATGACCCACATTTATTTCAGCCCCTGCACCAGTTTTCACTTTTTTTCAGTTCAAACTGCTTCCACATTTATTTATTAAGTGTTTGAAACACATTTGCACTATACCTGATGCAACACAAAATTCTGGACCTAAAGAGGCGTCACAAAAAAAAATCGGAAGCGCCACAGTGTCTGACAGAATTGTATTGCATGCTATATGTTTAGGCTGCATCAAATAAAAGTTAATGCACTCTGTGGGGGAAGTGCAGGGGGGTCCAAGTCATGAAGAAGTCATGTGCGCCACCAGTCATCCAGGGGGCGGGACCAAAGTTCCCGGAAGACACGCCACGCGCATGATGTGCGTGTCACTGTGAACCGGAAGTCCGGCCCGCCGCTGGAAATCGTGCACGTGCTGGGGAAATGTACTCATCTGGCCATTTCAGGAATGGCCACAAGTAAAGGCAACCTAGCAATAATGAGCAAATGGGCTGCAGAGCCGTGAAATATATAGATGAATATTAAAAACGCATCTTAATGCATCAAACCCACCAGATAAAATTATTATCCAAACGCAATAAATGTCCATTATACAGTGGCATTTTACATACATTGTAAATTAACAATACACATAGAAAGACGTAATCACACATAATACAACAATTAATAAAGTGCATTGTGATAAAAATTGTAAAAAGATCTAGATCCTTAATAAACATGATGTATGTGTGCTTGTAAATATTATAGTTGTGGTTATAATAAGTAATAATAAGTTATAGTAAACACAAACATAATGGGGCACATTTACTTACCCGGTCCCTGCGCAATCCCCGATCCGGACTGTCTGACAAGGATGAACTCTGCCGCGATTCATGAAGATCATGCACCCGATTTCCTGCATGTGTTGCTTCCCCGATCAGGTCCGCCGGAGTTCACCTTTTTCTTTCTGGTGCATGTAAGTGCTTGGCTTGCGACACAAATTTAAATGTTAAATCCTGTGCGTAGTCCGAATCCGTCAGATCGTCCGATGGCACGCCCCCCAAATTGTGTCACGTGAAAGCCGGCGCGATTGCATCACAAAACGATTGCGTGCGACACAATCTCCGGAGCAATCCTTGAAAAGTTGGGATAACCGACGAAAATGCGGCCGCGCGACCCTTAGTAAATAAGTGCCATTGAGTGTGTCCCAGTACACATTATAGTATAAGACATGCACTGTCTAGATGAGCTAAAGTGGCGAGTGCTAAAAATTGTGCCAAAAGGTGACAAGTTCCAAAGCCAAATGTGAAAAAAAGTGCAAAGTGCTGATGTGAGATGCAATATATCTCCTTAATAGAATTACATTCCTACAATGTTGAAGTCATTGGGGCAGATTTACTTACCCGGTCCGTTCGCGATCCAGCGGCGCGTTCTCTGCGCTGGATTCGGGTCCGGCCGGGATTCATCAAAGCAGTTCCTCCGCCGTCCACCAGGTGGCGCTGCTGCGCTGAAGTCCGCTGGAATGCCTCGAAATACACCGGCCTATCCAGGATGAAGGTGAGTGAAATTTTCGCGACACAATTTTTTTTTTAAATGCGGCGGTTTTTCCGAATACGTCGGGTTTTCGTTTGGCCACGCCCCCCGATTTCTGTCGCGCGTATGCCAGCGCCGATGCGCCACAATCCGATCGCGTGCACCAAAATCCCGGGGTCATTCAGGTACAATCGGCGCAAATCGGAAATATTCGGGTAACACGTCGGGAAAACGCGAATCGGGCTCTTAGTAAATGACCCCCATTGTATCTATAAAATTGATACAGAAAAAAATATATATATTCATTAAGTGAATGTATGTGTGTGTATGTGTATGTTAATGAATTGCATAGACTAAAAAAGTGATCAATAAAAAGATATGTGCTGTAATAACGTAGTTCTGACATGTGTGTTGTACTGGTACTATGCTATAAAAGAGCCATTAATTTGGACATTTTAAACAAACTGCAGTATAAAAGATTTTTTTGTTTGTTACGTGATGCAGGTGGAATACCAAATCAAGAATAATAATAAGGATTAAAAAATATCAATATTACGTATAAGTTAAATGGTAGACACCCCCAGGAGGAAGCAATGCAAACGCAATGTTGCAAAATCCAAACAGGTTTCAACATATTTCCAAATGTACTAATGCATAGCTCCCAACCGTCCCGATTTTGACGGGACTTTCCCGTTTTTCGTACCCCTGCCCCGCGTCACGGGCAGCTATGATATTGTCACGGATTTCCCCCCCAGGTCCCGCTGTGTCCCGGCGCTGTGTCCGCATAGTAAATACTTTGAAAGTCTGAACTCACAGTACAGAATGGCTTCTACAGACATCGGGAGGGAATCCTTTTCAGAGAAGTGTCGGGCTTAGCGCAGAGCAGGGACCACGTCATCAGCTTCAGATCTGTCCATATATGGTCGCTGCATCTCCTAGGGTTCCCCAGAGCAGACATCGGGAGGGAATCCTTTTCAGAGAAGTGTCGGCTTAGTGGAGAGAGCAGGGACCACGTCATCAGCTCAGATCTCTATCTGTCCATATATGGTCTCCAGGTCTTCCCCAGACACAAGCTCTTTATATAATTAAATTAAATAAAGTTTTGGCCAGGCTGAGATTCGAACCTGGGACCCTCTGCACCATAGACAGGAGCCTAACTAACTGAGCTATAAGCCCAGTGATACAGAGCTGGGGATTTCTGGTAAGTAAGACATGTTATCTGCCATTTACACTGTGACACAGACTAATGCACTGATATATAGAGAGGGATCTTCTCAGAGATTATTATTGTAATTATTGAGACTATTATTATTATTATTATTATTATAAATTTTATTATTATGGAGATGATTATTAATAATGGTAAAAATAATAATAATCATCTCAATAATAATAATAATAATAATAGTCTCAATAATTACAATAATCTGAGAAGATCCCTCCCTATATACCAAGGCAGTATATAGTTCTTAGTTACCAAAATTCTCCACTTGTTAATCACTGAGGTTATAGCTCAGTGGGTTGAGGCGCTGTGTTATTATTGTACATGGACACTGCAGGTTCTGGGTTCAAATCCCAATGAGAATAATTTTTTTTTTTTTTAAATTATGATTTTTATTATTTTTAATATGGCTAAAATTTGGGGCGTGGCCAGGGAGTGATTGGGGGTGTGGCTTACGCGTGCCGCCATTTTGTCCCTCTTTCCTTTTCCCAAATGTTGGGAGGTATGCTAATGTCTTACAATGAGAAACATGCATTAGAAAGATTGCATGATTTAATTTATACATGCCCCCCACTGAACTCCTGCTGGGAGTTATGATTCGGCCGGTGATGCCAGATCCGGAGCGTGGAGAGAGTGGGGTGTGTGATCTTTCCTGGTCCCCCGGCTGGCAGCAGGTGGAGGATTGTAGTGGGGGCGTGCATATATTAAAACTGATGGAAGCTGTGAAGAGCTTGGGCGCAGTCTACCTGAGTGCCTCCTGCATTAAATCTGTTTAAAAAATAAAGAAAACCTGTTACAAACAGCCCACCCCCACCCCCTAGATGGAACGAGCCACCAAATTAGGACTCTCTACCACCACTAATCTGGTGATAGATGTCCTTTAAGGAAAACCCCAATTACTGGATTGCACAGTTAGTTACAAAAGGAGCTCTCTCCCTACATAAAAAATCAAGGAATATTGATTGTGACACTGGAAAATTTCAGTTTGATGTTTTTTTCATCAGAAATATGTCCATAGATATATTGTAGTCTCTCTTTAGAAATAGGTGAACGCTTTACTACAATGTTGCAACCAGTCTCTGTTGAAGCTGAACGTTTATAATAAACCACAATGCAGAGTTGTTCCTAATGCAATATATAGTACAGAGCAGGCTTGTTGTTCAATGTTTTGTTATTGTATAACACAGTGATTTTCAACCTGTGTGTGCCGCCACACATGTTTGAGTGTGCCGCGGGGAGCCCCTGTGTAAGCGCTGCCGCCGCGCCCCCATGTTTTGGCCCCCATACTTACCTACAAGCCCCGCGTCGGCGATCCCCCCATCTTCTGTAGCTCCTGCACCGTGCGGCCCATGTCACGTGACGTCAGGTCGCGTAAGTCATGTGACATGGGCCGTGCGGTGCAGGAGCTACAGAAGATGGGCGGATCGCCATTAGGAGAGAAGTTACGCGGAAGAAGACATCAAGGGTAAGTATATAAGGTTATTATTTGTATAGGGAAGGAAGCTAGGGTCTTTTTTTTATTAGTAAAGGGAGGCTGGGGCTTTTTTATTAGTAAAGGGGGCCTCTAGGGCTTTTTATTAGTTAAGGGAGGCCTCTAGGGCCTTTTAATTAGTAAGGGGGGCCTCTAGGGCTTTTTAATTAGTAAAGGGGGGCCTCTAGGGCCTTTTAATTAGTAAAGGGGGGCCTCCAGGGACTTTTAATTAGTAAAGGGAAGCCTCTAGGGCCTTTTAATTAGTAAAGGGCGGCCCCTTGGGCCTTTTAATTAGTAAAGGGAGGCCTCTAGGGCCTTTTAATTAGTAAAGGGGGGCCTCTAGGGCCTTTTAATTAGTAAAGGGGGGCCTCTAGGGCCTTTTAATTAGTAAAGGGAGGCCTCTAGGGCCTTTTAATTAGTAAAGGGGGGCCTTTTAATTAGTAAAGGGGGGCCTCTAGGGCCTTTTAATTAGTAAAGGGGGGCCTCTAGGGCCTTTTAATTAGTAAAAGGGGGCCTCTAGGGCCTTTTAATTAGTAAAGGGTGGCCGCTAGGGGCTCTTAATTAGTAAAGGGAGGCCGCTAGGGGCTCTTGATTAGTAAAGGGAGGCCGCTAGGGTCTTTTAATTAGAAAAGGGAGGCCGCTAGGGCCTTTTAATTAGTAAGGGGGGCCTCTAGGGCTTTTTAATTAGTAAAGGGGGGCCTCTAGGGCCTTTTAATTAGTAAAGGGGGGCCTCCAGGGACTTTTAATTAGTAAAGGGAAGCCTCTAGGGCCTTTTAATTAGTAAAGGGCGGCCCCTTGGGCCTTTTAATTAGTAAAGGGAGGCCTCTAGGGCCTTTTAATTAGTAAAGGGGGGCCTCTAGGGCCTTTTAATTAGTAAAGGGGGGCCTCTAGGGCCTTTTAATTAGTAAAGGGAGGCCTCTAGGGCCTTTTAATTAGTAAAGGGGGGCCTTTTAATTAGTAAAGGGGGGCCTCTAGGGCCTTTTAATTAGTAAAGGGGGGCCTCTAGGGCCTTTTAATTAGTAAAAGGGGGCCTCTAGGGCCTTTTAATTAGTAAAGGGTGGCCGCTAGGGGCTCTTAATTAGTAAAGGGAGGCCGCTAGGGGCTCTTGATTAGTAAAGGGAGGCCGCTAGGGTCTTTTAATTAGAAAAGGGAGGCCGCTAGGGCCTTTTAATTAGTAAAGGAGGGCGCTAGGGTCTTTTAATTAGTAAAGGGAGGCCGCTAGGGGCTCTTAATTAGTAAAGGGAGGCCGCTAGGGGCTCTTAATTAGTAAAGGGAGGCCGCTAGGGGATTTTAATTATTAAGGGGAGGCCGCTAGGGTCTTTTAATTAGTAAAGGGGGGCCTCTAGGGCCTTTTAATTAGTAAAAGGGGGCCTCTAGGGCCTTTTAATTAGTAAAGGGAGGCCGCTAGGGGCTCTTAATTAGTAAAGGGAGGCCGCTAGGGGCTCTTGATTAGTAAAGGCAGGCCGCTAGGGTCTTTTAATTAGTAAAGGGAGGCCGCTAGGGCCCTTTAATTAGTAAGGGAGGGCGCTAGGGGCTCTCAATTAGTAAAGGGAGGCCGCTAGGGTCTTTTAATTAGTAAAGGGAGGCCGCTAGGGGCTCTTAATTAGTAAAGGGAGGCCGCTAGGGGCTCTTAATTAGTAAAGGGAGGCCGCTAGGGGCTTTTGATTAGTAAAGGGAGGCCGCTAGAGGTTTTTATTAGTAAAGGGAGGGCGCTAGGGGTTTTTTATTAGTAAAGGGAGGCCGCTAGGGTCTTTTAATTAGTAAAGGGAGGCCACTAGGGGCTCTTAATTAGTAAAGGGAGGCCGCTAGGGGCTTTTGATTAGTAAAGGGAGGCCGCTAGAGGTTTTTATTAGTAATGGGAGGGCGCTAGAGGTTTTAATTAGTAAAGGGAGGCCGCTAGGGGCTCTTAATTAGTAAAGGGAGGCCGCTAGGGGCTTTTGATTAGTAAAGGCAGGCCGCTAGAGGTTTTTATTAGTAAAGGGAGGGCGCTAGAGGTTTTTATTAGTAAAGGGAGGGCGCTAGGGGTTTTTTATTAGTAAAGGGAGGCCTTTTATGACTTTATGTTTTAGTGTCATTTTGTGCTATTTTGGTTGGTGGTGTGCCCCAGGATTTTCTAAGTATAAAAAGTGTGCCGCGGCTCAAAAAAGGTTTAAAATCACTGGTATAACATATCACACTGTCTTTTCAAGTCTTCATTCCACCTCTAACAGAAATAATGAAAGTATTAAAAGTCTTGTTTTAGAGAAGCTGATAATAAACAGGTCTTTATGGATTCAGTGCCATATCTAAAAAAATATTTACAGCTGGCATTACGTGCGCGTCACTGAAATAGTAATGTACAAGCGTTGTAGTGGCGGCACTTTTCTGATCTGCCTCCAAGCAAAACAGTTCAGTCAGATGGCTAGGTGTAAACATGGATCTAAGGAAATACCTGCATGGGAAATCAGGGTTCCACAGTTTCCAGACAGCAAACCCAAAATATATCCAACTAAAATCCAAAGTCCTTTCATTCAGGCCATGCAAGACATCAAACATGCTAGACACACAGTAAAGTGAGTAATAGAGTCAGGCTGTGTTCACAAGTGGCGGTTGCCTTGCATTTTGAAACGCAAAGCAAACCCCTGTAGGAGGTGGCTGGTTACCGATGCGTTTCGATGGAAATGCATTTCATGCTATGCATTTCAAAACATAGGCAAACTCCACGTGTGAACGAAGTCTAAAAATTATGCAAATATGTGAGTGTTAACCATTTCTACTCATTCCATGGCTGCAGTATGCTATGAGAAATATTTTAAAAGATCAAGCTAAAAAAAAGGGTTAATCCTTCCTTCTCAGAGCTGTTTAACCCTTTAGTGCCCCTGAGCTGATGCCAGCTCGGCTCTGGATCGGAGCCAAAACGGCATCGGGAAACACGCGGGAAACACGGGGTGCCAGCTGTAACTAATAGCGGGCACCCCAGTGTAACACCCGCGAACCGGACCGTTTTCTGGGGGGGGGGGGTTTGCGATCGTTGCTATGGAAGTGCTGGGATCCGATCTGGCTGACACTGCTAATACCTTGCAATACATCAGTCAGATGATTGCTTGCTCATGTTGCATGGTGGAAGAAGTAAAAAAGTCTTTCACTAAAAAATAAAGTAATAAATCAATAAAAATGCCCATAAGCCCCATAACATATAAATAGACATATAACACAAAAAAAGTCCAAATTATAACACAAACTCCACATATATAGTATCACTGCGTCTGTAACAACCCGCAGAATAAAAGTAAATAATTATTGAAATTGTATGATGAATGCCTTTAAAAAAACCTGCTAAAATCCCTCCAAAAATTATGATTTTTACCTATTCAATCCCACAAAAAATGCAATAAAAAGTGATCAAAAAACAAATGTACTTCAGAATGATACAGTTTAAAAGTACAACATGTCCCGCAAAAAAACAAGCCATCAACCAGCTCTGTAGCCCAAAAATGTAAAATGTTGTGCCACTTGGAATTCGGCAGAGTTTAATTTGACAAATTTAGTAAAACGTAAGAAAAAATATTCATGTATGGTATCCCCGTAATTGTACTGACCCATAGAATAAAGATAACATGATTATTAGGCTATATAGTGAGCACCAAAAAAATAAGTAAAAAATCCAGTACAGAATTGAAGCTTTTTTAAGCTAAAAAAAAGTTCCTACATTTTCAACAATAGGGGATACCAACCCCAAAACTGGTAACATTGGAAAAAGCATCTCATCCCGCAAAAAAAAAATGTCATCACATAGCCCCAATAACGAAAAAGCAAAAATGTTATAGCCTACAAAAGGGACCAATGAGGAAACTAAAATCCTGGCAGCTGCAGGTCCCTCCTTGCCTTCTGTGCCTCGCTTTGCGCCCATAAAACAAGTAACAGACACATGTGGGGGCAGGGGCGCACCTGCCATGAGGCGAGTTGAGACTCTCGCCTCAGGCGGCGCGCCACCTGCTGGACAAGGGGGCGGCGTTGTGTGCCCGCCCGCTCGCTTGTGCTTCCGTCTGCCCGCCATGCTGATGCCTATGCCGCTGCCCAGGCTGACAGATCTCCCTCCATGCCGAGTGGCGCATTCTCTTTCCCGCCACACACATCCCCCTGTCAAAAGTGCAGCGCCACCTGTCCGCTCCGGTCATACCCCCTCGGCTTCCTCTCCGCTCTGCTCCATCTCCTCTCCGCTCGGCTCCCTCTCCGGTCGGCTCGGCTCACTCTCCGCACGGCTCCCTCTCCGCTTCGCTCCATCTCCTTTCCGCTCTGCTCCCTGTCCGCTTCCTCTCCGCTCGACTCCCTCTCCGCTCCCTCTGTCGCCCCCCCCTCCCCCGCGCTCCCCCGCGCTCCCCCGCTCTTCCCCGCTCCCTCTCCGCTCTCCTCTCCAACTCCCCCCCCCCCCTTCGCTCCAGGTGCCCACCCCAAGTGCAGGACAAGGCAGAAGCTTCCTAAAAGAAAAGATAGTAAGTTTATCTGTATATGTATGTGTTTGTGTATATGGATGTGATGTGTACATGTATATGGATGTGATGTGTACGTGTATATGTATATGTATTTGATGTGTACGTGTATATGTATATGGATTTAATGTGTATGTGTATATGTATATGGATGTAATGTGTGTATGTATATGGATGTGATGTGTGTATGTGTATATGGATGTGATGTGTGTATGTATATGGATGTGCTGTGTGTATGTGTATATGGATGTGATGTGTGTATGTGTATATGGATGTGCTGTGTGTATGTGTATATGGATGTGATGTGTGTATGTGTATATGGATGTGATGTGTGTATGTGTATATGGATGTGATGTGTGTATGTGTATATGTATGTGATGTGTGTATGTGTATATGTATATGATGTGTGTATGTGTATATGGATATGATGTGTGTATGTGTATATGGATATGATGTGTGTATGTGTATATGGATGTGATGTGTGTATGTGTATATGGATGTGATGTGTGTATGTGTATATGGATGTGATGTGTGTATGTGTATATGTATATGGATGGTACACTGTATGCATTTTATACTACATGGCAGCATGCTGTATGTATTTTATACTACATTCCGATATGCTGTATGTATTGTATACTACATGGCGGCACACTGTATGCATTTTATACTACATGGTGGTACACTGTATGCATTTTATACTACATTGCGCTACACTGTATGCATTTTATTCTACATGGCGATATGCTGTATGCATTTTATTCTACATGGCGATATGCTGTATGCATTTTATACTACATGGTTGTACACTGTATTCATTTTATACTACATGGGGGTACTCTCAATGCATTTTATACTACATGGCGTTACGCTGTATGCATTTATACTACATGGCGGTATGCTATATGCATTTTATACTACATGGCGATATGCTATATGAATTTTATACTACACGGTGATATGCTGTATGTATTTTATACTACATTCCGATATGCTGTATGCATTTTATACTACATGGGGGGACGCTGTATGTATTTTATACTACATGGGGGATGCTGTATGCATTTTATACTACATGGGGGGATGCTGTATGCATTTTATACTATATTGTGATATGCTGTATGCATTTTATACTACGTGGCATGCTGTATGCATTTTAGACTAAATGGCGGTACGCTGTATGCATTTTAGACTAAATGGCGGTACGCTGTATGCATTTTACACTACATGGTGGTACACTGTATGCATTTTATACTACATGGCGGTACACTGTATGCATTTTATACTACATGGCGGTACACTGTATGCATTTTGCATTGCTTTATTTTCACATCAAACCAATATGATGGATCTGGTCCTGACACTCCCTGATATATTACATATATGGGCGGGGGGGGGGGGCGTCTCTCTATAGCTCGCCTCAGGCAGCAGACAGGCTTGGTACACCCCTGTGTGGGGGGTCTCTGTACTCGGGAGAAACTGCAGAACAAATTTTATGGTGGGTTTTGTATTTTTATCTTTTGGAAATGTGTACATTTTAGGGCTAAATGAACGTATAACCGGCACAATTTGACCATTCTAAATTTCACCTTCATTTTGATTCAATTACTATGAAGATCTCAAGGGGTTAACAATCTTCGTAAAAGCTGTTTCTGATAGTTTGAGGGGTGCAGATTTGAAATGGGTTGATTATATAGGGGGTTTTGATGTTAAATATGTAAAATTTCATTCAAAACAGTATTTATCCGCAAAAAAGGGTAAATTCGGAAAATACGGAAAATCGACATTCGATTTGTAAGCCGCGTGACATAAAAATAAATTATCCAGACATTTCAAAAATTATGAAAATGTAAAGTAGACATATGGGAAATGTTATTCAGCAACTTGTTTAGGTGGTAAATCTATCTACCTGAAAATGTAATTTCAAAAAAGTGACATTTTTCAAGAAATTCATCATTTTTTCTTTTTTTGGAAAATAAACGCAAAACTTATCAGCCAACATTTACCACTAAAATGAAGTACAACATGTGGGGAAAAAACAATCTCAGAATCGCTTTGATAAGTAACAGTGTTCAAAAGTTATAACCATATAAAGCGACGCAAGTCAAAATCCAAAACATGGGGCTGAGCCTTAAGCTGTAAAATGGCTGCGTCCTTAAAGGGTTAACCAAACAGAGATTAAATGTGAGCTCTCTGGAAACGCATATGCGATCAGGCCAAGGCCCACCCCCTGGGCGTTGGCGTTGTGTTTGGAAATGTATTTTATGGACTGAGTGGGGCAGTTTTATCAAGCTGTCTAAAAATCAGAATATTCTTAGTTGCCCAATCACAGCTCCCCATTAAAATATTCATGAGCACTGGTAAATTGAAAGCTGAGCTGTAATTGGTTGCAACGGGCGACTTTCAGACAGCTTGGTAAATCTGCTCCAATATGTTTGTGTGAATGGAGCCATATATTTTTTAGTCACTTGCTTGCACTGCACTACCTATTCACATAGCTTCCGTCTCAGATTTAGCAGGACAGTCCCGGTTTTTCACCACTGTAAAGTAATAGAAGGATGGAAAACGGGCCCACAGTATAAAGAGGATGGAGGACGGGGGGCACACCATGAGGAGGATGAGGGACCTGGGGCCACAGTATGAGGAGAATGGAGGACATGGAGTCACAGTATTAGGAGGATGGAGGACAGGAGGCCACAGTATAAGGAGAATGGAGGAAAGGAGGCCACAGTATAAGGAGGATGGAGGACAGGGAGCACAGTATGAGGAGGATGGAGGATAAGGGCCACAAACGATGGGGATGGAGGACAGGAGGACACAATGGGGCAAATTTACTTACCCGGTCCATTCGCGTTCCAGCGGCGGCTTCTCCGCTCTGGATTCGGGTCCGGCCGGGATTTAATAAGGTAGTTCTTCCGCCGTCCACCAGGTGGCGCTGCTGCGCTGAAAGTAAACTCATCGCGCCGGAATGCACCGAGCTGGACCAGGTGAAGGTAAGCGGTCCTTATGCGACACATTTTCGGTTTTTAAATGCGGCGGTTTTTCCGAATACGTCGGGTTTTCGTTCGGCCACGCCCCCCGATTTCCGTCGCGCGCATGCCAGCGCCGATGCGCCACAATCCGATCGCGTGCGCCAAAATCCCGGGGCAATTTAAGTACAAGCGGCGCAAAACGGAAATATTCGGGTAACACGTCGGGAAAACGCGAATCGGGCCCTTAATAAATGACCCCCAATATGTGGAAGGATGGAGGACAGGATTCCACAATATGAGTGGATGGAGGACAGGGGCCACAGTATGAGGATGGAGGCCAGTAACCACAAGGGGAAGAGGAGAAAGAGAGGGAGGCCAAATGTAAAGGGAAGATAAAATTAAAGAGGGAGCAGTATATCTCTGAGTTGCATGCGTTTTGGTCAAACCTCCTCCCACTTGTGTTTTGGATGCGTTTAAAAATGTGACGGAAACGGCACATGGGAAACCGCCCTAAGGCTACCTGCACACATCCAGGGATAGGACCTGCTGTATAATCTGGGCTTGTTTGATTTATCTTAGTGGTTGATTAATGATGCATGTGAGTCTCTTTGTTATTTCAGGGTGCTGTTACAGGTGGCGTAAACGCAAATGTTAACAGAAATGTAATTAGGCAAATCTTCACTCTTTAGCTGTTGCATTACGTTTCAAAACTCATGTGTTAACACCAAGTGTGAATGCAGCCTCAAGATAAATCAGGGACAACAGTGTAAAACTCTGTCACAGTAAACACAACACTGGCGCGGTGTGTAACCCTACCCTGACCCATCCAATGGGCTGCACATGGTGAAATACAAATTGATGGGCTCATACATAGAGCCATATTTTCCAGATCTCTGTGTAAGTGCAGACTATCGGAGCCAATATAGACACATATATTTTATACACTTACACAGATCTGTAACAGTAGCAGCTGACCCCTTGGAGAAGTACATGGCAGGAATTAGAGATGTCTAGCCCATCTTTTCCCTCCCTCTTCCCCAACACCCTGGCTCAGCTGTGTACTGTGGAAGATGTGTACTGTTTATACATATTATGCTGTACATTGTGCAGCATAATATGTATATGCAACATCCCCCACCGGGGCCTAGCCCTTGAGGTGAGGCCTGGAGACAGCCTGGGGCCCGCTGTACCGGAGTGGCTGGCGGTTGCGGCCTAAGCACGCTATTGTCACGGTGCTTGGTACGGGGGAACCGGAGGGCTGTCCTACAGCCTGGCAGGTCTCCAGCAGGGTGGTGTTGGCAAGAAATGATGAGGGAGCGGCTACTATAGCGGATCTCCCTGGGGCAACCCCTTAATGTCCCGAGTGTGAGTCTCTGGGTGATGGACAGGGTGCCGGTGATGAAGGCAGCCGTATTAGCAGGGACCAGACGGAGACAGAAGTTGAAGAAAACAACTTACAGTTCTTTATTTGAACCGGCAGGAACCGCAGCAAACGTGCCTTTAACAGGTAGGTAGGGTGCTGAGATGTGAGTTGGAGGGAGCCTCAGGAGATAGTTCACCAGCCTGGAAGTAGAGGGCAGGCTGGGAGGCAGCTGTGTCCTGGTAGGAAGCTTCAGCTTGTCCTGTAGGGCTTCAGGTATCACCTTCAAAGGTAAGATGATACCCCTTTTCCTCACTACACTAACTCTAGTCTGATGCTCCACTCTTCAGAGGCAGGGGCTAGGCTCTTCCTGCTCTGGTATGGGCTAGACTGAGATTACTCACTCACTCACTGATTCTCCTACAACAGAATCTCTCTGAATCCTTACTAGAATAATCTAGTCTCCTCTTCTCTCTCCTGAGAGAGACTTCTCCAGAGTTCTCTAGAACATTCCTGGCCAGGGGTTTTATTACCTCCCTTTGGTCAGGTGGTGGCTGCTCCTCCAATCACATCTCAGCTTACAAAGGACAGGATGTAACACATATCATTGGATAACAGCATCTGGCATTATACAAAATACTTAACTCCTGCCTTGCCAGGCAGGATTCACCATTGCAATACCGCTATGTCCTATAAGGACCATGTAATGTAATGGGATTACATGCAGGTGGGACGTATTCGCAAACACTACCTCGCCATTGCATCGGCGAGGGTGTTGCATACCCCGGGGGCAATTGAAAGAGCCGCCCTCGGCTCGACTACAGATGGTTTGGGGCACAGAGGGGGCTAAGGGCACTTCTGGGAAGTGCAGGCTATGTGAGGTGTAGGGACAAACCGCCCATGGTCCTGGAGACAGGCACCTGGGTTGGTGTCGGACTAAGACAAAAAACATGTAGCTGTATGACAGTTGGTCGCTGACGCCATTAAACCGAACTGTACAGTAGGAAAGGTGTGGTGTCATGTCCTGTAATCCACTCCTTGCACCAAGGCCTGTATATTTGTTTGATCAACGCTTCTTCCCTGGCGGCAATTATATGGTGTCTATCTGCATTGCGTTAGCATATGCGACACGAGTACCTCCTGACTGACAACCTTACCCATGTATGAGTGGCATCCAGGTGCTAACTATGTAACACCCCCGGTCCCCTAAAGACCCGCAGTTTACGGACTACCCCCATGTGCAAACCTCAGTTTGAGGGATCAGGTAGCGGTCAGTGTTTTACACAAAAAGACGGTCCGACACAGCCCCACTACAACCTGAAAAGCCTATGAAAGGGTTAATGCAGACTACTGGCAGATATGACAGTGTGCAAATATTTGGCAAAAATCACATTGGCTTAGGAGCCCAATGGGTACACATCTTATAACATTGCAAACGTTACAGAGGTGGATAGGCTACTCAGGGTAGCACGATAGTAAATGTCTCTTTCCTGCAAAGAAAAGGCATAAAAAGTGCAAACAGAATGTCCGTACCTAAAAAGGAAGGCATTAAGTGCAAAATAATAAATCAATAGACATAGCAACTTTTCCCTGGAGTATCTGGCAAAAGTCTCTCAGAAGGTCTCTTGTAACAAAGTCCATCTTCTGGGTACAGCCCTTGAGGTGGGGAAAAGTGCACTGAAGAAACAAAGGGTCTCCTCTATATGTAGAGGGACAGAGTCCTCTGAAGAAATTCCCTGCTGTGGCAGAGGAAGGGTGCTATCATAGCACATGACAGTGGAAAATCTCTTGACTGAGATAAATAAGGGAAAGAGTCTCAGGACAGTTTCTGGCTCTGTAGGGATAATGGAAATAAATATACATTATGTACAATAAGCACAGTACCTGAAGTGGGCTACAGCCCTTCAGGGGTTAATCTTGCTGCTCAAAAACAATGGCTGCAGGCATGGAAGCAGGAACTGCAGCAGGGACATCAGCAGCCTGGGTGAAGAGAGCAGTGTTGAGATCTGTCACCTGAAGACATCTGGTGGTAGACACTGGGACTGCTGACCTGGAACACCCAGAAGCTGGAGCTGGGACAGCAGGGAGGTCATCTGCGGCGGCAGGCATCTCAGCAAAGGAAGGAGGCAGGCACTTCTCTGGCTGACCTTCTGTAGCTGGGGGCGCTGTGGAGCGCATGATGATGACCGCAGGAGCTGTAACTTCTTCACTGCTGACAGCTGAAGGATTGTTGTTCCTGGACTGACCTGTAGCTCTTGGGGGCGCTGTTGCGCTGGCGGTGGTAACCTCTGTAGCTGGCAGGGCGTTCTCACCGGACAGCCTGGGCCTCTTAGCAGGTGGTCCTGGATACTCCGCAGGACGATCAGCAGCATTAGATAAGGGGTCAGGCCCCTTTAAGAGAGTCCCTTTTGTAGCCGGGCCTCCTATGGGGAGATGTTGACCCTCTGCAGGGAGGCCGGACTGTACCCCAGCCGGGGCTAAGGGAGATATAGTTACAGTCACTGTGATATAGGCCCTGGGGGCCATGGTACTCACATCCGCGGTGGTCCTCAGGAGGTCCGTCATCGGAGGAGGCAGCCGCTGTGGAGAATCCGCCATTGGAGACTGCGTACAGGAGACAGCAGTAAGCGGTGCAGCAGAGGAAGGTGCCCGAGGCTCGTGGGCAGGCCATGCGACACTTGGTTCTTCATCTCGGAGGCTGTGCGGCATATCGGCAGGACAGGAGACAGCACGTGGAGAAATCCAAGATGGCCGATTAACCTCTCTGATGCTGGATGGCGGCTGCGCTGACTCTGAGGTACCTCGTGGGCTCTCACTGGCGTTGCAGCGCAGGAGAGTTTCGCACCAGAGGGCGGAGCTAGAGTCTTTCCCGCCAGGAGCTGTGGTGGGCTGAATTTTCTGCTGCGCCACAGCGCGCTGAGGCAGGATTCGCGCCATGCGCAGGGGGCGGAGCTTAGCGATGTCTCTGGGTTTCCCGCCAGTGAAAGTTTTGGCGGGCTGGAATTACTTGCTGCGCCACAGTTTCTGAGGTAAAAATCTTCAGGCGCGGCAGCGCCGGATGTAGCAGAGCTGGTACAGTTCTTGCAGGGATTAACCTCTTGAGTGCTGGAGCGGCGCTCGACAGCACGTTGCAGCAGTATAACACAGTTCAATCCAGAAACACACAATTACTTGGGCCTAACCCGGATGGCAGCAGGGTTAGGCAGCACAGTCTTTTTCTTAATAAAGTACAGTCTTTAGTGCCAGGATAAGGCACAGAAGTAAATATCCTGTGATTCGTGACGCCACTTGGCGACATCCCCCACCGGGGCCTAGCCCTTGAGGTGAGGCCTGGAGACAGCCTGGGGCCCGCTGTACCGGAGTGGCTGGCGGTTGCGGCCTAAGCACGCTATTGTCACGGTGCTTGGTACGGGGGAACCGGAGGGCTGTCCTACAGCCTGGCAGGTCTCCAGCAGGGTGGTGTTGGCAAGAAATGATGAGGGAGCGGCTACTATAGCGGATCTCCCTGGGGCAACCCCTTAATGTCCCGAGTGTGAGTCTCTGGGTGATGGACAGGGTGCCGGTGATGAAGGCAGCCGTATTAGCAGGGACCAGACGGAGACAGAAGTTGAAGAAAACAACTTACAGTTCTTTATTTGAACCGGCAGGAACCGCAGCAAACGTGCCTTTAACAGGTAGGTAGGGTGCTGAGATGTGAGTTGGAGGGAGCCTCAGGAGATAGTTCACCAGCCTGGAAGTAGAGGGCAGGCTGGGAGGCAGCTGTGTCCTGGTAGGAAGCTTCAGCTTGTCCTGTAGGGCTTCAGGTATCACCTTCAAAGGTAAGATGATACCCCTTTTCCTCACTACACTAACTCTAGTCTGATGCTCCACTCTTCAGAGGCAGGGGCTAGGCTCTTCCTGCTCTGGTATGGGCTAGACTGAGATTACTCACTCACTCACTGATTCTCCTACAACAGAATCTCTCTGAATCCTTACTAGAATAATCTAGTCTCCTCTTCTCTCTCCTGAGAGAGACTTCTCCAGAGTTCTCTAGAACATTCCTGGCCAGGGGTTTTATTACCTCCCTTTGGTCAGGCGGTGGCTGCTCCTCCAATCACATCTCAGCTTACAAAGGACAGGATGTAACACATATCATTGGATAACAGCATCTGGCATTATACAAAATACTTAACTCCTGCCTTGCCAGGCAGGATTCACCATTGCAATACCGCTATGTCCTATAAGGACCATGTAATGTAATGGGATTACATGCAGGTGGGACGTATTCGCAAACACTACCTCGCCATTGCATCGGCGAGGGTGTTGCATATATAACAGTGCACATCCTCCATTCTTCCGTGTGTTGTTGGATGTCAGGGACGCAAAAAAACAACAGACAACAATCTATTGTTTGCGCATCATATTCTTGTATACAGGCCATGTTCAGACACGGCTTGCTTTCCAATGGGCAATACGGCCATCCATGTATATGGCCGTATTGTCCACCATACCATACTGTAAGGGAGCTGTAAAAAAATATAGAACATGTCCTATTTTCCACCGTATTTCAGTTCCATATGGCCCATAGAAGTCAATGGGAACAAATAAAAAACGGCTAAATATGTGCTGCATATGGCTGTGTACCATATGCTGTATCCAGAACCAGTGGGAGGTGCTTTCTGTCAGCCAGCCAATAGTCAGGCAGCCATCCATCATCTGCCCGCCCACTGTATTTTATACGGATACGGTACAGATATGGTGAAATATGTTACCATACTGTTACAATACATCCGGTATATATGGCTAGAATACAGTCGTATATACAGAACAGAAAAGACCATACGGTCGTGTGCATGAGGCCTGAATGTAATTAATTCACTGTGTTAACATCACTTTTGTGTAAACACAGCATTTACACAATGTTATGAACACGGCCTGAGGCTGATGTCTACCATAGCAATGTAGTAAAATACAGGTCTATGAGGAGATTCGTCCTTATATCGTACAATGCTGCGTTTTCTCCTAGATGAGATGCTACAGACAGATGATAACGTCCTCATAGACCCATAGGGCACATATATGGGGAGGGGGTGTATGGCAGCTGTTTATGGTGCAGTCCATTCTGTGTCCCTGTACCCACCATGCCCTGGTCTCAGGGAGCTGACCCCTGACATGAGAGCTATGTGCACACAGTAATATGGCAGGTAGGGGAGGAGCAGGCAGGCTGAGGGGAATGCTATGCTAGTTGTGGGGGCTGTCCTCCACCGTCTCCTCTCCCCCGGCTCTATTCACTCTCAGTCTCGTACAGCACGAAGATGGCGACAGTAGGAGAGAGCGGGGAGCAGTCGTTCTCCGCTGACCACGAGCAGACGGACAATGTAAGCAGGCTGAGGGAGGGCTGCGGGGAATGGATGCTCTGCAGGGCCCCTTGTAGCGATGCTCTGCAGTGCAGGGGCAGTGACCACAGGGACTGAGGGGTGCCAGGATTCCTCCTGCTGTGTGCCAGGCTGGAGTTGTGCTGAGCTGGGGGCATTGCGCACAGTTCGTGTGGTGTTGGTAAGCTGAGATTTGCCTTTTCTTACATGGCAGACATTGCAGCCCCTTAGAGATGCATAACACATTGGGCTCTGCTACATCTCCGTGTAGTAGTGCGGCTGGAGTATAAATAGTGGACATGTGCCAGGGTCTGGCCACTGACAGCTCTGCTTTCAGGGACACTGGAGCTGTCAGCCCTGCACCACTGACATGAAACACTACTGGGACATTGCCTGCATTCATGTCTCCAAGAATCCTGCATTGTTGTAGTGCTATGTGCAGATGGTAGGCTCCGTGCAAATAGATCTGAGAAAGGGTTAAATATATCTGTCTGCCTATCTATAGTGGATCAGCTTAGATATAGCTGCACGTCAGTGTGCAGCCACTTTGTAGAATTGAGAAATCAATTGTTAATAATACTGTATAATGTTATTTCCTTATAGGGTATGACATGATGCCAGAATTCTTTATATTATTCCCTGATACTGTATAATGCTATTTCCCTATTGGATACAGAATGATTCCGGGATCCTGTATATTATCTCATGATACTGTATTATAGTGTATAATGTTATTCTATAATAATGTACCATGTTATTTCATAATTTGGTATATTATGCAATAATACTGTTGAATGTTGTACCCTAAAATTGTTTTATAATCATTCCATGATACTGTATATTAATCAGTAAATTCCTTATCAATGTGTAATATTATCCACTAATACTGTAAAGTAATTATACTGTATATTTATATTATCCATTAATCAAGTAACGTACAGTAAAGGAATATTTAATACATTTCACCTTATTTTGTACATGACTAAATATTATTACATGACACACTATAATACAAATCCCCAATACTGTATAATGAGATTTCCTGGTTCTATATAAAATGATTCCTTAATACAGTATAACAATATGTAATAGTATTCCCTTTCATATTCTCACTTTATACAGTACAATGTTATTCCTATGGAATGAGCCTCTTCCAGCAGGAGTGGTCCTCTGCAGGGTTGCAGGGTCTTTATTTTCCATGTTGTTGATATGCAGGAACCATCAGCAAAATTCCCATTCCAGCAGCCTGCTCTCCCAGTAGACTGCTGACACAAACGCTTGGTGCGCGCTTACATTTTTTTTCACAATATGTTGTGTTTTTTTCCTTTTCTAAAAAAACGCACAACCTTTTTTTTTTTAAACAAAAATCAGACTCTACTTTGTGACCTATGTCCTCTGATATTATACATTGTGTCACATATAGTAACTATAGAGCCTCATAACAAAATTTGAAATGGGGCCCCACTACAATATTACACTATCGGCAGCAGATTTTTAACAGTTTAGATAACCCACACTGTGATGTCATACTGCATGTTACAATAACTGATACAGTGATGTCACGGTAGAGGGATAATGAGAACAGTGATACCACAGTACAAACTTAATATGCACAATGATTCAATGAATAAATGGGTTTTAATAATAAGCCAAAATTGAATAGCCACTTGTCATGGATTTTTAACCCATAAATACCAATATGCACAATGATGTCACAGTCCAGAGATAATACACATAATGATGTCACAGTCCAGGGATAATATACACAGTGATGTGACAGTTAATTAGTGACATCATGTCACATGACTGGGATAATTTACACCATTCTATAATAAGGAATATATGCTCATATGAATTGACTATTGATGTACACAGTATAACTTAAGAGTTAAATTTAATTTTGCTTCCCATCTTCCACCTGCTGTTATCACTGACTATATATATATATATATATATATATATATATATATATTAGTTAAAATGGGCTCTTTATTGATAGCTCCCCAGCACCTGCTATGTCTGCTTCCCAGGTAGTTACGCCATGTTTGTGTGTTGTACTGAATATCATTGCAGTCCTTTGTCCATGAAAAATGTATGCCAAGAAGACACCCACATGGCTGGCCCGTTGAAGCCTTTGTACATTGTACATTTGGATAATTTTTATTATCAGTATACAGGCAGAAATATACTGAAGGGGCTGTTTTCACATGCAGCTCTAGATGTAAGTCTATGTATTGTGTTCTCCCAATCTAAGCTTTTTCCACCATGCATTCTCAGTCTGCTTAACCAAACATGCTTCCTCAAACCTAAATTGACGTTCATGGTTGTCAATTTAAGATATATTATTATATATAGAATTTTCGCTATTTAGCTCTATTATAGGAGCAGAACAATCCAAAAAAAACTTGATTTTCACAATATTGGAAACCAACTGTGCCGAAAGGACAGCACCCATTATTTAGTGGATGAAATAGCTTTGCTTGCTGGACTTTTTCATCCTAGAATTGCACTAAAAGTTATTAACCTGACACTGAAATGACATAGCCTTCAACATCAGGACTGAAGTCCATCTGTACCTGGTGTTGATGATCTTGATTTTGGGGCTGTAGCAGTAAGAATTGTGGTTTCTCTTGGTATTATAATATAGTATGTAGCTTGCTGCAATTTGTTCTCATGGAAAAGCCCATGTAAGCATAGACACTAGTATAGATCGCCCTACTGATCAATACCCCCGGATCTGCATTAAACATATAGGCCTCATTTATTGGAACTGCCTCAGAGAAAATCTCCTGGTTGCCAATGGAAACTGGAGTCAATTTTTTCCCCATGTAATACAGCAAAGGATAGCTGAGGTTTTTCCATTTTCTTACCTGTCACTGTGAATTTGTATATGTGTTCTTTCAAGAGGTTGGACAACCCTTTCTTGTGTGACAGAGCTCTAGACAAGAGGAGTAGCCTCACTGGTGAGTCCTTATAAAGCACCTATTGAAACCAGTGGACCACATCTTATCCATTTCTTTTTCAGCACACCTAATTAAGGCCTATCCTAAGTGTAGGACTCTCCCCTCACCCTCCTTATGTCCATTGCATGTCTGAAAAAATTCCAGATGTGTGATGTTCTATTCTACTTCCTTCCCAGCCCAGTTGGTGGAATAGCAACATTTAAAAAAAAAGCAGCATACGGATGTCACCCGTGTGCCATCAGTTTTCCTTGCAGATCCATTGATTTATATGTAGGTATGAGAAAAAGTAGTGTATGCTTCTCATGTTATCAGACCCAGAGAAATCAATTGGTCTGTATCTGCAAAAGAAACTGATAGCATATGGATGTCGGGAACCACCTTCTGAATGAGCAAGTAGAGTGTGGCCAAAATGGAAAATTTCAACTGTCTATTCATGCTTTTTTAAAACACAACCATTCTAATACACTGTATCTGTCGGACCCTCTTACCCCTTTGCCAAGCAGCAATGGCTGTCTATGAAAGATGCAAAGGCTAAATAACCTGTGTGTTTGGTCAACTTGTAGCCTACAGTCCATGAACTGGTTACGCAAACTGCAGCAAGCTCAAAGCTTCCATAGAGGTCTATTACACCCAGTCCCATATATAACCTTATTTGCGGTTCCAATGGAGAGGGTTTGGAAGAAGCACTCACCCCACCTTCTCCAACCGCCCACGTTCTTTGCCCAGGTTCTGATCAGGGTGAAGCACACGACCGTCTGCATGAGGCCTTAGAGCTTTATATATCACCTGTATAGACTTCCTGCCCCCTTGTCACCGAAATGAAATAATAGAAACTGGTGTTAATTTGATAGTGGTGTGTTGAAGGTTGCCACCTACCTGTCTTGTCTATCCTTCTGCCTTTCTATAAATCTATTGATCTACTTATCCATCTTTCTATAGTGTATCAATCTGTCTGTCCACCTGTTCACCTACCTGTCAGTGTGTCACATTTCTTCCTTGATGGTCTGTACAAAGTGAATCCTATTAGTAGTTGTCTTTCATATGTTGTAGGTTGTACACTGTGCATGCAGCACTTGAATTGGATTTTTTTTTCAGATACATTAACTATGGGATTTTTTTTAGCATAATTTTCAATGCGTTCACCCTGTTAGTGTATTATACAGAGAGATGTGTGTCTCTATTAGTGGGCCAAACGTTTGGTATTTGTTTCATGAATAGGCTAGAGAATAATATTTGGGTTTGGGAAATTAATAACCAGTTGTTCCTGTTTTTTCTTAGATGTGCTTGGTAAATAACTTCAGCAGACATATCCATCGCAGTGTTGATGTGATTGTTGGCTGCCGGATAGAGAATACTCCCACAGACAGACTTGCTTACTTAATGCATTTCCCCTATTAGGCTACCGGACTAGTGTAGGAGTTTCAGTGAGATCAAATCCATGGTGACCTTTACAGGGTGGCCCTTCTCCAGCACAGAACAGAGAATGTAATGGATACCTTGGGGTGTACAGTTTCAAGCTGCAAGAGGGGAATTCACTGCAGCAATAATTGTGCATTATGTTTACGGTATATTACATGGTGGGGGTGGGTTTGGGACCATCAATATGCTTTTGCTGTGAGGTTTCTACTTCCTGAATGCTAATGTGTTGCTAGGCAACCTATTTATCAAAGATTGTTAAGGAGACAGGACTAGGTCACTTCATACTTTATCATTATTGAAAAATCATTCATATATTTTGTTATCTCTAATGGACTCCGCCCAGACGAGATATTTATATAGTGAATTAAAAATATTAGAATGAAAATTTCTTAGGAGTCAGTGGCATCATTTGAGTAATATGTCTGTTATTTCCTTGGGTCTTGGCTTCCAATCAAAGCAATGACCATATATTTATGAAGTTTGTATGCCCCCCCCCCTGTTTATATATGGTTTTCTCACTACATGCAAAACGCATAGTAAAGACATGAACAGATGGGATGGAATAAGACATTCTATGGCAATTACTTTCACTGGAAAAAGACTGCTGGTTTGTGTGGCGGCAGGGACGGAGCCTTTGCGTTGTCATCATAAAACAACTTAGGCTGCATGTGGACGGTATATGTATAAATTCAAATCCACTATGTTTTACTTTACTGTAAAGTTCTACAAGTTGCCTTCATTCTGATTTGGACTTGATTTCCAAAAAATTAGCTAAGTGGTTGGTATGCACTATGGTGCATGTTTATCTTATTTCTGTGTGGGTATGTGTTTATATATGTGTATATATACACATATTGTTAAATGACCCAATTAAAAGCTCATATAGCTATATATTCTTGGAGCAAATGAGCTCTGAGCAGTACTTACAATGTTGATTGTAAATATAGGCATGTAGGTATGTAAAGGCATAGAGAGTAAAGTGACTTTGTGCTGACTATGGCTATTTGTGGTAGTGACACATAGGCCTAGGTCAAGAATAGCAAAGGTGTAATATAATATTCTACTTTATTTTTGCAAAAATATTTTACTTTTCAAATATGATCATTGTAGCCTCAAAAACAGCACTGTGTACGGGCACAGTGCGGTGAGCACACAGTATATCACCGCACTGTTTCTGAGCCATTCTGAAAGAAATAGGGCAGGGCCAACTCCTGCCTGAAATTATTTTCACCTAGATTTGCAATAACATTTTCAGAGGTCCAGAGAGGGGACCTAAATCTATTTTACATATAGTCATGATAGAAATAAAGTAGATAAATAATCATATATGTAAACCCTTAGTGGCAATAGGTGCACGAGTAGGGTTCCACCCCATTGTAATATAAATAGGAACTCGGCACCCCAATTGATGGTAAAATATAATTCTTGTTTATTCATGAAAACATCACATAGCAAACAAGCATACATGCCTGATGTAAAAGTAATGGTTGTACAGTCACAAATTACCGTATATTATGAAAAAATATGCGCTTATAGCCATCAAACAACCTCATATATGGTATCATTTGATATGATGAACACATGAAGCACTGTATTATTGCATACAAGAATCAAATACAGAAAGTTATTGTAAGGGATATGCAAAGAAGCTGCAAAATTTCTTTCTGACAGCTTTGGGTTGTTTCTGTTTGTAGTCTAGCCACTGTGAAAGTCAACCAGGCTACTGGACTGGTTTAACTGGCTTTTAAAGTCTATATGATTTTTTGATCCCATTTTTATTGTAGCAAATAAAAGGTTATGCAGAATGTAGAAACTGTCAACAAACTGTCCAGCATGTGTTGTCATCTGGTCACTGGTCTTAAAGGTGATAGGATGTCAGCTGCATGCTGACATGTTATCCCTTTCATACATGTGCATGCCCAGCTTAGCCTTGTTAATATGAATGGGGACAGGGGACTAAGCTACGTGCTCCTCTAACAACTGCATTTTCCAGTAGGGAGAAAGGTTTGGGCACTTGCTGGTGTTCTCTGATACCTGATTTTGGATTGAAGAAGGCTACATTTCTCTTTCTCGTAAGAAGTATATGCTCAATGACAGGCCCCACTGATCTGCTAGTCAATAAGACCTTTCCTGGCCATCCATATCTATGTCCTATTAAACCACATTAGCATAGCTGTCGGCTTCATAATTGTACTCCAAAATTATATTTACATCAATCCAATCAGACTGTTTACAAAGCATGACTACTCCATGATTCACAATATTTCTTTTTTTTATAATTATTATTGTGGGGAAATCCAGATGACTTCATCCCCTTTCTTTCCTGTAACAAAACACTCTCCTTGTACAGTCATTATTATCATGTGACCTGTAATCCTGAGCCAGGAAAGACGGTTGGGCAGTTAAGGAAACAATGGATAGTTACACTCCTTTCCCTACTCCGTGTATTTAATATTACAGTAGCTTTAGCTGATTAAATATTCACACCTCTGATGTATCAGCAGCATTATACCACGCAGCTTACAATCAATTTCCCCCCTAACAGCAAGATACCAGGGAGATAAAACAACTGCTTCTTCAAACAAGAACATTGAGATTTACTTTTATAACTTTCTGTAGACAAATGCATACTTTCACTAACGCCTGTCAAATATTAATGAAACTCTGTTTGGGTTATATATCTTTAATGCTGGATCACTAGAGCCTCTTGTCTCCAGTGAAAGAGATGTGTTTGGAAGCTTGGTGCTTGCTATTCTTGGGAAGTCGGCCAATATTTTAATATATACAGAATGTGTAGATGTAGGGTTTGGTTTGTATCTGGAAAAGCAAGCTATGCTGTGAATAATCGTGATGTATGCAGTGAAATGTCAATATTTTACATGGAGTTATGTTGGCCCTTCAAGCATAAAGGAAAGTCAATAAGCGTTTTTTTATGATGTACTGCTGTCCATACAGATGTAACATTTTCATTCTTGTCATGCAGTGAATTATAGCTTCTTGTAACATTTGTTTTCAACACTGTAAACTGTGTTAAAATACAATGTGATTTTATTATTACATTTTTCTGAAATTTAACAGATGCTAAAAGATATTAATCTAGTTGTCACATTGGAACTCAAACATCTCTAGCCGTATATAAGATTTTGTGTTCTGAAGCAGTGAGTAATGAGTTGTCTACCTGGTATTGTATCTATAATCCACAGGTCCCTTCATGTTCTTCTGTATACATTTCCGAGACAGAGCACATTTTAATCAACAGTAATGTAGCTTAACCAGAATGCTATGGACCCAGACCAGATCCCCTTTCTTACAGAGCTGGGGAGTCCACAAACATAATAAATTATTAAAATTATGAAATTTCCTAAATAAAAATACCACAAAAGAAACAAAATATCGCATTTAGAAAATACCCCAGCACCAAAACATTTTATTTCCTGGGTAATATGGAGGAAATAAAATGTTCTGGTCATGAAAAACATTGGCTCTCAATAGCGTTATATGTGGCCAGACATTTATTGATATCTGGGTGGAAATCTTATAGAGCTCCATCAATAAATGATTGGGTATACCAATTAGATAAATTGAAAAAATTTTATTGGTTGGGACGAGGAAAAGGGTACTATGGTGTAAGAAATGGTTGGTGAAAGAGTGAAAGAAAGCAAAATTATAAAAATTGGTGTTTTTTTTCCCTCTCTGACCAAGGAGAGCTATGTACTGGATATTATATTGTGTTTAAGCTTTTATAATGTGTATATATGATATTGTACAAAGAAAATTTGGAAAATATAAATAAGGAATTAAAAAAAAGACGGAAAATACTGGAGGCCCCATGGCGGACGGAAAATGCTGGTGACCCCATGGCAGACGGAAAATGCTGGTGACCCCATGGCAGACGGAAAATGCTGGAGACCCCATGGCAGACTGAAAATGCTGGAGACCCCATGGCAGACGGAAAATGCTGGAGACCCCATGGCAGACAGAAAATGCTGGAGACCCCATGGCAGACTGAAAATGCTGGAGACCCCATGGCAGACTGAAAATGCTGGAGACCTCATGGCAGACTGAAAATGCTGGAGACCCCATGGCAGACTGAAAATGCTGGAGACCCCATGGCAGACTGAAAATGCTGGAGACCTCATGGCAGACTGAAAATGCTGGAGACCCCATGGCAGACTGAAAATGCTGGAGACCCCATGGCAGACTGAAAATGCTGGAGACCCCATGGCAGACTGAAAATGCTGGAGACCCCATGGCAGACTGAAAATGCTGGAGACCCCATGGCAGACTGAAAATGCTGGAGACCTCATGGCAGACTGAAAATGCTGGAGACCCCATGGCAGACGGAAAATGCTGGAGACCCCGTGGCAGAAAGCTACTAACACTGGAGACCCCTGGAGCATAAAGCTTATAGCACTAGAGACCCCGAAGGAAGCTCTGAGGCCAGCAGATTTAAATTACTAATCCCAGAGACCCGCAGAGCATAAAACTACTAACACTGGAGACCCCCCCCCCCCATAGCAGACAAAAAAAATACTCTCATTTCCCAACTCCTCTTCTCCCTGTGCCACGCAGCAACTTATTCTCTTCTCCATGTCGTTCTCAGCTCTGTGTTCCCCACTGGTTGTGTTACCAGCTGACAAGTTGCTCCTGGGGCCTTTTGGCTCTGTTTAATTAACCCTACGGATACAACTTGTGTCAAGAGTCAGGAAGAGGACCTTGGAGCAGAGTAGACTTCTCAGCTTGCAGTTACCACTACCCGGCCTTCTGCACCATCAGTAAAGGGAGCGCAGTTTGGACTCAACGGCAACAGCATGAGGACCGAAACCCATGGCTTGACGGGTTGTGAACCCTTAATCCCCCTTTTAGTTGAGATGAATGTGGCTGCACCTTATGTACATTAGTAATGAAGCTCCTCTGCTACAAATCAGCTTATCTCAGCACTGCTAGTGACTAGCTAATCAGGACTATGGAGTTGGAGTCCAAGTCTGTCATCATTTTGGTGGAGCTGGAGTTGCAGTGGGAAGTTTTGCTTAGTATTCAATGAAGACTTCACCCCAGCCAGTGAGAGAGACAAAATCACCAACAGTTACTCTACATTCAGACCTCATTTTAACTCTATGTTCAGACTTCACTTGCAACCGAGGGCTAGGATGTATCCCAGTATATGCACATACGGTGCATACATACATCATCCTGTTCCTACCCTTTCCCTTAAAACCAGGAGGAGGAGTGAATATCAGCAGCAGCCATTGATCGTCTGATGTTCTGGGGGTTTCCCCAGTGATGTAACTCTCCTTATATGGGCAGTTACAACTACGGCAACCTCCCTGAGGAGGGATGGATGTAGTACTTTACATCTGTACCCTAATACGCTCTGATGGCCTCCACTGTGCGTTTTCATCGGTCAGCAAGAGGTAGCATGATGGAAATATCCATCTTGCTGTATCTTTCCATCCCGTGTTTCCCACAGTATACAATGTGTATAGGGCAGACAAAGTGAAAAAGGATGCCTCCATCTGCCAGTATATCTCTACATAAACGCAAAGGGCGCTGTCACATGTAGCGCTTTGACTCCATTTATAATCTTAATCAAAGCGCACGGAGGACTGCTACAGCCCGATCACATATGCATTTCTATGGAAACGCATGCAATGGTAACCAGCACCTGGTGTCTTGTATTTTCAAAATGCAAAACACTGGGTGCTGGTTACCGATCGCAAGTGCGTTTCCAAAGAAACGCATGTGCGATTGAGATGTGGCATGCCCCTGTGCGCTGTGATTGCGTTTATAGGTTTGACAGCTCCCTTAGGGTATATGCCAGGAGCTTTACTGGCTTATAGAGTGAACGTATCAAAAAAACAAGGTATCTTTACTTGCATGGCACTCATGCAGAACCATTGTAAATGAAAGCTCTTATGAAAGCATCCTAAGGCCCTACATACAACTAATCACTGTCATTTGCAGCCCATATCTGTTTTCCTTGATACTTTGATGTGTCGTAGTTGCTTGATTTAAGCATAATCATTTTTGAAAAAGCTAAGTTTGGTAATTTTTAATATGATTATTTTGCCCATATATTTTGTTTTGATCAATCTCTACTTGTGTTAAGAACACGTTGATCAGAAGCTGTTTTTATAATGACTTGTTTTTCTTTTAATTTTGTAGACAAAAGATTTTAATATGGAAAATTTGAGCAAGCCAGAACTGCGTTTTCTTTTAAGTATATTAGAAGGAGAGTTAGAAGCAAGGGACCTTGTGATAGAAGCCTTAAGGGTAAGTTTTATTTCTCATGCTGTATCTTGTTTTAAGTAATGCATTATGAATTTTAATGAGAACACAGAGTCAAAGATTTGAAAACACATTGAGAAAAGTAGGTTTGGTATATTATATATGTATAATTTGTCTCAGAAACAAGCGTATGCCCTGATGATGAGCATTATACCCCAAATGCTTTTTTATGACACCAGGTTTCAAGCAATTTACTTAAAGGAAACCTGGCAGGGGCCTGTATGATTTTCAAGCAGTCTGTAAAAAAACCCAAACCTTATACTTGACTCACTGCTCATTCCCTTAGATGCCTGCATGTAGGTCACGTGGCAGGTTCATCCAGTGGATTGCAGGCAAATCTTTTTTTAACCTAATACTTTAGTGCCCCAGAACTTTGTAAAACGTTTATCTGATAAAAATGCTAATTATCTGAAAAGGCTACTGGGGCATCAGACACAGTGATGTATTTGGCACAGCAGAATACTGGTCTGCATTGGTCTAATGTCCAGCCTATTCATAAATCCCCCACTGTAAGCTTTTTTTTAAATAATTACCTGTTGATTGAATTATGTGACAAAACCCTAGGACCAGAATTGGTTTTGGATTTACATTTTATCAAAACCATTTTTTTCACAGACTTTGGCCTTTATGCACTGTATGGAGGCCGTAAGCTTGCTGCTCACGACCCCCATAAAGGTCTATTGTGCATGGTGCAGTGAGCACGCCTTGTCTAACCGCACAGTGATAGAGCTGGGAGGCCATGCTGTAAAATATAAAATATGACAGCAGGTCCTATTCCTGTCTGTATTGCAGCGTGGCCGCTCAGCTCCCATGGAGATGGGAGGGGTGAGTAGTAGCAGAACAGGCCACCAGCTTTTACTTGTTGGCAGCCTGTTTCTCCACACGGCCATGAGCGTGGGGCCTTTGTCAATTTATCTTCATTGTAGATTGAGTTAGGATGACCTCACTATGGTGATATCACTAGCAGTTCTCTCCTACTTTATACAGTTTCTCTACTTTATACAGGGTGAGATATAATCTTTTGTAGACATCAAAGTAAATAAATTGTTACAGTCCATAGCTGCGGATGAAATGTATGTATATATTTATTTTTGCCTCCAGGTTGGGCAATATATTTATTTTTGCCACCAGGTTGGGCAAAAGCATAATTTTTAGGTGGTCTGCACATTATAAATAATCCTATGTGATCCACAATATTGCCTTTGAAAAAGTGTTATGAAAAAGAGGTCAATTCTTTATTTAGTTTTACATCTAGCATGTACATAAATGGACTAGAGACCGTGTAGGAGTGCAGATCACTTCTATTTGTGCCATTGTTTCATGTGGCTTAGATACAGATAAAATATCATGAAGAAAAAAAAGAAACCCCTTTGGCGGTTTTATATTTACACATGCACCTGTGTATACATGCAACAAATTGTAGAATAAAAAAGTATTGCAAATTACTTTATTTATTAGTGTATGGAGTTATTCTATATGTGATGAATATATAATTCTATGTATGTTTATCTGAAATAATCCAATTAAAGTACCATCAGAGAAACCGGCCCTCTGGGCTCTTTGTGCTCATTAGTAGACTAATTAATAATCTTACTTTTTTAAGCTATAAAAGAGATTCATGCTACAGAAACCAATATTACAGATACTTTGTGCTAGTAACAGAATATTTGAAGAGCCGCTACTTCCTGGGGGTTTTTGAAGCCAAACAACTTGATGTTATTTGATCTTTTTACAAGCCTGCCCTTGACCAAGGAAGAGTGTTCTTCTCCCCCTCACAAATATACCAGTGAGAATAAATGTGGGATTTTAATCTTCTTTTAGAAACCGTATCGTCATCACCCTCTGAATCATTTCAGTCATGTCTGTTAACATTAAGACGCTTTTCCTGATGAGAACCATCTCCGTTGAACAGAGGCACTGTGTACCATGCCTACTAAAAAGTCACAACTTATTTGTCACTATTTTGGGATCATCTAAAGCCACAGACAGTTTGTAAAGTATGATGACAAGCTCAAGTAGGCAATTTACAGAGCTTAACACATGAAAATGCCCTTGTCATGGAGCTGAGCCAGTACCACTGAGTATTTCCAGAAGTCTGTTAAGACAAAGTCGAGATGACAATGAATTGGATGTGAATTGAGTTACATGAAGTCAGGAAAACATTGGGGAACATGTATTTAGCTTGGCTTGACTTTTTCAAAAATGTTTGTGACTTTTCAAGGCACTTGTGCAGTTTTGCAACTTTTTTTTTTTGCATCCAAAGTTTGTCATTGCCCATTTTGTTTCAGTAGTAATAACCTGAATCCAGATGTGACATTTGCAAAAACCTTAACTTCTCAAATTTTTTAAAACCGCAAATTTTTTCAAATTTTCGACAAATATCATTTTTTTCATAAATAAATGCCAAACATATCACCCAACTTTTTCAACTAACATGAAGTACATTGTGTCACAAGAAAACAATCCCAAAATCACCTGGATATGTTAAAGGGAACCTGTTACCAGGGATCTCATTTTCACTAAAGACAGGTTGCAGAAGCCCATCACATCTTCAGTGCAAAAAATCTCTCTCTGCCATTTATAAGCATTTGCATTACAATATAATTGTGTGTTATAACTTACCTGTAGTCACAGGGGTTGGGCTTTGGTTTGGATGCATTTCAAAAAACAACATGTAACTTGTCTGTGCTGCTCAGTTTTTGGCCCCAATTTTATGCTGCTGTACAGCTCCTCCCTCCTGCTCCTTCACAGAGCTCACAGCCTGGTGAGCTGACATCAGTAGGGGGGGAGCTGTACAGGATCACAAAGATGGAGGCAGTCTACAGTACAGACAAGTCACATGATGTTTTTTTTAAATGAATCCAAAGCAAAGCCCAACCCCTGTGACTACACAGAGGATTTTTGTCAGGGTGCAAGGTAAGTTATAACACACAATTATATAGTAATGCAAATTCTTATAAAAGGCAGAGAGGCATTTTTGCACTGCAGGTGTGATGGGCTTCTGCAACCTGTCTTTAGTGAAAATGAGGTCCCTGGTGACAGGTTCTCTTTAAAGGGTTCCAAAGTTATAACCACTTATGTGACACGTGTCAGATTTTTAAAAATGAGCCATGTCAGGAAGGTGAAACCTGGCTTCAGCAGTAAGGGGTTAATGGGTGATTTGATAATATTATTAGATTTTCTTACAGTAATATAGGGTTAATAGTATAATGAGCCCTTCTTTGGGTATTAGGTGCCATATGCTGTTTTGTCAACTATGTACAGTCAGTCCCCGGGTTACATACAAGATAGGGTCTGGAGGTTTGTTCTTAAGTTGAATTTGTATGTAAGTCGGAACTGTATATTTTATGATTGTAACCCCAGCCAGAACTTTTTTGGGCTCTGCGACAATTGGATTTTAAAAATGTTGGGTTGTCATAAGGATGAATATTAACACTAAAGCTTCATTGCAGGCACATTTGATAACTGTTTCAGCTGATCATTGTAGCCTAGGACTAAAATACAATAAATTACCAATATCCAGGGGTCCGTTTGTAACTAGGGGTCGTATGTAAGTCGAGTGTTCTTAAGTAGGGGCCCGCCTGTATACGGCGTATGGTTCTTGCTTTATCACATTATGGGTGGTTGCTTGGCTCCCTCTGTGCATGCGTTCTGTTTTTTTCATTTCCTGGGCAACCTTGTGTCTCCTAGACGATATATTTTTTTACACGCACGCATGCACACCAGCTCTGTCTCCCTTGCGTATGCAGAATGATATTTGCTTTATTACAGAAGCATGGAATGTTTCTTCTGTGCAAATGTTGGGTGTGGACCTCATGATATGAGATTTTGTCCGAGCTTCAGGCAATATTAAAGGACATATGCTACCAGGATGAAGGATTGTAAACTAAGCACATTTACATACTGGTGTGCCCCCCCCCCCCCCCTGGCAGGATCTACTCTTCTTTTAGCTTCTTATATGATTTTATTTAAAAAAAAAAGGCTTTTAAAGGAAACCTACCACTTGAAGTGGCAGGTTTCTGATGGAAATACCGGGCACCAGCTCAGGGTGAGCTGGTGCCGGAGCTTATTTTTGTTTTTTTCAACTTTATAGCCGGCGCAGGGAGGTACGCGCTCGGCGCTTACCATGCGCGCGGCTCTCCTTCACTTCCTATGTAGCCGCGCGCATGGTAAGCGCCGAGCGCGTACCTGCCTGCGCCGGCTATAAAGTTTAAAAAGTGTTTTAAACCGCGATACCGCGGTTTAAAACACTAACAAAAATAAGCTCCGGCACCAGCTCACCCTGAGCTGGTGCCCGGTATTTCCATCAGAAACCTGCCACTTCAAGTGGTAGGTTTCCTTTAAAGTTGCCATATATACTCGAGTATAAGGCACATTTTTCAGCACAAAAATGTGCTTAAAAATTCAAACTAGGCTCATACTTGAGTTAAGAAAAAAAATAAAGTAGACTCAACTTTCTGGGGCCCCCCACATATTTTCTCTTCTTCTGTCGGCCGTTGTGCACAGACCTGCCGTTGCTGACGGAAGAAGAGAAGACCTGCGGGGAGCGCCAGAAAGGTTAGTTTTTACTTAGTTTTTTTTAAGTGCAACCTGGCAAATGTTGGCTGTATGGATGGCTGCATGCGGGGCAGGCTGGATGGCTATTTCTTGGGTGGTAGGGGGCCAGCTATATACTAGGGGCTTGTTGGTTGAGGGAATAGCATGGCTATATGCTGAGGCCCATGGGCTGGTACCAATGCATTTCCCACCCCAGTGTAATACTCAAGTCAATAGTTTTTCCCAATTTTTTGTGGTAAAATGAAGTACCTCGGCTCATATTTGGGTCGTCTTATACTTGAGTATATACAAAAGGCAAATTCTAATAGAACCTGTAGCCCCTCAGGCTTATTAGCATATTTGTTCTAGCCCCTTTTTTTTCTTAAAGACAAGGGCATATAAATCTCAAAGAAGAGCAGAACATGCCAGAGGGGCACACAGCAGTATTTCAGGGTGCTTAGTTTTAATCCTTCATTATGGTGGTAGATGTCCTTTGAATGAGGGGAGGGGTTATACATTTACATTATTTCTTTTTTGCAGAGTGATAGGATGAAAGTTATATAAAAAGAGATGCCTTCAGTTCCTTGACACCCCCCCCCCCCTCATTTGAACATATTCAAGAGAGGCCTGGATGCCTTTCTGGAGAGCATTTACATTGTATGGGAATAAACTTTTTTTTTAACTAGTTTCTGTTGATCCAGGCAATTATTCTAACCGCCAGTCAATTGGACTCAGCTTCAGGGCAGGTACAGGAAGTTTGTCTCCGCCAACTACACCTATGTTGAGAAAGATTTTTGTCAGACACTTTCAGAACATAAAATGCCATAACTTTGGACAGAAAAGGACGAGCTGCATAATATGGCCATTGTTTTTTTTTTTAACCCCTCCTCACACCCTGATGTAACTGTACGACATAAGATGCGGGTAGTTGCTGCACCATGATGTACAGTTACGTCATGGTGATTGCCCCAGCTCAGAAGATGAGACTTTGCAATCACTGCGGGATCCCGGCAGTAATGGCAAATATTGAGATCCCCACTTTTTAACCCTTTAGATGCCGCAGTCTATATGGCATTACAAGGACAATCGGCACCCTTTGTACAGGGAACGGAGGTGCCGATCATTGCTATGGCAGTCATGAGGTCCGATGAAGGATCCCATGGCTGTCTTCATAGAAGCCTGTTAGATTGTGTTTTCAGTACGATCTAACAGTGCTGTGTTCATGTGTCCCACCCTGGAACAAAGTAAAGCAGTCATAAAAATGTTTAAAAATAAAAAAAAGTGCACATAAAACAATTTTTAAAAAAGAATAAATGTCTCCTGATGCCCCATCCCATTAAAAATCAAATACAACATAAAATAGTGAAAATCACCAAAAAACACTAAATATTGGATATTACTATGTCTGTAATAACCTGTACAATAAAATAAAATTGTCACTGAACCCGTATAAAACAGGATAAAAAACTGACCGTATAAAAACATGATAAAAAGTACCGGTAATCAAAAATTAACATTTACTCTGACATTATACTAATAAAAAGTACAGCTTGACTCACCAAAAGCCCTAAAAAGATTCTGTAAACAAAAAAATTTAAAAATGCCTGTTAATACATAGTGATGCAAAAACAAGCAAATTTCTCACAAAATGAGTTCTATATTTTGCTAAACCATAAAAGGCAAACATAAAAAGCTATATAAATGGTATATCGCCATAATCATGGTGACCCATAGAATAAAGAAAGCATATTATGTTTATGGTGAATGATTGAAAAAAAAAGCTAAAAACCCTAAACCAGAATTAATGATTTTTTTAACCATCACCAAGAAAGAGTTTATAAAATCATCAATTAGCTATTGAACACCCCTAAATGATGTACCTGAAAAGTGGATCTCAGCCCGCAAAAAATAAAGCCCCATATGTCCAAATGATAAAAAATAAACATTTTATAGCCTGTAAAATGTAACAATGCAAATCTGCTCTGAATGGCTTTCCTTCCGTTCCATATTTTGTCATGTTGCCATACAGCAGTTAACCAAAGTATATGGGGTATCTGCACACTTTGGTATAATTTTAGTTATAGTTTTTCGTCATTTAATACAGCCTCTGTCCTCCAATATCTATTAAGATTACGATTCTTTAACTATATACTCCTTTATGTGACCTTTAAACAGTATTTATTCTGTATTATTCGGTATTTATTAGAGTACTTGGACACTACTCCGCCTGTGTACTTCTTATGATATATACCACTTGTTGCACATATGGTGGATCATCTAAGATTTTAATAGATTTTTCTAATCAAGATTGTGTCAATTTATATGCCACTTAACTTTTTGCTTTAGGTTATACTAACAAAATATAGAAACAATTCTATACTCTCTGAGTTTTGTTTTATTGCCATTTTAATACAATTTATTCTTTTGGACACAGTCGGCATTTGAACTACAAGTTATGGGGCATGTTGTGTCATTCATGTATTTACTGTTATCAGACGTCTTGGGAGATCTCTTTAGAACTGTCATCATTAATTCACTGACATTTAGGGTTGTGTTTCTTAAGTGGTAAGCAAGTAAGGTTATTAATACCAACAAGATCTGATGCTCACTTCATAACACTTAATGTATCACAATCATATCATCAAAGTTATTGAACCAAGGCTTTTGTGATGTTAGATTTGTGCTTATACTACATTCCCAGTAGTTTGTGCTGATACTACAGCTGCAAGGACATAAGTAAAAGAATATATTACTTAAGAGAATCTACCGTAGTTATAACCAAAAGAAATATTCAATTGCGTTGGTTTACTGTTAATGCAGTTTACGAATAGCATTACTGAGATGCTTAGCAATGTCACTGATCTCCTTGTGAAGGCCCCGTGGGAAACTGGGAATGCTGTGTCTAGTATGTGTCTAATTTCTGCTTCTTTTTCCATAACTTCATGTATATTCCTTATAGATATATGACTTGTAACATTACACTTGTCTACATTTACTATACCTTTACAGTTATGGTACAAACATCAGTGGTTGGACCCGTCAGCTCATCAGAATATCTTATAGCAAATTCTATCAATTCTTGAGCATCTTTACTTGCCACTCAGTTCTGTAAGATCCCTTTGTTATCCCTCATAGAAAGGTATGAAAAAAATAAATCTGTCTTGTTACAAAAAAAGCTAGTTCCTACAGTTTGCTGCTGTCAGTTATGATAGACAGAATCAGACAATGAAGGGACGCTCCTCCAGCTGGTAACACCTAGTGATTTACTCATAACTGTGCTCTTGTAGGCTTCAGCTGAATACAGATACAGAAGTGAAGAAGTCTCGGCTCTGTGACTTCTCACATTAGCTTCAAGGATTTGTCCTAGTAAAATAAAATCGCATATGCCATCAGTGATTTGTGGTCACATGCCATAAACAGGCTGAATGGATGTATGTAGCCTGCCCTATATGCTGTATCATAGTATATAAGGCTGGAAAAAGAAGCAAGTCCATCAAGTCCAACCTTTGAAAATTAAATAAATGTTTTATCCCCATAACCGGTGGTATTTTTTCTCTCCAGAAAGTCATCCAGGCCCCTCTTGAACATGTACATAGAGTCCGCCATAACAACCTCCTGCGGCAGAGAGTTCCACAGTCTCACTGCTCTTACAGTAAAGAACCTTTGTCTATGGTGATGGTAGAATCGCCTCTCCTCTAGGCGTAGAGGATGCCCCCTTGTCCTGGTCACAGGCCTAGGTATAAAAAGATCTTTGTAGAGATCCTTGTATTGTCCGTTCAGGTATTTGTACATTGTAATGAGGTTTCCCCTCAGTCGTCTTTTTTCTAAACTGAATAATCCCAAATTTTGTAATCTGTCATTGTATTCTAATCCCCCCATTCCCCTAATAATCCTGGTTGCTCTCCTCTGCACCTGTTCCAGCTCTACTATATCCTTTTTATAAAAAAGATATAGGTATGTTATCACTCTGGCCACTTATTGACATTTTAGAAGCTGTGCTTTATATTTTAGGCCACCAAGAGAATGTATTTGTTTTTGTGAAACAAAGGTGTCTTCTTTGATATCATTTTTATAGAATATTTGTAAAATTTTCCTTTTAGTTCTATTCTGGTAAACATAACTGTCCAGCGAGTAAGACTTAAAATGCAAAAAATAATCTTTTTTTTTAATTTATAGTTATTCTTGAAATTTTCAGTTGTATTCTAAAAATTAAATGATTTAAAAAACTCCCCATTTATTTATCTGCTATACGTTCAAATAGGTTTTCACTACTTGAAATGCCCCACAAGAGGACACAAAAGATTTCAGTTACAGGTGAAATCATGACATTTGTCACGGATTAATGGGGATTTGCCATAACCTCTGGCTTGGGCACGTTGGCTTCCCCAGTGAACTACATAGCATTCATTGAGCACTATGTAAGCTGGAAAAGGAATGACAGAAATGGTTATAAAGTGCCTGTGTCTTCTTTTCCTTTAAGAAATCATTGAAAAGAATCATGTATAGTACAGAGAGAGGGAGGTACAGTACAGTAGAAGGTTGGGAGGGTACACATAATGCTCATGTTGTGAAATTTTGCTTGTTACCCAGGTTCAAATTTTTGTAAAATGTAAGCTCGTCTTTAAAGTTCCACTTTATTAAGTACAGTATATGAGATAAGACACTCAAAGCCTAACTATATGGGCCCAAACACAAACTGAAAAACAGGGCTCTCTATTATGCATAATGCAACCAACCTCTTCCAAAAACATCTTTTCTAATGTAATGTTATAGAGTGATTTCAGCAGTAAGGATATGAATCCCTTCCTTATACATTCCCAGTTTTGTCATCTGCTGTGCCTTGGCCTCTGTGTTTATGTTTAGGAATATAGCAATTCCACCAAGCCAAATATGGTCGTATTTGAATGTCTGTAGAAGAGGAAGTGTATACGGTTTTGTACACTCCTCATAGCAGCTTGGAACTTTTAGATCTTTCTTCCTAGAGACAAGCATTGTGTGCTGGGGAAGATTATGCCGCGCTGTCTTGATTAATCTTTCTCTAGCTGGCTTGGTCTGTTGTGATTGAATCCAGATGTTAGCGGCTTGTTTGTCATTCATTTTTGTATTTTGATACTTTAGTTTTATAAGTATGCATAGAAACAAGCTCTGCATATTTTATAGAGTCCTCTGAGATAATTCCCACAAATGTATTTTTTTCATAAAACTGCAGTGAAGAAAAGGGAGCCTTTATGGGTCAGACTTAAAGAATATACTGAATATTCTGAAATATTTCAATTGGAGTTCTAGTACTGAAAACATTTTCTGTGTTTCCCACATTTTTAATGTAAATGAGGAAACCAATAGTTACTAACAGTTAACAGCAATATTGTTGTTATCATGATTGCTATTATTAATTTAACTATTATCATCATTGTGTAGATCACTTATGTATTGATGCAACTTGCGCCAGTTATTTTGAGTGTTTTAGAAGCCCATAAGATTTATCATAGTGCCTTAGACAGTTTTTTTCCAAAGCCCTCCAGGAATGTCTTTTAACTGACTGTTACAATGAGCAGAGCAGGTCTCCCCTCCCCATGTCATGTCCTGCTCATTGTAACAACCAGTGAAAAGATATCACTGATTGGCTCTGCAAACACCCTCCAGAGCCCCTCAGTCTCATTAGCATAATTTAAAAGTTTTTTTTTTTAGAAGGAAGCCATGTCCCCCTAGCCGTTGTGTGTCCTAATTGGCTGGGTAGTTTGTGCATATTCACGTGAATGCCCTCAGTTCTCTGCCCATACTGCTCTTAGCTGATGTCACAACCAGGAAGTCCTGCCCACTTCAGAAAAATCTGAGAGGATTTTACTGATGGGGCTGATATAAACATGAGGCTATATCTTAGGATAGAATGAAGCCAGAAGCATGATAAAGTTATCGCTGGAATTTTGTTAAAGGCTCTCTCCAGCTGTGGTAAAACTAAATTATGTACATTAAACAACATAACAACGAAACAACACATGTTCTTAATTATCACTGCAGTCTCTAATTCTACACCCACCACTTGCCATTGCTAATACAGCTGGTATAAATTATGTCTCATACTTCTCGGGTCTGCATCGCATAAGAATAAAACATGAACTACAATCACTTAAAGGGAACCCGTCTGGCAAATTAACCCCCTAAATTAAATATATTTTCATAAACTGCCATTAGAAAGCATTGCCTCTTTCCCTTCATTGTCCCTCTACATGCCTGTAAACTTAAGCAATGAGGTCCTAAAGCTGTATGCAAATGACCTGTGAGATGTCCAATGAGTCATTATCATATTCAAGCTGTCCAGCTTACTCATGAGTGGGAGGCACAGCCACACCCCCCAGTGTGTGTATGAGAGATACAAGAGCCCCAGGCAGCCATGTTATAGCAGAACATGTTAGGTACATGTGTAGCTGATGTCTGTGTCTCACACATGTGTATTAGGAGGGAGAGCATGTCAGCAGGTAAAGTGCTTTACTATACATTACACACAGACATGAGCAGGGGGAGGAGAGGGAAGGGGTAACAGGGGTCACTGCCTCTGACCATGTGACCAGCCTTATATACATGCTAAAGAAAATATGATTTTATAATGATCATAGTATCATAGTATATAAGGCTGGAAGGAGACGCAAGTCCATCAAGTCCAACCTTTAAGAATTAAATAAATGTTTTTTCCCCATAACACTAGATAAAGGCTGGGATGGAATCCTTGTGAGCTGCTCCAACAGGTAGTAGTGACAGGACAAGTGACACAGACCTAATGACAGGAGTCCTTTAACCCTTTCACGACCCGTGACGTAATAGCATGTCACTGGTCGGCCGCAGGTGATTGGAGAGGGCTCACGGGCTGAGCCCTCTCCAAGCTGCCGGCGGCTTCAAAAAGAGGATCCTAGCTCCCCATGACGTCATCGGGGAGAGTCGATCCGTCGCTATGGTAGCCTCGGGTCTCACGAAGACCCGCGGCTACTTCGGGTTAACCCATTCATTACAATGTGCTATCAGCACATTGTAATGTATGGAGGAGTAAAATCCCCATATACTGCCATACTGTAGTATGGCAGTATATGATAGGATCGTACAGACAACCTAGGGTTAAAGTACCCTGGGGAGTCTGAAAAATAGTAAAAATAAAAATAAAAGTAAGTTAAAAAAAGTTATAATAAAAAAATCTAAAAACTCAAATCACCCCACTTTCCCTAGAACTGATATAAAAATAAATAAACAGTAAAAATCATAAACACATTAGGTATCGCCGCCTCCAAAAATGTGCGATCTATCAAAATATTCTAACGGTTTTTCATTGAGTTTTACCCCATAATGTTAAATCGCGCCCTAAATCGAAAATGGCACTTTTTTGCCATTTTAAAAAAAATTTAAAATTCTATAAAAAGTGATCAAAAGGTCATACAGTCCTAAAAATGATAACATTGTAAATGTCATGAAAATTCACAAAAAACAACACCACCCACAGCTCAATACACCAAAGTATAAAAAAGTTATTAGCGCCCGAAGATGGCAAAATCCCCCAAAAAAATTTTGTACAGGGAGTTTTCATTTTTTAAAATGTATGAAAGCATTATAAAACCTATATAAATTTGTTATCCCCATAAACATACCGACCCAAAGAATGAAGTAGACATGTCATTTGGGGTGCACAGTGAAAGCCGTAAGATCCAAGCCCACAAGAAAACGGCATAAATGCGTTTTTTTTACCAATTTCACTGCATTTGGAATTTTTTCCTGCTTCCCAGTACATGGCATGGAATAATAAATACCATCACTATGGAGTGCAATTTGTTACGCAGAAAACAAGCCCTCAGACAGCTCTGTACATGTAAAAATAAAAAAGTTATAGATTTTTGATCATGGGGAGTGAAAAATGAAAATGAAAAAACAAAAAAAGCGAGGTCCTGAAAGGGTTAATTGACCGTGGATTAGGCCATATAAAGAGTGATTAACATTACCTATGATTTTATTTCTCTAATTGTTTATGTTGCACTTATTTTCCCAGTTCTCCAGTGTAGTACACACTATTGAGTCTCATTTCCTAATAATCTTATCTAATTTTTGATGATCCCTAACCGAGAGACAATTGCCCCATGTAGTTGAGGCAAAAGTAAGAACACTCACAAATAATGTTTGATAAAAAAGGCACCCTACTAACACTGAATTGTCTGAATATTTTTGTAAAAAGCATACAGAATCATTTTTCCTGAAATCTGAGGTATATATGATAAACCAAAAGTCCCAACACAGAACCCTGAGGGACTCCAATATTGCATAATCTCTTCAGACCTCAAATTCCCCATCCATACCATTTGTGGCCTGGAACTGAAATAATCCAATAGCCAATTGATTGATTTCGTGTTCATTTGCATAAACTGACGTTTCGTCTTCAGAAATTCAGGAATGACTATACTATAAGCACTGCTAAGTCGAAAAAAAAGTCAGCCGTACCTCTGTTTTTGGGACATCCAAATGGGAGTATACTTTAATCAAGGCGTCATTCACCCCTAATTTTTGCTGATCTGCAAACTGTAATTTGAAAATAAGAATTTTTATAACCATTGAAGTCAATGCTATTGGTCTATAATCATTTAAATATTTTTCATTTAAAATTTCTAAATGGGAAATAGTATAATAAGAAGACCTTTTGGAAGGAGGGTCTGGATAAAGAACACGCATAAAGAGACTTCTTTTAGAATATTATAATAATATTATATTAGAATACTCAATAGTTCAAAGGCATAGGTAATAAAAAAATATATACCAGTATATACTTACCCTGTACCTGGTTTCCACTAGTGCCTATTGTTTACGCAACACTGAAATACTACAGTGGCTCCTATGACCACCAAAGCCTTAACGTGCAACATTGGAAGTTGCAGCCAGAACAGGGGAAGTATACCTTTTATAGTGTTTTTTTTTAAACAAGTTCAGTGGTTATTTTACCCAATTTTAGAAAATAATGCCAGTGTTTTTGTGTAGGATTGTGTGGCAAACCAACTCCTGAGATTGCTGTATTTCTAACTGTGTATATTATTCTAATATTTCTACATTAAGTACAGATATTACTCAGTGAACTCAGATTAGAAAATTAATTTGAATCCCTAATTAATATTCACTAACAGATACATGGATACAATTCAGGCCAGTAGAAGAAAAACACTTGTGTAAAATGTATTATTATTAGAGATGAGCGAGTATACTCGTCCGAGCTTGATGCTCATTCGAGTATTAAGGTACTCGAAACGGCTCGTTGCTCGGACGAGTATTTCCCCTGCTCGAGATCGAGCATTTAATTAAAAAAACACAGTGAAGAACAATGAAGAATAGAATAAAAACAGTGAACACTGTGAACACAGGATCATTTAAGTGAAAAACACAGTAAAGAACACAGTGAAGAATAGATTACAGATGTTCGGCACATCTGCTTACTTGTCGGAAGATACGCGCGGAACGGTGCGAACAAAATAGTATGTGAAGAACAATATATATGTGTGAAGAACACATTGAAGAACACGGTGAGCAGGACAGAGACACCGGGGAGCAGCACAGAGACACCGGGGAGCAGCACAGAGACACTGGGGAGCAGCACAGAGACACCGGGGAGCAGCACAGAGACACCGGGGAGCGGCACGGAGACATCGGGCAGTGGCACGGAGACATCGGGCAGCGGCACGGAGCGGCACGGAGACATAGGGGCACGGAGACATAGGGGCACGGAGACATAGGGGCACGGAGACATAGGGGCACACGAGACATAGGGGCACGGAGACATCGGGGCACGGAGACATCGGGGCACGGAGACATCGGGGCACGGAGACATCGGGGCACGGAGACATCGGGGCACGGTGACATCGGGGCACGGAGACATCGGGGCACGGTGACATCGGGGCACGGTGACATCGGGGCACGGAGACATCGGGGCACAGAGACATCGGGCACGGAGACATAGGGGCACGGAGACATCGGGGCACGGAGACATCGGGGCACGGAGACATCGGGCAGCGGCACGGAGACATCGGGGAGACTTCAGTGGAAGAAGAGCAGCGGATCCCGGGACAGCGTATCTCCCGACAAGTAAGCAGATGTGCCGAACATCTGCAATCTATTCTTCACTGTGTTTTTCACTGTGTTTTTCACTTAAATGATCCTGTGTTCACTGTGTTCACTGTTTTTATTCTATTCTTCACTGTTCTTCACATCTGCTAACTTGTCGGGAGATAATATACGCGCGGAACAGTGAAGAATAGATTGCAGATGTTTGCATACATCTGCTAACTTATCAGAAGACATTCTTTTTCAATTAATTAACACATTTTATTCCCGAACCATGGTCCCTTTGAAAAATGCTCGAGTCTCCCATTGACTTCAATGGGGCTCGTTATTCGAGACGAGCACTCGAGCATCAGGAAAAGTTCGTCTCGAATAACGAGCACTCGAGCATTTTAGTGCTCGCTCATCTCTAATTATTATTTATTGTTAAAGTTTTGTGGTCCATTTCTAATTATATTATCTTTATTATTGTATTCACATAGGAAACACTTTGCACACAGTGTGGTAACTTCAATAATAAATATGTATTTAAAGCATCAATCCATATTTACATACGTAGCTGTAGATAGCAAGTCACACACAGCTTCACCCTTGTATAGGGCAGTAATCATGTTCACAGTCCTTATTTTTTAGGCTCATGGCCATAAAAATGCATTGGGAAGTACAATTAAGACAGCTGCTGGTCACATGTCCACATCACATGTCTTACACCTGCCAGGGCAGGTCATGTGATCATCAATATGTCTGGCTGTAGCCGGTTGCTTGCATTGCATCCAGTATGGACAGTGTTGTGGTGAATCGCCATCTCAGTGGGGCAATGTGCAGTGATGGCAGTTACACACATTATTAACTATGGTAACAAAGCAGGACAGTCTGTGAGATCACCACTGGGAACAGAGCATTAGAGAGAGAAGCTGTTAATGAGAGCTGAGGGATAATGGGAGTTGTAGTAACCTGTGGCGCCATCTTGGAGATAATTGCCTACTTTAGAAAGCCCTTAACATTTTGTGAATTATAAACGCAAACTATTTAGTTTTATTGTTTATTTATTTATAGCATTATGGCTTTTTGTTTCAGACGTTTATATTCCCGGAATACCCATTTAAATCCATTGCTGGTATATTTAAATACCATATAGACTTTTACATCCAGAACCTTGCTTTTAATGTATTCACTTTAATGCACAGCTGGTAGAGCTGGTCTAGCGTTTTTGTAGTTATAAAAACTTTGCTATTTTTTAAGTTTGCTAAATGTGTTCGTAGAAAAGGGGTTAGACTACCAGGCAAAATGTATATGTACTGTATGTATGGTGAGTTATAGTTTAAAAAAAAAATCTTTTCTATGATCGTTCAATGTCCACTGAAGATCGGCATACTGGTTGTATCCATATTAAATGTTAATGCCATGCTTTCTGTTTTTAAGGCACGAAGAAAGGAAGTATTTGTGCAAGAAAGATATGGAAGGTTTAATCTTGGCGACCCATTCCTTGCACTTCAAAGAGACTGTGAAGCAGGTGCTTTTGACAAAGATAAGAAACCAATTTGTAGCAACCCTCTTATGATCTTAGAAGCTGTCATGGCACATTGCAGGAAGATGCAGGAAAGGATGACTGCTCAACTTGCTGCTGCTGAAAGAAGACAAAGAAAGGCAAGTTTTTTTATTCAAACAAGACTATTAATTTCCGATACAAAATATGTACACAAAGCATCTGACCATCTTGGGTATAATTTGCTATTCATACAGGAATATGATGATATAAACTGGTCATGGCTTTTGGTTGAATATAATAAGAATTTGTAGTGAGCAGAAAGGTAATTTATGAAAACCAGATTAGGCTGCACTGGACAGAAAGGTGATTTAGTTAAATGAACTTAGGCAACACTGTTTGCTGAAAAGAGTAAAGAACTGAGAATTTACTTGCTAAGTGTTTGGCGTGTTGCCTAACACCTGTTAGTGTTCCTTATCCTCCTCTTCCTAGCATCTGTTAGCATTTTAACTTGTGGAAGTTCCTAAAAGATACTTGTTTTTGTGAATTAAAACATTTTTTTTTTTACTTTTCATTAAACAGCTTTATGGTTTTAAAATCGCAGCAGAGTTAATCTACTTTAGGCGATGAATCAAAGCGTGTCTGCATATCACCTGCTTTAAAAAAAAAACTTACCATATATACTCGAGTATAAGCTTAGTTTTTCAGCACAAAATTTGTTCTCAAAAACCCTAACTCAGCTTATACTCGAGTCAAGAAAAAAAAAAGTCAAAAGTCACCTTTATGACGTCACCCGTAAGTCCTATTCTTGGTTCGATGATCCGGCGCCGCCGCGGGTCCTTTTCATCCTCTTCGGGTTTTTCTGCTCCTCTTCAGAAGAAGAATTCGAAGAGGAGTGAAGGACCAGAGGCAGCACCTGTGCATCGGAGACAGACTGGGCAGGCTATATACTACAAGGGGTTGGGCAGGCTGTATATTACAGGGTGCTGGCAGGCTATACACTACAGCAGGGGTCAGGAACCTTTTTGGCTGAGAGAGCCATGAACGCCACATATTTTAAAATGTTATTCTGTAAGAGCCGTACAATATGCACATACCCCAAGTAGATAGGTAGTCCGAGTGTCACGGGTGCCCCTGTGATCTACGCCTCGGATCGCAGGCACACCTGAGCCCCTCTCCATGGCGGCTCCCCTTTCCGAGCTCACTCAACTCGCCACTTTCCGGCTCCCATCCCGCACTCGCTGGCAGTTTAAAAGGGCCAGTGCGCCACTGATTGGCGCTTCCCACTTCCCGGGTTCCTCTAAAGACCAACAGCTCCCAGCATTCCCTGCCGAATCTTAGTGCTTCATGCCTATGAGGAAGCTTTCCACATTGTTTCCTTCCCAAGTGTTGACCTCCCGTTGTGACCCCGGACCTGCTCCTTCGCTGCCAGCCCTGATCTCTTGCTCCATCCCCGACCTTGCGTCATTGCCGCCTGCCTTGACCATCTGCCTGTTCTTGACCAAGAGACTGCCTAGTGATCCTTTACCTCGACCTTGGCTGCCATCGTGGACAAGTTGCGCCTGTGAAACGACCTGGTGGTACCACACTGCAACAAGACCATCCTGCTTTGCAGCGGGCTTTGGTGAAGACCGGGTGCCACTTAGATTCTGGTCCCAGGTGTCTGCTTACAACATTGTCCGCGGTGGTCCAGGGGGTTCACTACTCCACATCCTGACTTCTTCCACATGCATCCCAGTAGATATTTAGTCACAGCATAAAAAAAAGAATATTCACTTACCAGCGCTCCCTGCAGGCAGCTCCTCATCGCTCCGACGGTCTTCTCTTTAACTCAGGCTTAGACGATGGTGGTGATCAGTCTAAGAGACACACAGCAGTCATCACTATTTATTAAAGATCTGTCTGAGAGCCAGATGCAGCCAACAAAAGAGCCATATCTGGCTCCCGAGCCATAGGTTCCCTACCCCTGCACTACAGGGTGCTGGCAGGCTATACACTACAGGGTCTGGCAGGCTGTACACTACAGGGGTCTTGCTGACTATATACTGGGAGGCTGTGACCAATGCATTTCCCTCCCTCGGCTTATACTCGAGTCAATAGGTTTTCCCAGTTTTTGTGTGTTGAAATTAGGGGTCTCTGCTTATACTCGGGTCAGCTTATACTCGAGTATATACTGGTATTAATTATTTTTTGACATTTTATAATATGTGAAATAATCTGCCGTAATCTGCATTACTCCACAAAAGCATTTTTTCCATCTCTGCACCGCATTCCAGTTTGCAAAATACATATAAGATGTGCAGAGTGAGAGACACACATTTCCTTGCAGGACAGCTTCTTGTCTTCTCTCATCAGATACCATCATGATTAGATTTCTCTTTATACATGTTGCATCAGGACTGTATCACATGGACAGCTATAGACTGTACCACCTCTGCCTATATCACACCAAAGGAGGGCTAAGGAGCAGCACCGTGTAAAAAGGAAAAGGTTGGGTGCAGGTCTTAAGAAGAGGGTCCAGGAGAAAGTAGCAATGAAGCAGCACTCCGTAAAATAAAGTCAAGTGAATTTATTCCACCTTAATGATGCGACGTTTCATCTTTTCAATCAAGGCATTGAGAGTGCTTGAGAATGTCTTGATTGAAAAGACGAAACGTCGCATCATTAAGGTGGAATAAATTCACTTGACTTTATTTAACGGAGTGCTGCTTCATTGCTACTTTCTTCTGCCTACATCACTATATTCTTCTACAAATTGTAAGAGCCCTTCGGTGTACAGTCTGGAGGTTCCACTGTTACCTCCTTTATTATTACTATATGACAGAACCTCTCTCATCATCAGCTATGATAAGTTTTGTGCTCCCCATGTGTAGGGTCTGTAGGGCAAAGTTCATCAGCGTGAAGTGAGAGACCCGTCCACTGGTCATATACAGAAATCCATGTGACATGTTTGGCATGTCACACAGAGATTATATATTTTCTGATATAAAAGCAATCACTTATTTCCCATGTGAAATAAGTTATTGACAGAAATATCAGGTAGTAGCTTATTCAAGCCTGGTAACCTTATTAAGCAGAATTTTTATGGTGTTTATTTTCCTCATCTGTAGCTTGACAATCTCAACATAATGCTCAAGATGAGAATCCGAGAAGTGCGTGTTCAAAGGTGGTGGTGTTGCTAAGTAACAGAGATGCCCTAGAAAAGAATATCTGCCCAACTACTTTCACAGTAAACACATACAAATTACCAGATATTTATAATGATGCATGCATACAGTAGCACTGCAAGCTAAAAACTTGCTTAAAAAAATCTAAGGACTCTGAATGGAGATATGTTTGATAAAGTAGTGATTATAGACTAGCAGCTTTTTTTTGTAGATATACTATCGGTAATTTGAATTAGACAATAGTTTTCTATAGCTTGACACAAATGGTTAGTAAATTGCAAGGCAAATGTAGAAAACAAATAGTCTGCCACCTTGTAGAGAAATGCCATATGATTTCAAAGATTTTCAGTTTAGAAAAAAGACGACTGAGGGGAGACCTCATTACAATGTACAAATACCTGAACGAACAGTACAAGGATCTCTCCAAAGATCTTTTTATACCTAGGCCTGTGACCAGGACAAGGGGCATCCTCTACGCCTAGAGGAGAGGCGATTCTACCATCAACATAGACAAAGGTTCTTTACTGTAAGAGCAGTGAGACTGTGGAACTCTCTGCCGCAGGAGGTTGTTATGGCGGACTCTATGTATATGTTCAAGAGAGGCCTGGATGCCTTTCTGAAGAGAAAAAATATCATGGGTTATGGGGATAAAACATTTATTTAATTCTTAAAGGTTGGACTTGATGGACTTGCGTCTCCTTCCAGCCTTATATACTATGATACTATGATCTCTTTTCATTATGCTATTTCTAAGAAATTCCCATTTGAATCGGAATGCTAATGAGGCAGTTGGTGTGCATGGGATGTATCCTTATCCCCCAGAGCACCGTTATTCTTGCCTGGACCACTTCCCTCTCTGTTTGCTGAGCGGGAAAGCAGGAGCATGTGAGAAATATGGGGCAAGAATAGCAGTGCTCCAGGTGGCAACCGCATGATCTTGGTTTGCCAAATACCTCATTAGCATACAGATTAAACTGTGAATATTTTGGAAGTGGCATAATGGACAGAAGATACCAGTGCAATCCCAAGTAGACAATCTGTTTTTTACATTTTTATCCCCTGATGTGCTAAATGTTTGTGTACTCATGGTATTTCTATATGGCTGCCGGGTAGCAAGATGGTAGCACCTGTTATATAGGATTTTTATTGAATTTACAGCGTTTAAAACTTATTCATATGTAGATTTTATGTGTCCTGTGCTTTTAACCCTTTATCCCTAGTTAAAATGGCTTTTTGTATCTGAACACTGTTTACATAGTAAGTCAGTGTATACACAGAGCAGATAAAGGTAAGCTGTGACAAAGGAAAGAGGAATATATTGGTCATGTTTGTGTTGGTTCTCTAAATTGGAGATTTAGTCTTCCAAGTAAATTAATTATTAACCAGTTGATTAACCACATGTTATGTTAATTCAGTAGCACAATTTAGAGGAAGATTGAACTTGCGCTCCGTAAGGTGATTTGTACAATGATTTTAGCTTAATCATAACATATGGTTATCAGAAAAATTAAGAGTCAACATTAAAATAAAATGAATCGCAATTTATTAACCTTTTTGGTTCCTGGTGTTTCCAGGAAATTTGTTGTGTTATTGGCCAGGGCAATTTCTACAGTTTTGGCATGTAAAAATAAAACTGAATTTACAGCATAAAGAATTATATTATACCCCAACAAAACATATATTTTCTGAAATCAGACACTTGCCACATTTTTAATATTGCATTAAGGAGTTTATAGACAGAGGCTTCTCCATGCAATTTTTGTTACATTTTGTAACATTTAAAAAAAAAAACATTTTGAATACAAATTGACTTTGAAGGAAAAAAAATGCCCCAAACATAAAATAATTGGCTTCAATTATGTAATAGATGTACATGTGTACAGTTCGAAAGATACCTAATGATACCCATCTTCACATGAATAAATCATCTAAAAATCACTAAAAGTAAAATAAATAAAAATCTGCTTTTCAGATACAAATGATAATACACAAGCTGCAAAAAATAGTGATTAAACCTAAATATATATATAGGTTTAAATGGACAACCTACGATTACATTTTGCGACAAACACAAATTATTTAAAAGGAAAATGCATGAATTCAAACATTTTTCAATAAAACTCACATCAAGGCGGAAATTCACGGACAAATAGGGATGTACAAAATAATAAGTCAAAGTAAGCAGATATATATACACCACAATAAATCAACAAACATTTACACTCCCCAAAACTCTAAGCCATAAAATATTCATTGTTATAGTACATACTGATTTCCTTCTATATTATAGATGGGCTACTGGGCTCACCCAGGCAGCAAGACTTTCTTATGAAAGCAACCTCTGCACCCTCTGGAGTTTTAGCTTCCAAGGATGTTCGGAGTCTCCACATGTATTATAGTGTGTATAAGTTTGGCTCAAACAGAAGCCATGATGCTGAAAAGGACAAAAAAAGCTAAAATTGAAAGGTCACTTGAGGATAGATGATTTTTAAGCAGTGTATGTACTTCTGTGGTTGCCTTCTAAAATGGTCAATGGAGTTGGTAATTAAAAGGAGATTAAAAAATGATAAATATCAATTAATATTTGAGGATAAGAGCTGAATATAAACATATTTACTAGAATAAGAATAATATGGCTTGCTTTTTTTCTAAATACAGCTCGAGGCAGAGAAAAGTCAGCTTCAAGCTATAGAACAAGAGCACAAGAAACTATTGGCTCGTCTAGAGGAAGAGCGTGCCAAAAATAAACATGTTGTACTACTCCTGGTTAAAGAATGTAAACTTTTGTCTAATAAACTAGTAGAAGAAGCGCAAAAGTTTGACAATGTTGTGTCTAAACTAGAAGTGGAAAAGAAGAAGGGTTCTGAACTAGAAGAAGCCCTAGCTGCTGAAAAACAGATCAGATCCCAAATGGAAGCACAGATGGAGGCTCAAGTTGAAAAACAACTTTCAGAATTTGATACTGAAAGAGAGAATCTCCGTGCCAAGCTCTCACAAGAAGAAGCACACACCAAAGAACTACAAGATGAAATAGACAGGATGAAGAAAATTATTGAACAACTAAAATTGTCTAGAGAAGAAGATAATAAAGCAAATATATCTTTACTTCGCAAGAATAAAGATAGACTCTCTCTATCTGCAGGTCCAGGATCACGTTCTGTTTCTTGCCAGACCAATGTGTTAGTTATAGACAGTGACTCTGAAAATGTAAAGAAGTCTCCGTTGACCATACCAGCCAAACCATCCATAGTTAATCATGTCATAGCAGGCAATGCAAAAGTAAATGTTTGCACAAATTCTGCATTTGCAAAATCTGCTACTGATAGGCATATAGTCCAGAATGATTCACTTGCAGGTCTTCCTTCAAATCATGGAGTATCATCAAACTTTAGTCGGACAGAAGAAAATGGTTGCTCATCAGAACAGACGAATACTTCTATCCATCCTAATATTCCATTTTGCACCACACCGGCTTCACCAAGCTACCTGTCTCAGTCTATGCAGAGTTTACATTCAACTAGTTCTAACACTACTATAAATTCAGGTCTAAGTCCTCGTATCCAGGCTGCCAAATTTAAGTTTCAGACAAATGCTAATGAGCATGATCAAAATGGAAACAATACTCAAAATCCACAGGCAAGAGAATCCTCTCCCAATAACCGTGAAAATATAGTTGCAAAACAGATGGCTAGAAATACTGTGACCCAAGTCCTTTCAAGGTTTACTAGTCCTCAGGGGAATACGCAACTGAGACCTGGCTTCTCACATGCAATGGAAACTGGTACATATCCGCCAGTGGCTGGTCGTACTGGGCATCCATCACTTGCACTTAAATCGACATCAGTTTCAAGAGTCGATAGAGGAAATCCTCCACCTATTCCTCCAAAAAAGCCTGGACTTTCCCAGACACCATCTGTACCACATCCTTCATTAAAGACGCCAGCAAATGTTGGGGTGAAAAGTGAGCATAAGCCCATTACATCTGCTCCTTCCACTTCAGCACATGGATTCAGGGTAAACGAGGAAACTGTATCTAAGTCTTCACCTCAGCTGCCACCAAAACCATCTATAGATATACCTGTGGCATCTGCAGGCTGTGTCATACCAGCCATAGGCACATCACAGGTGGGTGCTTGGCCTTCCCAGTCCCCTGGATGGACCGAACCTGCATGTTCAGAAAGTTCCCTTGTCATTCCCACAACCATTGCCTGTAACTCCTCCATACACCCTGTTAGTGCCTCATCCTGTAGACCATGTGATTCAGACAGCCTCCTGGTAACAGCATCAGGTAATGGGATATCAGCTTTACACCATTTACTCTGCCAAATGTATCAGCCTGTGATTACCTGTTTCTTACCTCTCATTCTTCAAAACAGTCTTTTCATAGCACATTGTATTCTCCTTTCATACATGGGGTATGAGAATCTGTTATGTTATGATACAAGTTCAATATACATTCCTTTACTTTCTTCTCTGAACCCGTTTTACAATTTTACCTTGCATTTAGAAAATAGTCCACAAAACCTGTGAGCTTTTAGCACAAAAACAATAAACTGGTAGTGTGAAATGCAATTCAAAAGTTTGTGCAGTAGATTACGGTTACCAATGGAGGACATTTTTACCTATGGATTATTTATGTGCTTTTTTACACTATATATTGGATTATGGCTCCAGTTGTCATAAACTCATAAGCTCTTTAAACTTTGCTAGAGCTGTCCAATTCCTCTAAGGGAATGGAGCATGTTCTGTTTACAAAACTGGACTCAACAATCTGTAAGGTTCACCTTCATACTTCTAATATGTCCCCTTACTTGTGACCGTGAATCCTTACTTTCTCTTCCTCCTCAAAAACATGCCAATATATTATGTCCTGTTAAATCCAAATGAAGTGCAAGCAGAAGGATATACAGGAATATGCTTGTACAGTGCTATATTTTGTAGTGTTTTAATGAAAATATCCATCTAGAAGGTGAAATACTAAGCAGTTGTAACCTTGGTGAACAGTAGTTACATAGAGGGTTTCTACTCTGCCTATATAAGGGGTGATGATTTCTTAGTAAGTGGTTGCCTGCATACATCTTATCGTGTTCTATTGCACTTCTATTGGAACCAAAATGGAAGATCACGTTGACATATTGTGGCAGACTCTGTTTAAGTGTGGATGAGCTGCTCATGAACATTTAAGCTACATATAAATTGTGTTTGGACTAAAGTTGCCTTTTCTTCTTATTCCTAGATTTGCCATTTTCCATCAAACAGTCTTGGCTTACTGTGCTCTGCACTTGTTCATGCAGTTTTGAAAAAAGCAGAACATTCTGCCAATTAGGAGGCCCAGCTTCACATATAAATTCACAAGCCTTTGCCTTGATAGAAGTTAGGTCAGTAACTGTAACCACTTTCTTAATGTAATATTGCCAAACTGAGTTTATCAGAGACTCTCTGGAGCCTCTTTTCATAATTCCTAGTATTTCTCCATGTTTGCTTAGGAATATGTTTTATAACACTTCTTAAATCTGTAACCGTTAACAGCTCTACATTTCCAGGGGTTCTACAGATTTATGACATTATTCTAACACCGTAGCGCTCAAAAAGCTCTCGGTCTGCAATTAACATCATGTTGGAATTCTGATCATGCTTTTAGAATTTAAGGATTGAGGCTGTCATATTGACGTGGCTACGCCTTTGTATTTCAGCGTGCAGGCAGTCCCCGGGTTATGTACAAGATAGGTTCCTTAGGTTTGTACTTGAGTTGAATTTGTATACAAGACGGAACTGCATATTTTATATTTTTGTAGCTCCAGACAATTTTTTTTTGTCCCTGTGACAATTGGATTTTCTAAATTTTTTGCTTTAATGGGACCAAGGATTATCATTACAAGGATCAAGGATTGTCATTACAGACACCTTACAGCTGATCATTGCAGCCTGGGACTAAAGTATATCATCTAGAGGGCTTTATCAGAGTTCACAGTGGGCAGAGAGGTCCGTTTGTAAGTCAGGGATCGCCTGTATATGGATGCACTGCATAGCCAGAATGCGAGGCCAGAATACTTTTTGTGGTGTTTTTATAAAACTAGTTTAGATAACATAACTGATGCTTTCTATTATTTGGACTCCAGTATACAATCTTTAAAGGTATTTTGTTTTGTAGATTAAGGCTCACAAACTGACACCATCTCAGGACAGCATCAGGATCAATTTCTTCAATTAAATGTATGGTAGATTCTTTTGGCAGCTTTTGATGATTTACGTGTTCTTTGGGACATAAGTCAAACGAGGAGTGGTCAGGCCAGCATGACACTTCTCCACCTGGTTACTTATTAGGTCATTTGTATGCATTGTCCAAAGTTCTTATTCTGTGTAATGCTGAATCTCCCTGAATATAGAAGGACGTTATTGTGATTCGGTCACTGTCCTGTATATCAGGTTGACGACCGCTTGGGGGACTAATTTCTTGTGACAAGTTCACTTTAGAATGTTTGGTGAATAATAAACATGGTACATCTAGTTTATACCAGCTTACATTTTGTCAGACCTGTATTAATATAAGTGGCCCTTATCGATTAGCCCTGCTTTTTTAGATGTGCTTCACCTCCTTGCCATACTGATGTGTAAGAAAGACAAAAGTGTAATAGAAAACCATAAAATACATTTTTGTGTGCAAAAAGTCCAGAGGATGATGGTCTCTGGAGTTGCCAAAATATTATTTCTGAGGATATCATTTTGGCACAATTTCAAATTAAACACCAAGAGTATTTCTAGCACCAACTTCAGAAGCCTGTAGAACCTCTTGCAATGGGAGGTAGAACAATAAGAAGAACCAGCAAACCTAGAATACTAGTTGTCTCATATAAAGAGCTACTAACAATATGCCAGTATGTTTCATAGTTATATAACTATTTATATAAGGCCCTGAGTATGGTTAGAAACTGTTTTAAAATGTAATATAAGCTTAAAGGGGATGTCCCTAACTGTCATGTGCATATGGGATAATAATATAGCTTCCATGGCACTGACTATGAGAACCAAGGGAGCTCCAGAAATTGGCAAACACATCATTCGGACATGTTCTGCACTCCTATTCAATCTCTATTAGGCTACATTCACACACATTTATGGGGGACGTAAATACAGCCGACGTATATACGGCCGATATCTGTCCATCATACACTTCTATGGGCTCACGGCACCGTACGGGAAAAGATAGGACATGTCCTATCTTTTCCCGTGTTAAGGCGCAGTGCGCCATATGTTCCTATGGAGATGATCGGGGGTGAGCTCGACTCCTCCTCCTCTCCCAGCGGCAGTGTGCATGTAGCCTTAGAGTGCTGGCATTGTATTTTCCACTGCCCCCGTAGTATTGAATGGAAAGACATAACACATACTCGGCCTGTCCATTTTCACCTGTTTCCATTATCTCAGCTACTAGAAGATATGGGTCACATAACCTACATTCTTAAGATGGGAACATATCCCAGAGGTGAACCCTAAATCTATCACACATATTTGGCAGCTATCCTGTGAATATGCCATAAAGAGTTGGGATGCCAATACCCTTTCAAGCAGTAAGTCCATGATATGTACATCCACAAACTACAGTATCTGTTATACATATTATTAGCTCTTGGAAAGTACCACTTAGGTTTTTAAAACAATGGTAGTCTGTATACTTACATATTCTGGTCACAGATACAAATTGCAATACAGCTAGCATCTGTTTGATGATTGATATGACTCTGCACATGTATATGTTGTCTGAGGTTATGGTTAGGTTTGACATTTAGGCTAGGGCAGTTCTAAACATTGCTAACTTATAGGACAATGTGGTCATCTATAGTGGTCTTTTTCTGGTTCTCAATTGCAGCTTAATCTGGAAGTTTGAGACCAGGGGTAGACTTCTTGTTAACTAAAGCCATTAGTTTCTACCAGATGAGATTTCTTATTGATTTTTTATAGACACGTTTAAACCCTGTTAGTAGCTCTTTAATCAATGTATTTTAGGTGTATTGGTCCTTTTTAGATTTTTAAAAAGCAAGTAAATAGCAAATAATACTTTTTTATATTTATTTTTTGTTCCTTTTGGCAAATTACAACAGAGGCGTGCAGCCATTTTGACTATAGTTTGCTTTCAAATTACCCATTTTTATTATTTTTAGCATGATGCATTTGAGTTATTGGTTAATTTTAAGCTCATAGATTTTCATACCCCATGATATTTATTTTGTGTTAAACTGCAATTATTTTCTTCAAATTGTGAAATCACTGTCTTCACCTCTTTTAAGATGCAATAATTTCTCCAATGAATGGGATTTGGCTTGGAAGTAGGGCAAAAAGATTGAAATGTTGATTTTGGCTCTTAAATTAACCATCTCCACATTCTGAAGCTGATGCCAGAAGCTGTTCTTCTGTCCCTACTCCCTTTTCCATTACTGCATGGTTTTCCAGCTTAAGCAAATGCTTCACTCGTTGGCTTCTTTTGTATGACACATTTTTCATTTGCTTCTTAAATGATTTGTATGTTGAATGGTAAGAAAATAAATTGCTGCTATGGCAATATTAAGTATGTGTTTTATCACATCCAGTTTTTGTTGTTTCCACAGCACACCAAATAATGTATTCTGTGTCAAAATTTGCTTTGTATATTGTTATGGTAAACTTCTTTTGTGTTTGTTTTTCCAGTCTTTTGGCAGTGGCAGAGTTAACAAAATGTTTAGAGGTTTCCTCAGCAAACTCACTGGATTCCAGCAAATTCCTTATAAAACCTTTAAAATGGCTTAACGGGCTAGATTTACTAAATGGAGTCAAATTAGGTCACCCCTGTTATATTTATAAACTGTATTATATAGATTTTTAATAGGAATTGTTGTTTTTGTCATGCCAACTTGACATGCATCTTATAATTCAAATAGTTTGCCCACATATATTTGTATGTTAAAGGAAATTTACCATCAAAATCCAATGTGATAAACCTGGGACAGTTACTCATAGTTCCAGGCACTGTGCCTGTGGTAGTCTTTTTATATGTGTTATCCATGGCCTCCTTCCTTCTAAAAATTCACTTTTAAAATGATGCTAATGGGCCTGTGGGACTACCCTAAACCCTCTGTGATCTGGCTTTACAGACACTGGGGCAGATTTATCAAGCAGTCTGAAAGTCAGAATATTTCCAGTTGCCCATGGCAACCAATCACAGCTCAGCTTTCATTTCACCAGTGCTCATGAGTATTTTAAAGGGGAGTTGTGATTGGTTGCCATGGGCAATTGGAAATATTCTGACTTTCAGACACTTGATAAATCTGCCCCACTGTCTCACGATCTCCGTGCTTCTTCAGCACTTGTGTTGAGGGAACAGGGGAACAGTGCAGGGTAGCGGTCTGTAAATGCAGATCACAGAGGGGTTAAGGTAGTCCCTCAGGTACATTAGCATAATTTTAAAAGCTGAAGATTACCACAGTCACACTGCCTGGATCAATGAGAAAGTGTCCCTGGTGTGTTGTGCTTTATCATGTTTATCTGATTTTCACAGACTGAGCAAGGACATCCTAAGAATCCATTAAAGGATAAAACCTGCTGGGTTCTGAGAAACTTACCAAATTGTTGCTATAATGGTGGAGGTTCCGATGTGTTTTTCCAACATAAAGTTTGTTAGTAAGCAGGCATTTAAACATTCCTGTTCACTTTAGTGCTCATGCCTGTTTTTTTTCAGTATATGCTGCAGATTTTTTTTAGAATAACTATAGTGAATGTTTGATAGTACAGAAAGTTAGTTAAAGGAAACCTACCATTTCAAAAGGTAGGTGTAAGCTGTAAACACCGAGCACCAGCTCAGGGTGAGCTGGTGCCGGTGCTTAGTTTCGTTAGTGTTAAAACCGCGGTATCTCGGTTTTAACACTTTTTAAACTTTATAGCAGAAGCAGCTTCGGCGCTGCGCGCGACCGTGCGCGCGCAACGCCTGCGGCATTTCCTATGTAGGCGCGCACACGATCGTGCGCACGCAGCGCCGAAGCAGTTTCTGCTATAAAGTTTAAAAAGTGTTAAAACCGCGATACCGCGGTTTTAACACTAACGAAACTAAGCACCGGCACCAGCTCACCCTGAGCTGGTGCTCGGTGTTTACAGCTTACACCTACCATTTGAAATGGTAGGTTTCCTTTAAAGACTGGGCATGGGGAGAAATCAGGACTATGCTTTGAGAGGAGAGATCATTTTGGCTATGAATAATTCTAACAAGAAAGTATGTTGAAAGTCATGAGAAAAATAAATGACACCATTGATTTCTATGCTTTTATGTATTAGGACATGGCATTATAAAAAATCTGCTCTTAAAAACCATTAACGTAGTTACAGTTTAGTTTGCTAGCTATAACCTTAAATGAGCAAAAAGTCATGGCATATTACACATGGTCATTATTTATTTAACAAAAACTAGGCTAAAATATCGAATCGCCATGGAAGGACCCCTTCACCAACTATTGGCATTCTTTAATAGCTGCTGCTCTGTAGATTCCAGCACAGGGGTTTTTTTCCTGTAAACTCCACAGTTACCGGAGAAGGGTGCTCTAATTTGACTGAAGATCCGAATTACCATATTGGTTGCCCAAAATAATTAGAGTTGGTAAAAGTGATGCTGCTTATATAGGAAATAGGATGGTAAGTTTAAGCCAGGTGCTCATTATAAATGCAGCAGCAGATGTCAAGAATGACAGAAGAAATTAGAGGCCAAATAATGTGTAGGTAGCGTGTAAATTGTGCCCAATTTTAGCGATAATTGAGAGTTTGTTCAGTTCAAGCTATAATGGTAATATAGCATCGCTGTTGCATTAATAACCTTAAATATTTTCAGTGCAATAGTGATATTATTCCAAGCCACATAACTGTGACAAGTAAATCTAGCCCAGCGAGCAACAAAACCCATTTCTTATTTTCCAAATCATATTGCTGCAGTACATTAATCCACAATAATCTTCCATGTATGAATTTATGTTTGATTAGATCTAATTAGACTTCATATTGCGTAAACCAATAATCAATATTATTTATCATAAAAAATCCTTGAGAATGCCTCACATTTTGAGTTTCTTTGCTTGCACTAATTACAGATCATGTTATAATTAACCAATATTATTTGCTGATACTTATATTTCTATTCCCCTTATCATTTATTACTTTGACTCACAGGCTGGTCACCCTCCCTAACTTCTTTGTTAACAAGCGGTGGTCCTGTCCCCCTGGCAGACAGGTCCACCCTTCTTCACCAAGCTGCTGCCCAGGGAAACGTCACTTTATTGTCAATGCTGCTTAATGAAGAAGGACTGGATATAAATAATTTATCTAAAGATGGCCATACTGCCTTGTATTCTGCTGCTGCCAATGGACATACAGGTAAGTAATAATAATAGTAGTAGAAATTATGTTTAAATATATATTAATACTGGCAGATAAGGCATAGTATATCTACTGCAGTATCTTTAATGCCCCATGGACTTTATTGATCTATAATGGATTCCATTGTGGTTTCCATCGGATGGGAAGAATAATGTTGCAGCATTCTCCTATCAAGTCTCTCAGACTCTGCAATGAAGGTTTAATGCAGGGCTTCGAACTCACTTAACACAAAACTCCATAGCATTACGATGTGCTACTGTCCGGCTAACAGGCAGAGCTGGCGCCAGATGCTGTGGGTATATTACAGCTGACACTCCTTTCACAATTGGAGATAACTCCAATTGAGGATGTTAATCTCTTGCATGCTGCAGTCAAGCATGATGTGTTGTGCCTTGTTCCCCCTCGGAGTGAACCGCCTGTGAGCCTACCGGGGGATCTGAGCCTTCCTGTGGCAGCCCTGGGTTCCGATGTGTGCCCCGGCATTGTGAAGTCGGATCAGTCAGTCATGCTTAGTCAGTTACACTACTGCAAAACTAATGTATTGCAGTGTGGTAGCTTGAACAAGCGATCACAGGATCACCTGTTCAAGCACCATTCTACAGATTTTTTTTTTAAAAATGGTAAAAAACACATCATTTATAAAAATAAATAAATAATGAAAAAAGTCCCCAAAACACATTACTTACGGGTGTGGTTCAATAAGTATTCATCAAAGATTTTTCATCAAATTCCTTCACAAAAATGTTTCTATAAAGTGATCAAAATAATGTAAGTTCTCCAAAAAGATAAGAGGAAAAAGGCTATATAAGTGAGCAGATCTGCTCTTAATGGCTCTTCTCCATCTTCAATACCTGGACATGTGCCCATATAGCAATTTACCAACACCTATGAAGTATTATTATACTCAGGAGAAATTGTGTATAAAACTTTGTGGAGCATTTTGTATTTAATCCATTGTGAATGTGTGCAATTTTTCAACCTAAATAAATGTATTTTTGTAAAAAAAATTACAATCTAAATTACACCTCCATTTTTGTTTTGATTTTGCTGTTCTTATAATGAGGAAATGTATGGGTTTTACTATTATTTAGACCTCTCAAAGTCACATAAAAGTTGAGCAGGTCCCTCAAGTCTTGGCGATTTTCAGTAAAATGTGAAAAATCGCACCTCAAATTCTAAGCTTCCTAACATCCTAAAAAAATAAGAGGATGCATAAAAAAGCATGACAACATAAAGGAGACATTTGGGGAATGTTAATTATCAAAGTATCTTCCTGGTAAGAAGAAAAGTTTGAATTTTAAAAATAAAGCATTTTTGAATATTTTAGCCAAATCTCATTTTTCCATAACTTAATTAAATCCCCCAAATTGTTAAAGTAAAATAAAATACAATGGGAAACATGTATCCTTGTTTTTTTTTTTTGTGATATAATTTAGACTTTTGTTTGGACTTTTTTGCGCCTTCTATAGTTTTTCTTGTCCTGGCTGGTGCAACTTTTTGCTTTTTGAGACTTTTTGTTGCAAATTTCTCAAATCCACATGGACACATACCATGGAAGTGGGTGAGTTATATACAGGAGTGGACAACTACTATAAGTTTTGGACAAAATCATTTGAGGCTGTGGCCTACATTTTTAAGCACTCAAGCCACACCCCAGGGAGATGGGTACGTATGCAGGTTTAGTCACACGTGGCGTTTGTGATGCATTTTAAAATGCATTGTGGAAACAAATGCATTTTACATGTTACTATGCATCTGTCTGGTTTGAAAGCGTTTTTCTACATTGCTGGAAGTGGGAGCAGCTGTAAAAATGTTAAAAACGACAGCAAAAGACAAAAATGATAGAAAAAAACCCAGCAGAAATAAATATACATGTCCCACAATGTGTCATGAGAAAACAGAAAATAATAATAATAATAAAGTATTCCTGATTTGTTACATTTGTTACAGCACATGTTGTTTGTCACACGTATTATATAAGTATCCACAGCGTTCTACACCTACAACACATTTCTTGTACTTTTCATCTTTGCTTTGCATTCTCATGCTCTATTTTTGTTCACTTGCAGACTGTGTAAAGTTGCTGCTGACGTCAGGAGCACGAGTAGATGCTACTGTTTCAAATGGCTTTACTGCCTTATGCACAGCAGCTGCTCAGGGACATTCAAAGTAAGGAGCAGATCACTGTGTGAGCCTAACCTTAAAGGAGTTTTTCAGTAATTTACTGTTTGATAGCCTTTTCTCAGAAAGGTCATCATTATCTGATCAATTAGGAGCTGACACTTGGCTGTGCAGATTAGTTGTTTGGTTGCAGCCCAGCACTGAACAGTATATGGAGTCAGAAGAAGAGGTCTTTGTGTAGTGGCCCTGCGCTGTTACTGCAGCTCTATTACCATTCACCTTAACTCCTATAATTTCTGATAAAGGTCTTTGTGAAATGTTCATTAGCACTTAAAGGGAACCCATCACCACATATTTCACAAATACAGGTAGTGACAGGTTCCCATAGAGCCCTAACTGACACCTTTCTTTTAGCTAAAAATTGTTCCCCTGAAATCACCATATTTTCAACTTTATAGTTTTACCTGGTATCTAAGCATGGCTACAGCGAGTTGAGGAGGGCGTGTCCTCCTCGGATTGAATCCAGCAGCTCCTTTCCATCCTATCACTGTATTCAGCTGTAATGTCATGTGACCAGGATGACATCATTACATGTCCTATAGATTTTGTAGCATTAGAAAACTGTACACCAAGCATATATCTCATGAAAGCACAGCATATTGTATCACATGATACAATAGACGTCAATGGAGGCTGCTGTGATTATTTTATATGGCCAGATATGTACATGGGGTTCAGTTTGCTAATGTTAAGTAGCTTATGGAACAGAATGTTCTGGTCACATGGCATTAGGCCACGCCCCCTCAACTCCCTGAAAGCTGCATAGAAAGCCAGGCAAGATTATAACTCTGATTTTATGGGAATCTGAGGGAGACTATTTTTTGCTACAAGCAGGGTGTCAGATAGTTACTAGAGTACAATAGGAACCTGCCACTACAGGTTAAAGCGAACCTGTGACCAGGAATGTCATGTTTTTCTAGTGATAGTTTCCAATAGAGTATGCTGATTTTAAAAAAGCTTTTGTCAGCATTCTGAATCAATTCAGTACTTTCTAAAACTTTATTTCAAATTACCTGTCTCCGTGCTGGCAGCGTGAAGACTCCTATCTTCTATCTTCTGATGCATTGTTCCTCTATTCCACACCATCCCCTTCCCCCTGCTCAATGCACATGACAGGAAGTGGGGAGGGACAGAGGGAGCTGGATGAGTGTTTTATAAAGTAGTGACAGTAATCAGAATACTTGCAAATGCATTTTTAAAATCAGCATAGCATAGGCTATTGGAACCTGTCACCAGCTTAAAATTGCGTTCCTGATGACAGGTTCGCTTTAAATTTTGTGTATAGCCTACAACCCCCCCACCTTTCTGAATTAATGGATTGGGAATGTTGATATTGGGGCAGGTCAGGATATACCCACCATAGGTTATTGGGAACTACTGCTGAAATACATAGGACTGGCCAATGTTTATTTAAAATGTATTTCCAGTTTTATTATTTCATAGTCGTATAAGTTAGGTTGTTTTTAAACCAGGGAAGCATGTAGGAAAGCACATAAATATGTACAATGGATATTGTATAGTCATATCTAAAATGAGCAGAAGGGGCTTAGACAGAGTAGGGACAATTTGTCCTTTAGATTTTGCAGTAATTTGCAAGTAATTAAAGCTTCATAAACTGTGTACATACAGTATATATAGTGGATGTGTACAGTATATATAATGTACGTAGCATCATGTTTACTAGCAGTTTAGGAATTGTGGTTAGCTATCAGGGCCCTGGTCTTTCTGTTAGACATATATGAAAAGTTCACACAACACCATCATGAGGACTTAAATCCTAACACCTTTTGCTGTTTTCCATAGATGTGCAGAGAAATTGCTTGCATACAATGCTGACATCAACTACGTTGGTGGAGGACAAACCCCATTATACCTGGCTTGTAAAAATGGAAACTGTGAAACTGTTAAATTGTTATTGGATTTTGGTGCCAATCGAAATATTACAACAAATGTGCGTATAATCTTATTGCTATGATAAAATGTATTTTTCTCTATATGTAATTGTACAGTGCACAATGTTTATCTTGATATCCTGATGGCTGTAGCCAGTAGAATTTGCATATACAGTTTGACAGATGTGTGTATCTGTTGCTATGTTATTTAAAGGGGTTGGCTACTTTACCTCATGTTTTTGTAATGTGTGTGTAAGTATAGGGGTCAGGATAATAGGTTATATATACATATATATATATATATATATATATATATATATATATATATATATATATATATATCTATATATATATATATATATATACATATATATATATATATATATATATATATATATATATATATATCCAATATACATCTATTGCAACGCTTTCATGATATGTAAAGAGAAGCCTCCTGTCTTTTACCTCATCAGCCAGACATTCCTGACCATAAAATGACCATAGATGGAGGGTCATGTGATCTCTATCTATCTATATCATAAGGTCCTGGCAGGGTAATTGTTCCTGGACAGATAGAGATCACATGACCCTCCATCTGCAGCCATTGTATGGTCACAAATGTCTTTAATAGATGTACATTGAAAAAATCCTCCTGGTTATGTTCCAGTATGCTCAGCGTGTTATACATGACCTAGTCGTTCATGAATTGCTTTCTTCAAGAATGATAATAATTGAATCATATTTCTACCGCATGTGAAAATGGATCTGAGATTTAATTTGTTTGCAATTTATTTTGCTCAGAATTGAGATCATTATTGCTCATATTAATGTCTATATTGATTTTAGTAAAAATAAGTAATTATGTTTGCTTTTTCTAGACTGGCTGGACCCCAATTCATGCTGCAGCAGATTCTGGAAATACAGATTGTCTCAAGCTCCTCGTGTATTATGGAGGTCATGGGGATTCTAATAAGGAATTTGATGTGAGACTTTATGATATAAAGAACAAGTACAATAGTAATCTCGAACCTGTCATTTCTGCAACACTAATCAATAGTGTAGACAGTGAGGGATGGACAGCTGCGCATATTGCGGCTTCTAAAGGCTTCAAGGTATAGCATTGTTGTGTTATTGTCTTATTTACAAGTATGATCATTAAAGTGCCCTTAAACCTTATTGTATCATTGATTGAATTTAAAAGGCAATGTTTTAAAGTATGAAACAATTGTTACTTTTTACATGTACTTATTTCTTCATTAACCCTTTCACTATATATATGTCCTAAATGAAAATACACCATGCAGATAGCACATGTTAGAAAGTCTTGGCAAAAGCACACTTCAAATGGATATATCTTCTTAACTGTGGCACCTAGAAATTGTAGATTTAAAGGGAACCTGTCACCAGGGACCGCATTTTCACAAAAACCAGATTGCAGAAGCCCATCACACCTGCAGCACAAATATGCCTTTCTGCCTTTTTTAGGCATTTGCATTACAATATAATTGTGTGTTATAACTTACTCTTGCTCCATAACAAAATCCCGGGGTAGTCACAGGGATTGACATCAGTGGGGGAGGGACAATCTGTACAGAAGCACAAACATGGAGACAGCCTGCAGCACAGACAAGTCACATGTTGCTTTTTTTGAAAAGCATGCAAACCAAAGTCCAGCCCCCTGAGAGGCATTTTTGCACTGCTGGTGTCATGGGCTTTTACAATATGTCTTTAGTGAAAATTAGGTCCCTGGTGACAGGTTCCCTTTAATAATCACATAAAAAACCTTGTGGCAAACATGCATTGGTTTACTACCAAAAGTTGTCTTTATTTAGTTTTTTTTAGATTTTTTAAATTATATACTTTAATATGAATGACTCGTTGAAGGTTTTTTTTTTTAACTTATGATCTTCCTCAGCACTGTGTATATATGAATAATAGATTTCTTCTTCTGGAGAGATTTGATGTTTTCTGGCCAAAAGCAAGAAGTGAAATGCAGCTATTCATTGGCTACCTCTGCAGTATATTCTTCTTTTCTTTCTCTCTGCTTTACTAAACAGCATTTTATTTTAAATATTAAATGCATTGTAGTTAATATTTTATTCTGTAATAGTTTTTTAATAGTTAAGTGTTGTGGTATATTAATGTGCATGTTATATTAACATCTACATTTCCCATCTTCTGACCAATCTCTACTAGGATCAATATGGTTTAATGGTAAAGAGGAATGAGGCCTCATTGTTGCAATGTAACTTTTATTAATTGCTGAGCTCATGCAGTGAAATTTAAAATGGTATTAAATCCAATTCACATGATAATGTTGTATCCAACACATTACAATAGTTTCAGGGGTGGTCTCATATCAATAACAATAGACAAAAAATACTTGTAAATTATTATGATTGTCCCTGTCTTTTAGCCACACACAGCTTTTCATTGCTGTCGTCATTGATGGCAATAGCAGCAAAGGAGATTTTAAAAATGTAATTATAATGGAAACCTCAAGGCAGAGATGAACATCCCATAGCATAAGCATCCCATAAATCAGATAATTATTGGCCAGACCTGGTATTTTCAGAAAGACTGACTTACCATACAACTTGCATGTGGCCATTCCAGTGGTAGGAGATTGAATTGGATTTCGACATTGAATCATCATACAGGCAATGCTTAGCCATGACCAGTATTCAGCTTATCACTGTATTTCAGTTGTAAAGTGACAATGTGACAAAACAACAAAAAGTTAACATGAACGTTTCTTGAGATGTGGTGGTTACCAAACCAGTGTAGTTGTTGCCTGTATTTGAAATGGCATGTGTGCTATTTATTGATCAGCTGATGTGCCCCTGATATTTGTCCCTAATCCTCCACAAACTAATCTAATCTTTACAGGATTGCTTAGAAATCCTATGTTGTCACTCTGGACTGGAGCCAGAAAAGAAAGATAAGTGCAACCGGACAGTGCATGATGTGGCAACAGATGACTGCAAACAGCTCCTGGAGAATCTAAGTGAGTGAACTTTATTCTTTATTTGTCATGTTATTCTGGTGGCTCAACTTTTAAGCTGCATAGATCTCACATAGTTGGAAAGCCTAACCATATAATCCTATTAAAGTCTGTGAAGAAAGATTATTGTGTCTCATCTATTTATCTTCAGAAGACTCAATTTTAGAAAACATCTAAGCAATATAGTCATTTTTTCTTTTAAAATCCTAATACTGTGTAAGCGGGGGTTTTAATATTTCTCATAATAACATTTTCTACTAATTCTGTACTTAGTAGGTGAGATTTATAGACCCTTTATAATACTGTGGACATATATTATGTGTATAGTTATTTGCATTTCTGAATATTAAATTTAGGGGCAGATATGTATATTGAGCTTTCATTTGCATCTATTATAAGATTTATACAATTTCGGAATATTGTTTTTTCTTACTGCAGGAATAGAAGATGCAGGGAATGTATTAATCAGGTTCTTACTGTTACAACCTTTTTAGCAGATATTTGTAAAATAATAAGTCTTGAGCACTTTTTTGGAAATCCATGATAGGCTGTTCTACTGTACAATGACAGTGATAAAAAACATCACAAACTAGACCGCAATGTAATTTTATTTATTTATTGAAGGGTATTAAAAACTGGATTGCATCAGTATTGAAAAAAAACCCCAGAAATTTAAGGGTGCTGATGGGTCATCTTTCATGAAAGAAATACCATATATACTCAAGTATAAGCCTAGTTTTTCAGCACAAAAAAATGTGCTGAAAACCCAAACTCGGCTTATACTCAAGTAAAAAAAATATATATAAAACCTCATTTCTGGCTTCCCCCGCTGCTGGCTATATAGTGTGGTAGGGGGCTGGTTATATACTGGGGGATATGGGCTTGCAGGCTATATAATGGGGGATATTGGCTTGCAGGCTATATACTGGGGGGCAGGTGCTGGCTATATACTATAAGGCAGGCTCCAGCAGGCTATATAATGGGGAGGCTGTGACCAATGCATTTCCCACCCTCGGCTTATACTCAAGTAAATAGGTTTTCCCAGGTTTTTGTGGTAAAATTAGGGACCTCGGCATATATTTGGGTCGGCTTATACTCGAGTTTATACGGTAATTCTTGCTTTTTCTTGACACAAATCTGCATGCCTTAAATATATACTACAGTTATATAAGTATTCTGTTATGTAAGACACTTCGATATTGGACAAAACGTGGTTGGATTATTAAATACCTAATTTTTACAACCTAATGGGCCCAAAACTTGGGGACAGATTAACCCAATTTCCATAAAGACTTAAGTTTTATTATATGTACTAGAGTGTGCATAGAGAGATAGGAAGAAGCTAAAGGACACGAGGAATAAGTGAAAGAGGAGGGAAACTATTTGGACACTATGGGGCTCATTTACTAAGGGTTGCGGATCACACTTTCATCGGACTGTTCACCGTTTTCAGGGATTGCATGGCTTGGACAGGTGTTTAACAGGCAATTGTTTTTGGCCCAGCTGCGCTGGCTTCCATGCGGCACAAATTAGGGGGCGCGTCGTTGGACGATCCAACTGATTCAGACTGACCGCTGGATTTAACTTTCAAATTGTGTCGCAAGACAATGCACTTTCTTGCACCAGAAAGAAGAAGGTGAACTCCGTCAGACCTGAGCGGGGAAGCGACACATGCAGGATATTGGGCGCACAATCAAAATTATTTATTGCTACTATTGTTATCCATTCAGTTTATGCAGTTTTCATCTGTTGTAAGGTTTTAGGATTTTGGTACTATAATTACAGAACTTCTTTGATTACACAAACCCTTTAAAGAAGTTATTTGAAGAAGTTCTATATTCTTTTTTCTCAAACATATGTCTTATAAGACAGTAAGAGAAGGCAAGTCTCATGGCAAGTCTTGTTTACCTTATTTGCCTTCAGCAAAATGACAATTCTGCCTTGACGTGAAGATTTTACTAATCCATTCCACAGTTCATTTCGTAATGTACTGTATATACTCGAGTATAAGCCAACCCAAGTATAAGCTGGGACCCCTAATTTTACCACCAAAAACTAGGAAAAACTACTGACTCGAGTATAAGCAGAGGGTGGGAATACAGCAAGCCCCTAGTAGTATACAGCAGCCCCTAGTAGTATACAGCACCCCCTAATAGTATACAGCAAGCCCCTAGTAGTATACAGCAAGCTCCTAGTAGTATACAGCAGCCCCTAGTAGTATACAGCAGCCCCTAGTAGTATACAGCAGCCTGCCCCCACGGCCCTTAAAAAAATAAACTTAAATATTCACCCTCCGATGTCGGCGCGGCTCCCCGATGTCCTCGATGTCAGCACGTCCTGTCTTTTTTCTTCTCCGGGGCTCCTCTTCTTTCTTCCGGCATGGACGCGGCCATGTTTTCTTCTAGCATGCGCATACTATGACGCGGCCGCTGCTGACGTTATAGTATGCGCGGCCACGAAGAAAACATGGCCGCGTCCATGCCGGAAGAAAGAAGAAGAGCCGCGGAGAAGATAGAAGACGGAACACGCTGACATCGGGGACATCGGTAAGCCGCGCCGACATCGGGGAGCTGACATCCAAGGGTGAGTATTTAAGTTTATTTTTTTTAAGTGGGTAATTTTTTTTTGTAATAGACTCGTGTATAAGCCGAGGGGACATTTTTCAGCACATTTTTTGTGCTGAAAAACTCGGCTTATACACGAGTATATACGGTAATTAAAATTTTTTGAATTGTATGAATTTACAAATGATGTATATGCAAAATAATTTAAATAAAACACATAAAAGCGGAACTGAATGTCTATAAATACCTGAAAATATTTCCAATGAATATTGTTTGCAGGTGGACTAAGGATTCCGGTTAAGATTTTTCTGGATGATAATATTCATATAAGTGACAATCCAAGTGATTTTGAGAGTGAGGACATCTGCTACCTGCGAATTCTCAAACAGACTACATGGGATGATTTTTCAGCAGCTGTGAGTCAGGCTGTATTGAACCATTTCAGTGTTATTATGTCTGATGGATGGGAAAACCAAGACGCCTTGACATTTAATAACTCTGTAGAATCCAACCTTGGACTTGGCACAATCGCCGATCTGTCATTCAAGCTAGGTATTGGAATTTCTATGTTTGAGATATATGACCTGCATAGATGTAATGCTATTATTACATGCATGTGTGAGTGTCTGTGTTTTCTCTTTTTTGTGCTTTATTCATTGAGGCTGTACTGCTTTCTTCTTTTGAAGTTCCCCCGTAGAAAGACAGCTCTATCTTGAGAGAATCTAGAGTTCTGCATGGATAGTGTATGTTGATATAAGAATGCCCAAAACAGCACACTTTCTATCAATGCAATGCTTACATAGATGTCATTCTACATAGTGAAGTATAGAATTGAACACATAGGTTTAGAAACACCTCTCCACCAGGGTTGTGGTGTCTGATTCGTGGTTGGTTATCATTTTGGTGGAGTCGGAGTTGAAATAAAATGTTACAATCAGTTTATTGCAGTATGCGTTAAATATTTTTTTCATCAGAATTTGGGGAAATCATAGAATTCCAGGAAGCACACAATGTGAGTTGGATGCATCAAACTCACTCATGGGCAAGAGGCATTAGTGAGCTGTTCTTAGAGAAAAGCCTGATATTGAAAGTTTAACCCTTCATTATGTTGCCGTTTATGAGGCAAATTCATGAAGCAATTCCTCTGTATCCAGATATTGTTAAAGATGTTGCCTGTAACATGTGGTTTCTGCATTACCACCAACACAGGACAGTGTATAGAGGTTTTTCTCTAGCCTTAAAATAAAAGGGTCAGACTTGAGGTCATCTATGAAGGAGGATCTGATGGGGCAATGCTGTTTCTAAGAACAAATTCATAGAATCGCTAAACAAATATTCAGTACATTTTTTATGTTCTACCTTGATAAATAAAATTGTATATCATCATGGTGATAAAAAGCCTTATTATTACTGAAAATGTGTCACTTAAACATGCCCCATGTATGTGGGAGGAAGAGTCGGAAATTGAGGAGTCGGAAGTTTGGCTTACAGTATGGACTCCTCAGCTTTGATCACCACTGGAGTATATATCTGAATGTATCTTGCAAATGGCACATGTCTTATTAAGATATAATCAATAATGGTTAAAATCAATATTTGGTTAAGGCCATTGAGGAGCAACTGCCAAATTTGTTCATCCAAGAAATTAATTTTTTTTACATTTTTAGGTATTAAGGTTTATGTTTTGTTGTTATAATTGTGTATTCCACTATCAATATTGCAAACAATTGATCAGATATTGCAAGACTGTTAACCTAAAACAAAGAAAAAACATGCCACAAAAACAATATGCTGAAAAGAGATATGAGGGATATGTACATAGAAGGCTAGTATACTCCAAAATAATGCAAAGAATTACAACTTTATTTAGTATACAAAGCACATGCACTTAAAAACATTTAAAAGCACATGTAATCATGTGCGCATCAAAATGCATGGTAACGGTAAATTTCATGCATATGTTACTTAACCCCTATGGTCTCTGTAGAATCTGGACTTGGTGTGTAAATATCAAAACTACAACGATAACCATTTCTAATTAGGTTAATCTAATGCAGTCAAAATAAGCCCCCGCCAGCGCATCTCACCTGGCCCGGCTCCCGGCTCGTTCCCCTCCGCGGTGCGCGCGCGTCCCCGACTGCTAGGGTGCGTGCGCGCCTCCTTCTCCAGATTAAAAGGGCCAGCGCACCATTAATTGGCGCTGGCCATATTTCCCAATTCTATATGAACCTGCCTCTTCCTGCAAGCCCTGCCGGATCTTTGTGCCTCACAGCCTGAGAGAAAGCTTTACTGCGATTAGCCTGCATTCCTGTGTCTCCTGCGTTCCTGTGTCCCTCCGTGTTCCTGTGTTACCTGAGCTCCTCCGTGTTCCCGTGTACCAGCGACCCTCTGTGCTGCTATCCTGTGTGCTGTGTTCCCGTACCCCTCTGCTTGGACCTCCTGTTGCTGACCCCGGATTGAACTCTCCCGATTGCATCTCTGCCGCCTGCCCTGACCCTGTGCCTGGACTTTGACCACGAGATTGATTGCCATTCTTGTACCTAGACCTTGGCCGCCACTGCAGACAAGTCACGCCTGAGGAACGACCTGGTGGTGCCACGCCGCAGCTTGTCTAACCCGCTTTGCGGCGGGCTCTGGTGAAAACCGGGTACCACTTAGACTCCGGTCCCAGGTAGTGGCTTGAGTCATCGTCTGCAGTGGTCCAGTGGATCCACAACCCGCAAGCCTGACAATAAGTCAATCACCTAGGCATTATAGAAACTGCTACAAATGATTTTCATGGTATCCATGAAATAAATAAATATCACCAAATGCCGATGGGGAAGGAGCCTGACACCCCACACATTCCACCTCATTGTGCCTTCCTCAGGGGTAATGTGCTTTGTATAGCAAATAAAGTTGTAATTCTTTGGATTATTTTGGAGTATACTAGCCTTCTATATACAAATCCCTCCTATCTCTTTTTGGCATATTGCAAGACTGATCATTTATGTTCTTCTCAGAAATCATAATGGTAACATTTCAATAAAATGTTACACCTCTGATGTAAAGCTAGCGACACAAGACACAACAGCTCTCCTTCTCATTGCACAAGCACAGAGCATGCACTGAACATTCAGAACTCACAAAACACTAAATAGCACATATCTGAATGTTGTGCAAAGTAGCTTAGGCAAGAAGGCTGTCCCTTATTAATGTACAGAAAATCCCAGAAAAACATTTTATGAAATCAGAAATGTATTAAAAACTACTTTTACTATTCTTTATGTATGTGTTTTGATTAATTTATTGACCTAATCCACTATAAAATCTTAGACTATACTTTGCTTTGCTTTCAGGAAATACCTCCTGGTGTGTTGGTCAGATTTTCCTCCAGTCACCATGGGAATTTCTCAGAATGAGCAAAGTGGCTCAAGTAACCGTTTTCATGCCAGGTAAGAGATGTTATTGGTAAATGGATGTTGATCCAATAATTATTACACTTTTGCTGTTATAATATCAGTCAGATGGATGCCTGTTGCATTCCTTTTCAGGTACTTGTATTGACAAGTCATGTACTCCATCAGTAAAATTAAGCAAATGCTAGAAGTTAATGTTTATGTTCTATAAAAATCTATGCCGTGGTGTTCTCATACAGTGAAATGGTCTGGCGGTCTGAGTAAGGCCTAATATCCATGGTACAACTTTGTGACTTTATATTTAAAACCACAAAAATTTAGTTACCCCAAATCACATCATCTTTATTTCATATTGAAATATTCAATATTTTGTTGCTTGATCTGTAGAAGGATTTACATTATGAGTAGAAATCTTGCATTCATCATCAGACATGTGCCCATTTATCACATAGAAGCCGTATAGCAGGGGTGCACAACCCGTGGCCCGTAGGCCGCATGTAGCCAGCAGAGCCTCAGGTTGAGGCCTCCACCCTGCTGTCTGCAGCTCCCAGTGCAGCAGCCTGACAGCTGAACGACCTGTGAAGATGTAATCATCACATGGTCTTCTGGCTTGCAGCAGCCAGGGAACTGCTTATGATAAGGACATGGGACTAGACCTGGGGACAGTGGGAACTAGCTGAGGGCAGGGTGGGCTAGCTGGGGGCACAGGTGGGTAGCTATGGGGCAGGGGGGACTAGCTGAGGGCAGGGGGGGCTAGCTGGGGCAATAGGGACTAGCTGAAGGAAGGAGAGGCTAGCTGGGGGCACGAGGTTTAGCTGAGGAGGGCACGGGGGCTATAGAGTACTAGCTAAGGGCAGGGGAGGACTAGCTGGGGGCAGCGGGGGACTAGTTGCTGGCAGGGGGTGCCAATACCGGGGTAAGGGGGCTTGCTTTGTGAGACATGGGGGGGGTTACTGTGTGAGAAGGGGGTAGCAGACCATTTAAGGTGGGCTACCTGAATGAGAAGAGATACAAAACCTGCTGGGGCACATTATAGTAACTATATTCTTGTACATAGGGGCATTGTTATAGTAGTAATATTCTTGTACATAGGGGGCAGTATTATAGAAGTAATTTTCTTGTACATAGGGGGCAGTATTAAAGTAGTTATATTCTTGTACATAGGGGCAGTATTATAGTAGTTATATTCTTTTTACCTCAGGCAGCAAAAAGGAAAGAATCTGCCCTGTGCAGCAGATAATAAGTATGAATACCTGGCTGGCTGTAGGTAGGGCACAGTACTGGGGCCTATCAGAGCCCTTGCGTGCAGCCAGTTATTCACAATTATTACCTGCTGCATGGGTTCAGACAATTTCCAGCATTATTATCGTCTTGTTTGTGCACTGTATTGTAGTCTGGTATGGGGGTCTGTGTTACTTGTACAAATACAGTATTATGCACTAGTGCAGGGGTCAGGAACCTTTTTGGCTGAGAGAGCCATAAGCGCCATATATTTTAAAATATAATTCTGCGAGAGCCGTACAATATGCTTAAAGGGACACTGACAGAACAATGGCTCCAGCAGTCATTAGTACAGCAAGGAGTGTTCCCCCAGCCCCCCCCCCCCGTATTAAGCTTCCACTGGACCAAAACAATTGTAATTCCCTGTAAAATAAAAAATAGATAATTTACATTCGAGCTTGTTCCAATACAGACGCCAACCAATGCAGAACATCCCTATACAGACGCCAACCAATGCAGAACATCCCTATACAGACGCCAACCAATGCAGAACATCCCTATACAGACGCCAACCAATGCAGAACATCATTATACAGACGCCAACCAATGCAGAACATCCCTATACAGACGCCAACCAATGCAGAACATCCCTATACAGACGCCAACCAATGCAGAACATCCCCATACAGACGCCAACCAATGCAGAACATCCCCATACAGACGCCAACCAATGCAGAACATCCCCATACAGACGCCAACCAATGCAGAACATCCCTATACAGACGCCAACCAATGCAGAACATCCCTATACAGACGCCAACCAATGCAGAACATCCCTATACAGACGCCAACCAATGCAGAACATCATTATACAGACGCCAACCAATGCAGAACATCCCTATACAGACGCCAACCAATGCAGAACATCCCTATACAGACGCCAACCAATGCAGAACATCCCTATACAGACGCCAACCAATGCAGAACATCCCTATACAGACGCCAACCAATGCAGAACATCATTATACAGACACCAACCAATGCAGAACATCCCTATACAGACGCCAACCAATGCAGAACATCCCTATACAGACGCCAACCAATGCAGAACATCCCTATACAGATGCCAACCGCTGCAGAACATCCCTATACAGACGCCAACCGCTGCAGAACATCCCTATACAGACGCCAACCGCTGCAGAACATCCCTATACAGACGCCAACCGCTGCAGAACATCCCTATACAGACGCCAACCGCTGCAGAACATCATTATACAGATGCCAACCAATGCAGAACATCATTATACAGATGCCAACATGTGTCTAAGCTGCTGCATAACCTCACATTAATGTAGAAATGCAGTGGTGGGGGAAGATATGTGAGGATGATGCAGCTATGAAGCTCTCAGGAGAGCTTCATAGCTGCACACAGGACACTAAGGGGTTAAGGCAGAGTGTGAGGAGACACTGGGGGGAGGGAGCACTTATCTCTGGCTGATCCCCAGCTGCTGACTCCTTCTCCTTGGACTCCTTCTCCTTCATGTCTCCGGAGTATGCAGCTCTCTGGTCTCCTCTGTCTGAATCTCCCGCGCTGCTACATCCAGCGCGGGGATTGGCTGCAGGCAGACAGTCTCCTCCCCTCCCTCTCTCACACACGGAGGAGACTGCTGCAGGGAGGGAGAGAGAGGCGCCGCCCCTGAATTAACCCCGCGGACCCTGCGCTGCTCTGCAGAATACATCCAGGGGCATAACTACAGCCGGGGGCACAACAGCCTGGTCTTGGCAGGCATATTAGCAGTTGCTGCGGCTGTAGTTAAGCCCCTGGATAGGAGCCCCGGCTGCGAGCCAGATGCGGCCATCAAAAGAGCCATATCTGGCTCGCGAGCCATAGGTTCCCGACCCCTGCACTAGTGGTTTCTGGGGGGAATTTGCACTGTACTGTGGTTTTTGGAACATCTAGAGTTTTGGTTGATAGTGCGGCCCCCTGTAGGGTAGCAGTATGGCAATGCTTCCCTCAAACCGAAAAGGATTGTGCACCCCTGCTGTATAGGCTTTTAGAATGAAGCTAAGTGCAATATTTCTTATGAGACACAGACACTGTTATACTTTGCCCTTAACCCCTAGACGCACCAGGACGTTATAGTACGTCCCCGGGGGCTACATGCTAAGCGCACGGGGATGTGCTATAACGTCCTGCTTCTGGCACCGGCTCACGAATGGAGCCGGTACCAGAAGCAGCAGTTGTCAGCTGTCTATCACAGCTGACAGCCTGCGTTAACACCCGCGATCGGAGCCGACTCCGATCGCCGGTGTTAACCCCTTACACGCCGTGTAAGGGTGTTTGCGCTATGGATCGGATCCCCCACGCCGCTTACCAGGGGATCCGATCCACTTCTGGGCAGCTCCGAGGACTGGCATGTGCCCCGGAGCTGCCCGGTCTCCCTGACACTCAGACCCCTGCAAACTCTCTTAGCATGCACGAGCATGCCAGACAGATTACACTGCTCTACAATAAAATTGTATTGTAGAGCAGTGTATTGAACTTGAACCAGCGATCAGAGCATCACTGGTTCAAGTAAAAAAAAGTGAAAAACACTGAACACTACACATTAGAATAAATAAAAAATATATACATAACAATATAAGCCCCTAAAATGTCACTTTCCCATAAAAACACTTAATAAAGTATAAAAAAAAAAAAACCCCTGCATATTTGGTATTGCTGCGTCCCTAACAATCTGTATAATAAAACAGAATCATTACTGGACGCGCACGGTAAATGCCGGAGGAAAAAAACGCAAAAACGTTCCGAAAAAAGATCATTTTTAATTGATACCCTATAAAAAATGCTCTAAAAAGTGATTTCAAAATGTTATGCACTCTAAAATAAGTCCGCTCAAAAGAACAACTCTTCTCGCAAAAAATAAGCCCTTAACCAGATTTGTCAGCCGAAAAATAAAAAAGTTATGTATATGAAAAGATGGTGATGCTAAAATTAACAACATTTTTGCCAAATTACTTTTTTTTAAGTAAAAATGGGAAAAATTAAAAAATCTATATAAATGAGGTCTTTTCGTAATCGTGGCGACCCATAGAATAAAAATATACTATCTTTATGGTATGGTTAACGACCAAAAAAAAAACCATGAAAATTTTCCTAAAATTTGATGATTAGATGCCCTTAAATTACCTACCAGAAAAGTGCATCTCATGTGGCAAAAGAAATAAGCCCCTTCTATGCCCGGCCGTGCGCCCATACAGCAGGTTACCACCACATATGGGGTATCGGTGTACTCGGGAGAAATTGGGTATCATTTAATCCATTGTAAATGTTTAATTTTCCACCCAAAATGAATGTATTGTGAAAAAATATTACATTTTGCAGACTGCACCTCCATTTTGTTTTAACCCCTATAAAACACCTAAAGGGTTAACAAACTTCTTAAAAGTGGTATTTCATACGTTGAGGGGTGTAGTTTCCACAATGGGGTAATTTATGAGTCTGCTATTATTTAGGCCTCTCAGTGTCAATTAGAAGTTGAGCAGGTCCATCTAAATACGGGTTCTGGTGATTTTACAAAAAATTTGAAAAATGGCACCCAAATTCTGAGCCTCATAACATTCTAGTAAAATATGTGGAATCTTAAAAAACCATGCCAACATAAAGCAGACATTTGGGAAATGTAAGTTATGAATTTATTTGGGTGCCATGACTATCTGCATCAAAAGTAGAGAATTTAGTACGTTGAAAATAAAAAAAAAATCCCAATTTTTGCCAAATTTTGTTTTTTTTCATAACTAAACGCAAAAGATTTCATCCAAATTTTTAAACAAATTTGAAGTACAATTTGTCACGAGAAAACAATCTCAAAATCCCCTGGATATCTCATAGCGTTCAAAAGCTATAACCACTTATAGTGACACAGGACAGATTTGAAAAATGGGGCCGCGTCCTTAAGGGCTCATTCACACTGCCGTCTGCGGGGCCGTACATGCGGCCGCAAATTTGCGGCCGCATGTACGTCCCCATAGACGGCAATAGCGGCACGGCGGGGATCCGGTGCCACACACCGCAAAAAGATAGAGCAAGCTCTATCTTTCGGCGGATGTGCGGCCGTGTGCCGCTATTTCCTATGGAGGGAGGAGGGGTCACCTCCTCCTCACCTCCAGCACACGGCGGGCATACCGCGTGTGAATGTACCCTAAGGCCAAAAGAGGCTGAGTGCCGTAGGGGTTAAAAATACAACAAATATTTGTTTTTTGTTTTTTTATATTTCTCAATCACTCTCTATTTTCTTCTATATTTGCCTTCTGTCTTAAAGAAAAAGGAAAGCACTGTTATATACACTCACCGGCCACTTTATTAGATACACCTGTCCAACTGCTCGTTAACACTTAATTTCTAATCAGCCAATCACATGGCGGCAACTCAGTGCATTTAGGCATGTAGACATGGTCAAGACCAGTGATTTTCAACCTTTTTTGAGCCGCGGCACACTTTTTATACTTAGAAAATCCTGGGGCACACCACCAACCAAAATAGTACAAAATGACACTAAAACAGTCATATTATACATATAGTTAATAATATAGATTCTAAATTTATTTTAATCACTCAGTGTGAAACCTGGGCCTGTTTTGTTAAACACAAAAGGGATATCCTGGCAGGAATGGTGGAAAGACAAACACGAAGCTGTTCCTCAACAGTTCTCAGTTTCCCCCTGTTTTTAGTATATGGTGCTGATTATTATGTGGCTCATATACTGCAAAATAAAGGGGTACAATGAGAAGTACTATGGCCATGAGGCCAGAGTACAAGTGCCAGCTCATATACTCAGCATATAAGCTGGTACTTGTAGTACTCCAGCCTCATGACTATAGTATTTCTCATTTTATATTTCTCATTGTTATATGCAGTATACTGCTGGAGTACTAAAAGTACCAGCTCATATGCTGAGTATTCTGCCAACAGTTAATATACTCAGGCAAAAGCTCATATAGTCAGCATTATTGGTGGGCAATACCTTGGCGATGGGCAAATGGGAGAGTCTCTCCACTCTCAGGATGATGCGCCGGCCTCAGTGACATCATTTTGTCACTCGAGGTTCAAAGCTTGCGCATGTGTTATTCCCCGCGGCACACCCGACCATGTGTAGCGGCACACTAGTGTGCCACGGCACACTGGTTGAAAATCACTGGTCAAGACAATCTCCTGCAGTTCAAACCGAGCATCAGTATGGGGAAGAAAGGTGATTTGAGTGCCTTTGAACGTGGCATGGTTGTTGGTGCCAGAAGGGCTGGTCTGAGTATTTCAGAAACTGCTGATCTACTGGGATTTTCACGCACAACCATCTCTAGGGTTTACAGAGATTGGGCCGAAAAAGAAAAAACATCCAGTGAGCGGCAGTTCTGTGGGCGGAAATGCCTTATTGATGCCAGAGGTCAGAGGAGAATGGGCAGACTGGTTCGAGCTGATAGAAAGGCAACAGTGACTCAAATCGCCACCCGTTACAACCACGGTAGGCAGAAGAGCATCTCTGAATGCACAGTATATCGAACTTTGAGGCAGATGGGCTACAGCAGCAGAAGACCACACCGGGTGCCACTCCTTTCAGCTAAGAACAGGAAACGGAGGCTACAATTTGCACAAGCTCATCGAAATTGGACAGTAGAAGATTGGAAAAACGTTGCCTGGTCTGATGAGTCTCGATTTCTGCTGCGACATTCGGATGGTAGGGTCAGAATTTGGCGTCAACAACATGAAAGCATGGATCCATCCTGCCTTGTATAAACGGTTCAGGATGGTGGTGTTGGTGTCATGGTGTGGGGAATATTTTCTTGGCACTCTTTGGGCCCCTTGGTACCAATTGAGCATCGTTGCAATGCCACAGCCTACCTGAGTATTGTTGCTGACCATGTCCATCCCTTTATGACCACAATGTACCCAACATCTGATGGCTACTTTCTGCAGGATAATGCGCCATGTCATAAAGCTGGAATCATCTCAGACTGGTTTCTTGAACATGACAATGAGTTCACTGTACTGAAATGGCCTCCACAGTCACCAGATCTCAATCCAATAGAGCATCTTTGGGATGTGGTGGAACGGGAGATTCGCATCATGGATGTGCAGCCGACAAATCTGCGGCAACTGTGTGATGCCATCGTGTCAATATGGACCAAAATCTCTGAGGAATGCTTCCAGCACCTTGTTGAATCTATGCCACGAAGAATTGAGGCAGTTCTGAAGGCAAAAGGGGGTCGAACCCATTATTAGCATGGTGTACCTAATAAAGTGGCCGGTGAGTGTATTCTTAAGTGTGATATTAACAAAGCAAACAAAACAAAGCAGAGATCGTACGCTTATGTCTGTGTGTATGCAAAACGTCCCTGTGTGAATGTATACCAAGCCATTCCTAATAACTTTTGTTTATTGAACTAGTTAATGTCCTGCAGCTCGATTAATCCATCAGTGGTTATATGTACAGTATATAAGAAATATATTTAGGTTTACAATTGTACATTTGACATTCCAGGCAGTTGCTGAGCATTGATATAACCTTTGATGCAAATCAGATTTTCTGTTTTCTTATTGAATTACTGTAGTATATAATTTAGCATTTTTATTTCTTCAGGTCCAAAGGTTGGATGTCTTAATAGTGTCGCTTATGCATCAATGATCCCACTCCAAACTCTACAAAACTTCCTCCGTTTGGTAGGTTTTATTATAATTTTATAATAGGGAACCTTTCGGCTCTCCAGTCACCTTTACACCTTACACAGCCCACAAGAAAATGTTGCAAATGTGTTTTTTCACCAATTTCACAGCATTGGGAATATTTTTCCTGCCTCCCAGTACACAGCATGGAATAATAAATACCATCACTATGTAGTACAATGTGTTGCGGAAAAACAACCCCTCGCACAACTCTGTACACAGAAAAATAAAAAAATTACATATTCTTGAATGTGGGGAGTGAAAAATGGAAATGTAAAAACAAGAAAGTGTTAAGTTGTAAAGGGGTTAATTGAATTAACATGGTGTAGGAATTCATTCAAAGAGACACAGAGACTTTTGGGTCCGAAAACGTGTATGTCTTCCAGTCTTTATTAGCAGTTCACAATCACAGGCCAACTATAAACAGCTTCATAAAAGGAAACAAAACAAAATACAAACTAAAGACCTGCTCGTCTGAGCACTAGCTAACACTGCTTTCCCTCTGTAACTTATCAGTATTACAAAACATGTGTAGTGGCAATCTCTACCTTTGGGTTTTCATCATTCAGCACAACCTCCAGCTCTGTCCAGAGAGAGCCCCTAGGGTTAGGGTACAAATAGGGTTTATAAAGCTCTGGTCCACGTGCAGGCTAACAAGCTGCATTACCACTGCCCCAGTACCTGAGTTAATCAGCAATGGCCAACCCTTACCATGCATAGGTGCGAAGCCTAGCTGGAACATGCATGCCATTGATTACCTTTCCAGCAATTGCCTGAGGATACATGCACTGCCGAAGCAGCGAGCATGTGCTGTGAGCCAGCAGTTGGGGGAAAGGGTGAAATCTTGCGGCCAGCTCACGGCACAGCACACCGTAGTGTGCATTTAGGCTTACAATGTATATGTAACCTGAAGGGGGTCCCTTTTCTAAAACCAGAACATCACCATAGGGAGCTCTCTAATGAAAGAGCCTTGCACACAACATCTTGTACTGTACTTCATTGAAACAAAGATTTATATTAAGAAATTTCTATTTTGTTTTTTTGTGTGTTCTATCTGCTCCATGGTTATGTAGTATACTATTTGCTATGATGGGTAAAGTACAGGCGGTCCCCTACTTAAAAACACCTGACCTTCAGATGACCCCTTGTTACAAATGGACCTCTGATGTTGGTAATTTACTGTACTTTAGCCCTAGGCTACTATGATCAGCTGTAGCAGTTATAAAATGTGTCTCTAATTAAGCTTTATTGTTAATCCTGGTTCTTGTGACAACCCAACATTTTTAAAATCCAATTGACACAGAGACCGAAAAAATTTTGACTTGGGTTACAATGATAAAATATACAGTTCCGACTTGCATACAAATTCAACCTAAGAACAAACCTACAGAACCTATCTTCTAAGTAACCTGGGGACTGCCTTTATTATGTATCACATGCATAAACTCAATAAATAAATGATCACATCTGCTATTCATTTACTATATGTACTCGAGTATAAGCCTAGTTTTTCAGCACAGAAACAGAAACCCAAAATCGGCTTATACTCAGGTAAATAATATATAGGTTTTACCAGGTTTTTCTTGTAAATTAGGGGCCTCGGCTTATACTTGGGTTGGCTTATACTCGAGTATATACGGTATATAATTTATATTATGAGAAGGTTAATAATCTTAAAATTGTATTTGCAGGTTGAACAGTATCACAATATTATCTTTCAAGGTCCAGAAGGAAGCCTGCAGGAATATATAGTGGATCAGTTATCACACTGCATCAAGGTATCATGTTGCTGCTGGATGTTGTAGCTGCATATGTACAGCCATAGAATGCTAATACATGTTATCTTTCCATAACAGCACAAGGAAGAGGCTACTGGGATAAGCTGCAATATTGTGAAGGTTGAGGTGGAGCCTGAGTTATCTAAACATCAACTTGTAGATATATTTATTAATTCAGGTAAGTAGCCAATTGGATGCCATGACAAACCATTATTTACTGCCAGATTTATGTCATAATAAACCAATGTAAAGATAGTGGTTGGTTTTATCTGGTCTATAATCTGATATAACTTGATTAACTTTTATTATTATTTAACTTATTATTTTTTTCTTTCCCATATGGGGGCCCGTTCTTTGTGTTTGGAGTTGGAGATTTTTAAATGGAAATATTTTGGAGTAAATAGAACTTTTTTTAACTTTCTTTTGTTGAGGCGGGGGATTTGGGAAATCTTGCAATTTCAATAAATTAACTGTGTTAAGCGCAATATAAACATATGTTAACATTTGCATTTACAAAACGCACAGTAAACGCGATGTAAGCACATGTGTTAACATCACTTTTATATTGTGTTTTGTAAACGCAAATGTTAACAGTAATGTAATTAGGCAAATCACTTCTCCTCAGCTGTTAAAATGTGTTTAAAAACGCAATTAAAATGCAACATGTGACCTCACCCTTAGAAGTAACCAATAAATAAAAAGAAATGTTACTGCAAAAATTTCAGAATTTTCAAAAAATAGGTTACTGTGCAAAATTTTAAACATTTAAATGAGGTGAAATAATTCCAATTTAAATGTTAAAATAGGGTCCATGAAAAAACCCTTCCTCTGCGCCTGCCCTGTACCAGCTGCAGATTTGCACCTAAAAAGTTGCAAAAATAAGCAAAAAATGTGATATATAAGTGAAAAGTTGCACAGAACATTTGGAAAACAAAGATACATAAGGCGCACTGCACAAGGTGCAGACCAAGTTGTACTTGAAAAACAACAGGAAAAGTCTCAGTGAAAAGTCACAAAAACGACAAAAGTTGCAGAAATTAGACAATTTTACTTGCAGAAATAAAGATACATGTCCCCTATTGTTTCATTACATTTACAAATAATAGTTTAGGTTAGTGCATTTTTATCAACTTTATATATTTGCTTTTTTATTTAGGTTGTCTGATTCCAGTTACTGATAACCCTCCATCCAAGACGAAAATCATAATTGTTTTAGAAAAGCTGGAGAAAGTCTCCATATTAGAACTGCTTGGGGATTTAATGTCTGCATTAGAAAATCGGGGCTTGGAACATCCATTTTGTGTTCAGAGAGGCAAGTAATTAATTTCACGTTGTTTATGCAGATTTATTCTTGAGTGTTGTACTCATCACTTTTAACATTTGTGTATTGTAGCAAGTGGAGTGTCAGAGCTTTACTATTTCCATGAGGACTCCTTTTTGATGGGTACAGTGGGAAGATCTCGTCTTCAAGGACCTGAGCTATTAGTTCAGCAGCATTTCCGTTGGGTGCAGCTGAGGTGGGATGGCGAACCAATGCACAATTTACTCCAGAGGGTTTTGAAGAGAAAGGTTTTACAAAAGGTATAACTTTTGCTATAATAGGGATTTGAAATAAGATTGAGTCAATCTTGATGTTTCCCTGTGTAGCTACAGCATGGATGTAGGCTGATAACACACCTTGTTCATTAATCTCAACTATTGAATTGCAAGAGGCTTTATGACCATTCATCAGAATAATTGCCTTACATAAGGGGGGAGGTCAATAAAATACCAACACTTCTTGCATTCTCATTACAGATGTGAAATGGTTAAATAGTATTCGGTTTTGCCAAATGATAGCGTCTTTAATAAGGCTGGAAGTGTAACAATTGATTTGCGGTGTCAGCACATGCAGAATGCATAACTATTGATCACTACTTGCTGTGTGTATAAGACTAATGAGGTTATGTAACATGCATTATAGTCACATTGTGTATATGAACTAAAGAAAAATGTCAATTATTAAATCCCAGTGTCAAAATATAAGAGAACTCATAGCTGTAACAAGCTATTATCTATCTCTGCTCTTTCCATACCAGCTTTGAGGTTACTAAATAATGCATTTCCATTGCTATTAGAACTTTCAGACACTAGTGCTTAAAGCGCAGCTAACATTTCAATAACCTTCAAAAATAATAATAGTCCAGTTTGTGTTTAAATAAATAATGTTTTTTTCTGGCAATAATGAGACGTGAAATCTTCTTTTTCTAACAGTGTTTCCCTCTGCAGTCTGATATATTGCAAAGTGTCTTGTATTATCTTCTGCTGTTGATCTGTAAATTACCATATATACTTGAGTATAGCCCAACACAAGTATAAGCCGAGGCCCCTAATTTTACCACCAAAAACTGGGAAAACCTATTGACTTGAGTATAAGCCGACGGTGGGAAATGCATCGGTCACGGCCTCCCAGTATATAGCCAGCAAGCCCCCAGTAGAAAATAGCCTGCCAGCCCCCTGTTGTGTATAACCAGCCAGTCCCCTGTAGTATATAGCCAACCCCCTTTAGTATATAGCCAGTTCCCTTTAGTATACAACGTGCCAGCCCCCTTTAGTATATAACGTGCCCGACCCTTTAGTATATAACGTGCCCGCCCCCTTTAGTATATAACGTGCCCGCCCCCTTTAGTATATAACGTGCCCGCCACCTTTAGCATATAACGTGCCAGCCCCCTTTAGTATACAGCCATCCCCCTTTAGAATACAGCCAGCCCCCTTTAGTATATAGGCAGCTTCCTGTAGTATATCGCTAACCAGCCCCCTTTAGTATATAGCCAGTCAACCTTTTTTAGTATATATCCAGCCAGCCCCCCTCAGTATATAGCCAGCCCAATATAGTACAGTGTATAGCCAGTCCCCAGTTTGCCCTGCAAAAACTTATATACTCGCTTTCCAGCACTCCTGATGCTCGATGTGGCTCCCTGATGCCTTTAGTATATAGCCAGCCCCCTGTAGTGTATATCCAGCCAGCCCCCTGTAGTATATAGCCAGCCAGCCTCCCTTAGTATATAGCCAGCCCCTTTAGTATATAGCAAGCCCATTATAGTATATAGCCAGCCCCCAGTTTGCCCAGCACATAAAAAAAAACTTATATACTCACCTTTCGGCGCTCCTGTTCAGCTCCTCTTCTTTCTTCTCTCTGCTGTAACAGCTGGCAGAGGTGCCTCCATGCGCTCTGCCGACTGGCGAACACTATCATGTAGTTAGCGGAAACACCACCGCATCATAGTGTGCGCAGGCCCCCATGCATTTACACTATGCACGTGCATTAAAAAAATAATACCACTTTACATGGTTTTTCTTATCTTTTGTCTGGCATTAGCAGGAGAAGAGGCTTGGAGACCTGAATTATTCTCCAGGTTTTGTTCACCCTTTGTAGAATGCTGGACAACTACAGGGTTAACTGTGCAGCCCCCATTATTAACCTACTAGGAATTAGCCTGTCTAAATCAGTCCTGTCCTACCTCCCATACTATTAGACTTACATGTAGATGTATTTTAAGATATACAATATTTAAAATGTGCTCTTTGTATTCATTTTAGTTCAAAGGTAAAATGCCTTCTCCGAGTGACCCAACGTGTAAAGGCACTGACTGGATATGCATTGTTTGGCACCAGTTGAACTCCTGCCTGTCCCGCTTAGGCACACCAGAGGCTCTTATCGGCCCACAACCATTTATGTCTTGTCCCATAGTACCTGGGAATCTGCATATAATGGTGAAGTGAGTACACACTTTTGTTTCTTTACACCTGTTTTTAAAGAAGATATATCTCCTTTGCTACTTCTTATGTTATCCTTAAAAACTAAATTACAGCATCTAATATTTCCTTTTTACCCTTTAGCACATATCATGGTATATGCACATATATATTTACATGTTGAAGTAGATTATTCTTAATTGGGTTTTAGAAATGGCTTGTCCTTTTTCAATAACTTGAAATGAAACATTATATATATTTATAGGTGGATGTCAAAATTGTGGAATGCCGTGATAGTTCCAAAAGTTCAAGAAGCAATCCTAGCCATCGCCACATCAAAGAGGCCCTCAGTTCTCAGGCATGTTACAGCCGCAAAAACTCCAAGCCAAGGTCAACAGGCAATAGTCAAAGCTGCGCTCAGCATTCTTCTGAATAAAGCTATACTACATGGCTGTCCTGTTCCAAAAAATGGTACGAATGGACTGTAGAATATTTATGAATTGGATGTAGAGGCACACATTAGAGTTTGGGGCGAAGTACAGTTAATTTTTCTACAATGCTCTGTAGAAGGCTGCTTTCCATTGTAAAAGGAAGTTCTCATAAGTTTATCCTCACTTTAACAGAATGGATATTGAAATATAACTTGTTCCTTCGTGCCCCCTAGTGGCCTCTGTGTATAATGAAATGATGGCTGGTAGCACAGAAAACCCATTTACCTCCAGCTTCTGTGGAGTAGAGCCACCAAGCTTAATAAGGCTCCAAAGTCTATGATAGTCTCCTCTTTTCCTACATAATCCAGTATATTGAGGACCTGTTCCAGGTGGGATTATTGCCACATACTGAATTTATTGCTTCAGAATTGCCCCACTAATGGTGTACATTACATTCAAAGCTGACTGAGCCCCTTTCCTCCACATACACCATGCTGATGCCAGGCAGTCTTCCTTTGAAAAGGTCAGCGGCCAGAAGGAGGGGTCCAGCTTTGTCTTTAAGACATTTTACACATGTAAATATTAGGTTTTATAGTTTTAAAAGGTTTAATGTCCCTCTTATGATAAATTACTAAAACATATGGTGGACACATTTAGCTCAACACTGAGCATTAAAGAGAATGATGGGTGCGTTGATCTACTGTAAATCTTTGTTTTTGTTTGGAGAAGTGTATACAATTTTCCATATGCTGAAGCACATTTTATTATAATATTTCAGATATTGAACAATATATGACCGATTTTAAAGGAGGTTGTTTTTCTTTATCAATGAGCTCTACATATAAGAGTGGAGGAAAAAAGAAAGGAGAAAATGGAGCCTGGAGAAAAGTCAGTACAAGTCCCCGTAAAAAGTCTAACCTGAATTCTTCTTGGAATTGTACAGAAGAGAGGAAGAGAGGTGATTTTACTTATGAATATTATTGATGAATTATATGTGTTTTTATAGGCCATAGCTAAAGTTGTGATCTTGCTTTTAACAAAATATATACCATGTGTATTTCAGATTTTCATCACCAGCTAAAGTATATTAAGCTACTTTACATTTTACACAGGCAGTCGATAGGTTCTGTAGCTTTGTTCTTAAATTGAATTTGTATGTAAGTTGGAACTGTATATATTATAACTGTAACTGGTCTCTATTACAATTGTATATTTAAAATGTTGGATTGTCATGAGAACCAGGATTAACAATAAATCTTAATTGTAGACACCTATAATAACTGTTATAACTTTTTATTGTAGCCTGGGGCTTATGTACAGTAAATTACCAAAATTCAGAGGTCCGTTTGTAACTAGGGGTTGTTTGTAAGTTGGGTGTTCTTAAGTTAGGGGACCACCTGTAAATGCAAATGTAGATTATTTCACTATGGTATTTTTTGTACTTCATGCCACATATATAGGTCTCAATAAGATGCTTTCTGACATAATTTTTCTCTATGCGTGGTGGCACGATCCCACAGGCTGCAGACATAGCAAAGTAATTGCCGATCAGACACACTCAAACTGTAAATTATTACAGTTCCGTTGTGGCTGTTTGGCTACCAGAGGGAATGTCCCTGCATTATATTTTTATGTAATACAGGGACTCCACTGCACTGCACTTTATGCAGCCTTTGGGATTGTGCCACCATACATCATGTATACACAAAAGATAGAAGAAATCAGGTGTGCTGCCTTTATATAGGTTCTTATGAAGACTTTTTGTTTCAATGCAGGGGACTTAGCAAAGAATGAGATGGAGAACGGAAGCAATTCTTCGCGGAACAAGAAAAAGTACATAAAGTTTAGTTATTTATTTGCGGTTGCGACCACATATATCAGTTGCCATAGTTTTTTTATACTCAAATCAATCTGATGCTATTATTTATTGAGATATCTTGCTTGTTAAACGCCAAACTAGTGTTTATTAAGCTTTTTATATAATTATGGCTCATATTACATATCATACAAAACAGACTTGAATACTGGACTAAACCCATTGATAGAAAAGATTCAATATTACAGCATATGAAAAGAGGAAGGTGCCACACATATGCCACACATCTATTACATACCTATATTTTTTACCGTATATACTCGTGTATAAGAAGAGTTTTTCAGCACAAAAAATGTGCTAAAAAACGTCCCCTCGGCTTATACACTAGTCAATACATACTTAAAAATACTTAAAAAATAATAAACTTATATACTCACCCTCTGGTGGCCCCGATGCGCAGCGCTGCTCCCCCGATGTCCGCAGGTTTTTTTTTTTTTTTTAATGATGGGTAGGCTGTATACTACTGGGGGCATGCTGAGGTGGCTGTATACTAGTATACTACTGGGAGCAGGCTGTATACTACTGGGGGCATGCTGTATACTACTGGGGGCAGGCTGAGGTAGCTGTATACTACTGGGGGCAGGTTGAGGTAGCTGTATACTACTGGGGGCAGGTTGGGCTGGCTGTATACTACTGGGGGCATGCTGAGGTGGCTGTATACTACTGGGGGCATGCTGAGGTGGCTGTATACTACTGGGGGCATGATGAGGTGGCTGTATACTACTGGGGGCATGCTGAGGTGGCTGCATACTACTGGGGGCATGCTGAGGTGGCTGTATACTACTGGGGGCAGGCTGTATACTACTGGGGGCAAGCTGGGCTGGCTGTATACAACTGGGGGCAAGCTGGGCTGGCTGTATACTATAGGGGACTGGCTGGCTATATACTGGGGGGGTCTGTGACCAATGCATTTCCCATCCTCAGGTTATACTCGAGTCAATAGGTTTTCCCAGTTTTTGGTGGTAAAATTAGGGGTCTCGGCTTATACTCGGGTCGGCTTATACTCGAGTATATACAGTATGTTTTGTCATATACACATTTGTACATATAGTACAGACCAAAAGTTTGGACATACCTTCTCATTCAAAGTTTTCTTATTTTCATGACTATAAAAATGTAGATTTACACCGAAGGCACAGTGTAATTATATACTTAACAAAAAAGTGTGAAACAACTGAAAATGACTTATATTCTAGGTTCTCCAAAGTAGCCACCTTTTGCTATGATCAATCTTACTCTTGGCATTCTCTTGATGAGCTTCATGAGGTAGTCACCAGAAAAGGTTTTCACGTCACAGAACTGTCAGGTTTAATAAGTGGGATTTATTCAAATTGAAGGTATACTGAACCAGCATGGTTACCACAGCATCTTACAGCGGCATGATATTCCATCTGGTTTGCATTTAGTTGGACCATCATTTATTTTTCAACAGGACAATGAACCCCAAACACACCTTCAGGCTGTGTAAGGGCTATTTGACCAAGAAGGAGAGTGATGGGGTGCTACGCAAGATGAACTGGCCTCCACAGTCACCAGACCTGAACGCAATTGAGATGGTTTGGGGTGAACTGGACCTTAGAGTGAAGGCAAAAGGACAAACAAGTGCTAAGCATCTCTGGGAACTCTTTCTAGACTGTTGGAAGACCATTTCAGGTGACTACCTCTTGATGCTCATCAACAGAATGCCAAGAGTGTGCAAAGCAGTAATCAAAGCAAAAGGTGGCTACTTTGAAGAACCTAGAATATGAGACATATTGTCAATTGTTTAACATGTGTTAATTCATAGTTTTGATGCCTTCAGTGTGAATATACAGTTTTTATAGACAATTAGAAGGTGTTTCTAAACTTTTGCTCTGTATTGTATAAATCTAATTTCATTTTTTGTTTAAGGAAATAAAAACAGCTGACAGTAGGAGGTGGTTGATACAATACGGACGGAGCTGTGTTCTTTGGTCTCCAACCATAGTTTAAAAAAGAGTGATGGGTGTTTTGCTCCTGTCCTATACACAATACGTCACATCTGTTTGCATCTGTTTTAACACTTCAAAAATGTATACTTTTTTTTCCTTATCAGGATGGAGAATTTTAAGTTCCATATTTGGGTATAAAAACAGATGTGACAGATTAATGCATACACTTGAACAATTTCTGCATACGTCATCCACATACACAAATGTTAAAAATAATATACCTCTTTCATACTTTTTTAAAAAGGACATGGAAAACACAGCAGCCCACGTTTTTTAACCAAAAAAAAGGATATAGATGCACAGGACAACAAACATGCACTGACATCCATAGACATTAATGAATACGCTGTAGCACATGTTTAGATGCGTTTTTTGCAGTCTAAAACCTGTCTGTCAGGCAGATGCAAAAAACAGGATGTGAACCCAGCCTTAAGGATGTAAATGGCACTTCAAAAATAAAATAAAAACAGAATGTGTATGGAAAACTTAACATTGGACTCTGCTTATGGGTTTTCCTGTCAAACAGATTTTTAAAAATGAAAATAGACTTAAATATTTGTTTGTTTCAAAGAGGGTAGGAAATATTTTTAAACATATTCTGTTTACACATAGTGGTGGTAATCATCCTAGATGTCTACACATAGAGCAGAGACTATCTGCCTGTTCGGACGATGAGGCTGACCTTGTGAAAGAATTGAGCTCAATGTGTTCCAGCAAGTCAGAACCAGATATTACCAAGGTAATGAAAAGAAAGCAGACAAGTTACACTTTACTTCTATGTTTCTAATGTTAGAAAACACTTCTTAATAAAATGTTCTTTCATTAGACTTAAAAAAGAGCCACTAACTGTTCTATTTTCTACTTTGCTATTCCCCAAACATAAAGAAACCTATACATAATTTTGTGATGCCATCAACTTTTGTTCCTACAGATTGCAGACTTGGATAACTGTCTGGTGATTTTTAAGAGTCCTTCTAATGACCAGAGTTCAACAACAGTTAGCAAACAGTGCCATCAAAAGCCACAGAAAGTAAGTAACACACATTGCTTTTAAGGTTGTGTTCACATTTCCTAGTATTGATGCAGCTTTACCTTGAAACAAGCAATGGTGCATACAAATCATGTACAGTTAAAAACTTGAGAGCTTGAACCAAGATTCAGAACATTTCATGAAAAGATTCTTTGTATTACAACATGCATTGCTTGCAGATTTCCAGGTTGTCCTATGTGGTTTCATAATATATAATGTAATATTTTAATATACTGGATACAGGAGAAAGTGTTACATAGGTGATAAGGTTAAAAAGAAAGATACAAGTCCATCAAGTTCTACACATTATTATATTACTTGACCCAGAAGAAGGCAAAAACCTCTTTGAAACAGACACAGTGGGGCAAATGTACCCATCCTGCATGATCCCCAAAAGTGTATTGTCCGACCGGAATGCACATCTGCTGCGATTCACAAAAATCCTGCGCTCAGTCCGAATCACTCGGATCGTCCGATGGCCAGCCCCCCTGATTTCTGTTGCATGAAAGCCAGCGCAGCTGCACCACAATCCGATCATGTGCGACACAATCCCCAGTTAAATAACTGTCACAACGGCGCAAATCCTGAAAACTTCGAAGTAAATAAGCCCCATTATTCTGACTCCAAATCTGGTAATAAGAACAATTCCTGAATCAGCCCTTCTCATTCCAAAGTCCAATTGCAACAATTTGTAGCACCTGTCCTGACCGACGTTTAGTTTTGGACTTGTTGTACAGATCTAGCACTGGTTAACCGGACCGAAAAGATGGTTCCCTGTATTTGATAACACTACAGACAGCATTATCGCCTCTGATAATGGCTTTAATCGTCACTCGCTGTGATGTCATTGGTGAGTGACAATCAGTTGCCATGACAGCCAGGAGTCTTTATAAGACTCCAGGACCTGTCATTGCTGCAGATCTGTAACTTTCACATATCTATAGCAAATTCTCACTCGTATTACAGTATATGGTGGTGCAATCAGCCTCCATAGGGTTAAAGCATCTTGATAAGATATATTGAAGACTCAAAGACAATCCTGCTCCGTCACAACCACTTAATAAAGTTGGATAAATGGCACTTTAAGAGGTCTTAGTGACCATTCATGAGGATACCATTTTGTTTCTCTGTTTTATAACTGAACTATTAACTTCCCAAATAACTTTCTTTCCACAGAATGGGACTTGTCCTCTCAGCAACAGTCAGATGTCAGAATACAGTGACCAAAAGCCAAGACTAGAAGCTGGCAGTACAAAAGTCAAATCATTGCTTCCTATACCAAGAAGTAATCGAAGAAGCAGCAGTAATACAAGGCATATAGCCATTTCTAAAGACTCCAAATAGGAATTCTGAAGCCGAATAATAGAAATTTATACTTGTCATGTATTTAACTCTTGATTTGCAGAAGCAACCTTAAATACCTTGCTTGGTTGTATTGTATTGAGGGCTTGCCTTCAGAATAACTATTTCTTGTACACAGTAATCGGATTCATGTACATAATGAACTAATCCCTGTATTATATATTGTAAATGGGGCCACAGATACTTTATATGTATATATGTTTATAATGTGTTGATGTGAGTTGTTTCAGTGGCATATGTTTTGGGAAAAACTTGGCTGTTTTACAAATTCATTATGGTTGTTAATATTGTTTTTTAAAGAAATGAACTAAAGGATTGATTTGCCAAATTTGTAAAGTGTTTATGACAGAGGTATTACAAGGGACTACATGCAGGGGAATCTGATTCCTGTGTTGTATTATGCAGTCCTGGTTCACGTGGAATCTACATTTCTAATTATATCTATTTTATTCTTCACTTTCTGTACTTGCAAACCCAGTGCAGCGTGGCAATAACTTGACCCACAGGTTTGATCAATGCACCTTTTTACACAAGCCATAGACACTATGTTGACTGTTTATTTTATTCGACCTAAAGATCACATTGCATCTCGTATACACCATATATTGCTGTTTTTTTGTATTTGCTTGCCCTGTTCACATTGCTTCATTACTCCTGCCTGTAGAAAAAGAGGTCTTATTGCAATAAACACAATATTTCTTGCCTAGTAGTGCTTCTGGTCCTAAATGGTATTTGTGTGTGTGCAAGGCCTGTGCCTGTGGTTTGATCCAGATTCCTGTAAATGGATGTCCAAAGAAATTATTTGCATCCCAAAAGAACCACTGCCGTAGGGTAGATGCTAAAAGAGCTTGTCTCAATGTGGTATCTCACTTCTTAACCCGTTCATGCTCTGCGACATACATGCACGGCACAAAAGTGTGGGGGCTGTATAAAGAGTGCTCACGGGGGGAGCCCTCTTCATACAGAGGTGGGGTTTGCTGCATATTGCACGTAGTATCAACCCTTCCAATGCCAAACGTGTGGGTGCCACCCTCTTTGTTCTGATCATCACTTCCCGGAACGTCATTGGGGACCAGTTGCCATGACGGCCTCGGGTCTTTGTCGGACCCGAGGCTGCTTGGCATATGAAGTTTCATTACAATGAGCCAGTGGCTCATTTTCATGAATACTGTGTAAAAATGCCTTTTACTGGAATACAGTAAGTAGTATATGCTAGGAACGATCAGACCATTTAGGGTTAAAATACGCTAGAGGGTCTAAAACAATAGTAAAAAAATGTAAAAAAAACTATTAAAAATTTTTAAAAAACGAAAGATTCAATTCACCCCCCTTTCCCTAGAACTGATATAAAATGTAATAAACAGTAAAAATCACAAACATGTTAGGTATTGCCGCATCTTAAAATGCCTGATCTATCAAAATATAAAAACAGTTATTCCCGGTGGTGAACCCCTTAACAAAAAATTGCGGCCAAATGTCTGAAACTCTACTTTTACACCATTTTATATCACATAAATAATGTAATTAAAAGTGATCATAAGGTCGCACACTCCTCGAAATGATAGCAATGAAAACGTCAGCTCATTTTACAACAAATCACACCTCATAGCTCGGTACACCATAGTTTGAAAAATGTATTTGCGTCAGAAGATGGCAAATTTTTTTTTTCATACACATTTGTTTAATTTTTGAAAATGTATTTAACCCCTTCCCGACGCGGCCCTTTTTCGATTTTGCGTTTTCATTTTTCACTCCCCACATTCAAAAATCTGTAACTTTTTTATTTTTCCATGTACAGAGCTGTGTGATGGCTTATTTTCTGCGTAACAAATTACACTTCAAAATAGTGGTATTTAATATTCCATGCCGTGTACCGTGAAGCGGGAAAAAAATTCCAAATGCAGTGAAATTAGTAAAAAAAAACGCATTTGTGCCGTATTCTTGTGGGCTTGGATTTTACGGATTTCACTGAGCGCCCAAAATGTCTACTTTATTCTTTGGTTCGGTACGATTACGGGAATAACAAATTTGTCTAGGTTTTATAATGTTTTCATACATTTAAAAAAATTAAAACCTCCTGTACAAAATTTTTTGGGGGGATTTTGCCATCTTCTGGCGCTAATAACTTTTTCATACTTTGGTGTACGGAGCTGTGGGTGGTGTAGTTTTTTGTGGATTTTGATGACGTTTACAATGTTATCATTTTTAGGACTGTACGACCTTTTGATCACTTTTTATAGAATTATTAACTTTTTTTTAAATGGCAAAAAAGTGCCATTTTCGACTATGGGCGCGATTTTCCGTTACAGGGTTAAACGCAGTGAAAAACCGTTATCATATTTTGATAGATCGGGCATTTTCGGACGCGGCAATACCTAATGTGTTTATGATTTTTACTATTTATTTATATTTATATCAATTCTAGGGAAAGGGGGTGATTTGAATTTTTAGGTTTTTTTATTATAATTTTTTTTATTTTAACTTTTTTTTTATTTTTACTATTTTTCAGACTCCCTAGGGTACTTTAACCCTAGGGTGTCTGTACGATCCTATCATATACTGTCATACTACAGTATGGAAGTATATGGGGATTTTACTACTCATACATTACCATGTGCTGACAGCACATTGTAATGAATGGGTTAACCCGAAGTAGCTTCGGGTCTTCTTGAGACCCGAAGCTACCATGGCGACGGATCGCCACTCCCCGATGACGTCACGGGGAGCGACGATCCACGGAAAGATGACGGCGCCCGCGCGCCGCCGTCTTTTTTATGCAGCCGGCACCTTTGCCGGCAGCGATCAGCGGAAAAACACACGCGACCGGTGCCGTCACCGATCGCGGGTGTTACCGGTAAGCCTTTGCTGCAATATGCCGCAAAGACTTACCGGCTATTTCACCACATTTCAAATACTTTTCCAGCCTCCTAGTACACGGCATGGAATAATAAATAATGTCACTGAGAATTAAAATTTGCTTTGCAGATAAGCTCTCACACAGCTCTGTAGACAGAAAAAGTTATGGATTTTTGAAGGTGGAGAGCGGGAAATGAATGCAAAAAACATGCATCCTTAAGGGGTTAATGTTCACAGGTTCTATATTTCTACTATATGATTTTACAGATCACATGCTTAATTTACTTGATCAGCGCACCCCGTTACAGTAAGCCCCTCAGCCCCTATTACATTGGGTAGACTACTACTTTTACAGATAGTTCAACTCCTTGCACTGTTTCTGTTTATTCTGCGCTTATATTTGTTTTTTTAAACTGAAACTTTGAACACAGAACTTTCTTTGTGTACTGCAGTAATGTACGTGTTTGGAACCTGGCCTTCAATTTAAGGCTGCTCCAGAAAATCAAGTTCATGTAATCCCTGTGTGACCTCTAATAAGTTAATGGATTGGCTGTGACTGTGTTTGCTAAGGTTTTATGCTAATAATCACGTTTACTTCATAATGCTTTAATCCTTGTAGCTTATTAAAGGAAAAGCAATGTGTTGATTTGTGACAAAAGGTGGTTGCGCCCTATATCCTATATTTTCATTGGGGGGGGGGGGGGATTAACCCCTTTGGTTCCTGCATTCGAAAAAAAGGCATATCTATTATATTTTCCATTTACAGTTCCATATGAGAGATTATCTGCAGGACAAATGGTACTTCCTAGAATGGTACTTCTTATATTTTATCTATGGCCTGCTTCCTTCTAAAATACAACGTTTAAAATTATGCTAATGGACTAGAAATCATCTGTGAAGCATTGCCAGAGCTCCACCGTGCTGCAGATTCAAAGGCTGTTACACTGTGTTTAAGCACTTCCCCCTCCCGCAGTGTGCTGAAATTTTCTCTGCTGCAGTGAGATTACATCAGGCAAAGGGAGGGGGAAGTTCTTAAGGGAACAAAGGGTGAGACGGTGTAACCGCCTGTGTATCTATTACATGGAAGGGCTTATATAACTTCTACCCCAGAGCCCTCCTGGCCCATTAGAATAATTTTAACAGTTGATTTTAGAAGGAAGGAATCCATGGATAAAAGAAAATATAAGAAGATTCCCACAGTCACAGTGCCTGGATCTATGAGTAAGTGCCTATCATACTTGTCTTTGATGGTAGATTTTCTTTAAATACCAAAAAGAGCAGATATTTTCTGAGTACAACAAACCTGTCAGAATTATGCAGAGATTGTGTCCAGATTCATCAGGACTATGGAAGCGAACAAAGTGAGATATATTCTGGAGAAGTCTGGATCTATCATTAGATATGTCTACCGTAATTTATTATGGGACATATGCATGTAAATGAGGGCAATGATAACTAAATAGTCAAGAGAAGAGTTTCCTGCTGTGCAGCCTATAGATGTTCTGGTCATAAAAAAGGTTCAGTTGCTAGGCTCAAATATTTATATGTGGGCTATATAAATGAAGAATTATTATTATTATTATAGGTCTGAATAGATGAATGAACCAATTACATTCATGGTGTTGACGTTTGAGTAAAAAGGACTAAGACTTACAGTAGCTTAGTTGCCTCTAGCCATAGAACAATGTATCTACACCTGGAGTTCCATGTATCAGGCTTATAAATGCATTTACAAATTGTGTAAATGTTTTTAGAAAACATACAATACATTGTCAAATATCTCTAAACTTGACAAACTCAACTACCAACATTGTGATTTTTCAAATGAATTCAATGACCACATTAACAAAAGTACAAAGTAAATGTATCTTTATTAACACAATTCTTTGAAATATCGATAAATATCATATATAAAAGAATAGAAGGCAGTGTTTTAACTGAATGTATCAGTAATTTCCACAATTTGGCAGTCGTTTCCATTGTAATACTATGAATTCAATTACTAGGTTAAAGTGAACATCAATGATCTATGTTTAATTACAAAATAAATGAATAAAATTTTACAGAAAATAGTAATAAAACAAAATATTCAGCCTCAAAATCATAGCAAATTTGACATTTTACTTTGTAAAAATATATTTGACATAGTGCACTATTGAATCATTTAAAATATATTAAAAAAACATTTATTGAAATAAATACTAAATTGTAGCGAAAATTTTAGTTTATAAAACAATTTGTCATTATTATATATGTATATATATAGTATTTACTTTTGCATATTTCTAATTTACAAAGTGCTATTGCCCCTTAAAGGAACTCTACCATCAAAATCCAGCATGGTAAACCTGGGACACTTGCCCATAGATATAGGCACCGTGACTGTGGTTATCTTCTTTTATATTTGTCGCCCATGGTCTCCTTCCGTCTAAAATAAACTTTTAACATTATTCTAATGACCCCTCTGTGATATGGCTTTACAGGCTGTTACACTGTCTCAGCCTCCCCCTGCTCCTTCAGCACTTGTGCAGTGGGCACTTCCTGCTATGCTGAGGGAGCAGAGAAGATTACCACAGTCACAGAACCTGGATATATGAGTAAGTGCCCCTGGTTTATCATGCTGGATTTTGATGGTAGATTTACTTTAAAATAAATAAGAAATGTTAAATGGAGCATAGATTTCTATATTATTAAAACATATAAAACTATATAAATGTATCTAATGCTAAAGTAATTATTGGATGGAAGATGCCAAGTACAGATCCTCTATAATGGTACTGATGGGTCATATTGATACAGTAGGTTCATGTCTAGGTTTCCTGTAAATACAAATCAATACTTTTAGTCTCTAAAGGGATTGTGCACTTTAAAAACATTACAGCAAATAATTATTATTCTTTGCATGCTGAAAAGTTATACAGTTTTCCAATATGCTTTCTGTATCAATCAACTAACGATTTTCTAGATCTCTGCTTGTTGTCTTTTTGTTGTCATGCAACAAGAAGCTTCATTGTTTACTTCCTGTGGATAAACAGTGATCCATGGCCATGTGATGTCACACAGGCGCACAGCTTGTTTGCTTGACCAGCATTGATTACACTTTTTGTTATAAGCGCATGAGCTGTGCACCTTTATGACATCACATGGCCATGGACTGGTGTTTATCTACAGGAAGTAAACATTGAAGCTTCCTGTTGCATAACAGCAAGAAGACAGCAAGCAGAGATCTAGAAAACCCTGAAGAATTGATACAGAAAGTATATTGGAAAATGTTATAACTTTTCATTACACAAACAATATCAATTATTTAGTGGACTGTGCTTCAGGTTGTCAACCCCTTTAAGCCTGTGTTTCCACATTAAGGTTTTTAATGCAGTTTTTGAAGACAAAACCAGAAGTACCATGGTATCATGCTTCTGAATTTACTCCTGGTTTTAGTATTAAGCCTCATTGTGGAAACCCACTCAAAGGCCTCTTGCGGACTAAGGTTTTTGTGGCTAGAATGTGTCCCCATGCTGTTTTAAACGGCTATAGTTTCCACAGCCCCGTGTATAATCACAAAACTCGGAGCAGGTCCTATTCCTGCCCAAGTTTGTGGCTTAGGCAGCCTCTTCAGCAGTCATTGGTATATGAGCAGAGTCACATTCAGATGACAGGCCACAAACACGGGGCCCTAGGGCAAATGGACACATTCAATTGCAAGAGGCTCAAGGATACCTAACTGCAATAGTGATTACCTGATGACTTGCATTAAAATATTTACTTACAGTAAAACAAACTGATACTTTATCATTTTTGTAATCCACTAAATACATATTTTTGCTATCTTATAAAACTCCTGAGGGATAGCGCCCCCTCTTAGTGCTATCAATCATCAGTGGAGGGCATTACAACCGATGATATAATTGGGAAAAACTAGCAGCACATATAAATAAATGCCACCAAAAATGGAATTATTCAACTAAAAGAATTGAACACAATCAGCTTACCTCCAAAAACTGATTTAATGGCTGGACAGATGAAAAGGGACTCTTTTACAATTTGTCCATTCCATGTAATTGCCTGCTGGCATTCCCCTATAGTAACCCACAAATTGTCCACTGAAGCACTTAGGTTCCCTTTAAGATAAAACATATAAAGGGAACAATGCCTGTAAAAAGATTTTCACTAATAACCACAAAGACAGCTTCCTGTATAACTAACTATAGGCCACAACATTTTTAGCTAACAAAACATATTGCTATGGGACTTGTCATTAGGTTAATTTGCGAAAATGTGCCCTTTAAGATAAAACTTTGTAAGCTTACCCGGGTCCCTGCCAGAAGGAGCAAGGAGTCACAAGGGGCATGTGTTATTCATGTGAATCACTGTATGACTCAGCCCATGTCTCCCTTATTCTTCCCTCCCTTTGGCAGAGGAGAGGATGATGTCAGTTGAAGGGAGGGGGAAGAGGGAGAAGCTGGAGACATGGGTCACACATTCCCTCAAGTGATTAACACATGCCCTTTGTGACTCACTGCTCCTTCTGGAAGGGTGCCAGGTAGGCTAGCAATTGTAATTTTCTGGGGATATGAACTATTTATTTTGTAACTAAAACAGTATGGGCAATAGTTGGCATAGTGCTTAGGGACCTGAAATTAGGTTTATTAGTGAAAATATGGTGACAGGTTCTCTTTAAGAGTCTCAAGTATCTGACTTAGCACACAAGTCATATGCAGGCTGACTGTGGAGGAATGGCAAGAAGTACTGATAAATAACAATAAAAATGAAGTTACAAAAATACAAATTGTTTTACCTACCCAGCCATTACAGCGCATTGAGGAGGAATATATTGTGACAGATTCCATTTAAGGCCTTTTCAAGCTGAGAACTTCTAAGATTATTTCAGCTTTTCGTAAGAAAAATTCTTATACAAAAATATATAAAAATACCATTTCTATAATGGCCTAAATGTAGTTTGTAGAACATGGTAATGTCACAGTCTGGGAGACAATGCTACTTAGATGCGCAAAATACAGAAACTTTTTTTTTTTATAAAATAAGTAGTGCTGGTGCTTCATTGTCACACATGATAGCCTGGTAGTAATTCTAATTACATAAACACACATGGGCAGAAGTGGTTATTTGTTGGCCAAGATCTTTTTATCTCATAAAACTATTTCAATAGGAAAAATAATAGCTTCACAGTGCTCCACTAGTCTGCCAGCTCATATTAAACCATGCTCCCCTGTGCTGATGCTGCTGTGATCACAGGGATTAGTAATTGTCAGGTTTTCTAAAGAGACACACAGACAGTGGGGCTTATTTACTAAGGGTCTGCGGATCACACTTTTGTTGGATTTTGGGGATTTGTGCCGCTGTGACAGGTATTTAACTGGGGACTTTGACGCACACGATCAAATTGCGGCGCAGCTGCGCTGGCTTTAATGCGACAGAAATTGGTGGAGAGGCTGTCGGATACCTTTCTAATACCTTTCCTTATCAGTTGGCCAGGGTAAAGTAATGGGCTGTCGTACTTTAGCTCTATTTTTAACCATTTAAAAAAAAAAAAATTTTTACCATTAACATTTCCTTCTTATGGTTTTAAAAACATTTGGACAGGAATGTTTATAAAAATTATGTTATCCAAAATTGTATGCAATTCACAGCAAGGTTTCTGTTTTATTTTGTGTGTAATTTCTAGTAGTGACATAAATAGTGGTTCTGATTATTTGATATTATATTATATATTGGGGATTTATTTCATGTCTATGATCACAAGATATGAAATTAAAACATAACATACAAATTTGAAGCAATTACAAATGTTTGATTTTAAGAAACAATACGCTAAGATTATTAATGCATTCGGTGGTTTTCACTTCAAGACGAAAATGAAATAAATACTAGATATGTGTAAAATATTAAAAAGAATGAGAATAAAGTATCATTGTGGTGCCAATAGTCATACACAGAGATGATCACATTGTTATAAATATACACATTCTGTTGACTACATGGATCCAAAAATATATTAAAATATCTATAATGCTATGAAAATATGGCAGTGAAGGACACAATGTTATTCAATATCTCAGTTGTGCAGTGACACTTAGAGCAATATTGGTGTGGAATCTTCACAATACTTTGCCATCTTTCTCCCTAGTATTAGATGAATTTAGAAGAGGCATCAACTCTCCATGCTCAATAACAGTTTGATCATATACATTTATACACTGTATATGAATTTATGCTTTCCTCGCACCCTTGTAAATTACAAGTTCTGTGTTTTTAATCTGAGTAAAAGAGAGAAACTTTACATTAAATTGAAAAATTGGAACTCTTCCATATTCAAGGAGCTGATCACAGAGATGTGGTTTGCCAATACTAGTAAATACAAGTGGTCCAGACATTTGGCAATACACTTACTGCACTACTGAACATATGGTATTGTAGGTGTACTGTTCAAGTTTTATAACTGCAGATAAGATGTTGACGTATACCTCGCTTTCTTTGTAATCTGCCACAGTTTATATCAAGTTTGCAAATTTTCCAGTAGGCAACAGACTACAAACTACTAGGGAGCAAATGAATTCTTAATGCCCATAAGGAAACTTTCTGCAAGATCCAAACCACGATTTAAAGAATTGTTTTCAATTTTCTCACACTTTCTGTTCTTATTGGCATCTCCTTCATTTAAGAAGAGATAAAAACTTTGATATATTGCATTGTGCTTGATCACAATCTGGTCTCTTGTACTTCCTCTTCTGTTTCTTCCTGTAGGGCAGTGATTTTGGGTCTGGACTTTCTCTTACTGGAGTTTCGTCGGTGCATGGGAAATAGTTTTAAGCGATCAGAATGGCTCATAGCCTGTTTAAAGAAGCTCTTCTCATTCATGAGTTTCTGTATGGAATCATATTGCCGCACTGTGTTTTCTTCTATCACCTGGTGAAGAACAATAAATTGCAAGCATTAATATGTAGAACGTGATGCTAAATATTCAGATATTTGTGTCTCCTTGTGGTGGCTGCACTGTTTTCATTTTTCAATTCAGTTCATTCTTACATTTTGGGATAATGGGGGCTCTTTATTGAAACTAGTGTAAACTAGGGCCACTGCTCTACTTTCCATTTCACTAGTTTAGTTAAATCTTATTATGGCAGAAACCATTTATAAGTTGACAGGTTATTGACATTACTTCACGTTACTTAACGTTGTGTGTATGATAAAGGCCATGGATACATCAAAAGGCGTAGGCCACTTGATTTTTTCGATTGGCGGCGCGGCCACCGGGCAAAACTAGTTTTGCATAAAAACCTGCAAATGAAAGGCAGGAATGTCCTGTGCGTTCCTCCCATTATTATTTATTTGCAATGATTTCAGTGCTTCTATGCCGATAAAGCACTGATAAATCTCCCGCTATATCAGTTTTTCTGTCAGTAGGTATTATATTCAACTTTCATGACTGATATCAAAGAAAGTTTCCTTTTCTGAGTTAATAGTTTTTTACTGAGGTATTTATTATTTTTTGTCTTAACTGAGCACACAGTAAAATTATCTACACAAGATAGGGCACTAGAACAATTGAACACTCTTCCAAAGGTTCAAAGAGCAATGGCACACTGACCTTCGGGATTTCAGGACAATGGCTCACATTCTCAGCTAACAAACCCTGAGCAACACTGATATCATCTAAAATGAGCTGTATGGATTGTACAGGACTACAAGGGACTCACACTGAGACTTCAATAAATATTTCTAGTTAGTCAGTGTATTACAACATTTAAAGAGCAAAAATATTCTGGGTTTACGAGAAATGCTTGGTTATTTTAAAAAGCGACAGAGAAAGGATTCCGAGGTCGCATTGTATGGGAAGCCCAGTTCACAACTCTTTTATCTTCGGTTACACGTGTACCATATTTTTCACCTGGACCTGTCTTAGAATTATCTAACCACACATTGGGTGTGCCACATATAATAAGAAATACATGTAAACAATGCAAAAAACAAGGTGCTCATTATGGCATATGCGATCAGGCTAGCCCTGCCTACATACATTTGCATTGTGTTTCAAAATGCAATGCAAAAGCAATGTGTAAATGCAGCCTTACTCTGCAGAGGTTACTATGACTGGTTAAGTAAAATATATAGAACTTACCAGGAAGAACTGACATTCAAGCATGGCTTCTAGTCTGTGTTCAGACAAGATGACTGTACAATTTGCAAACGCATGCTTCAGAGTCTTCCTAATAATCTGAAAGGTTCTGTAAGAGAAAAAAAGTGAAAATAAATTTATTGATGACATTTTCTGTTGTCATGGAATGAAATTGTTAATGTTTAGAAACTTACATTGGATCTAAATGAGCACTAGGTTCATCCAGCAGAAGAATCTTGGCTTTACTAAGAACTGATCTAGCCAAACACACCAGCTGCTTGTGACCATTACTGAGGACACATCCACCATCCAGGAGCACAAAGTCCAGCTGACCTGGAAACTGCTCAATGATTGACTTCAGGCCAACCTGCAGAAAAGATGAAATACATAATAATTGCTAGCAGTTCTCAGTTGACAATAAAGTTTTATAACAGAAAATGAACACATAAACACCTCTTCGATAACCTCACAAAGAACTGCAACATGTGGGGTATTTTACATACTTTCCTGTTTCACAGTGATCTGTCAGTTTTGAGAAGGAAAATGTTATATCTTTATGTAAGTTCTCAGGGCACTAAGGCAGACGTAAGCCTGCTGTTGTACCCATATTTTTTTGCTCAGTGCCATCTAGCACTACCTCTTCATATGATGAATAGGTAGGAATCAGGTATAGAAAGTACAAAAGATGTGCTCTAAGAACTTAATTTTCTCTTAAAATGCATGCGATCGGAATTAAAACAAGGCAAGACACCGTTTTTTTGTTACCGATGACTTACGTTGGCATAGAAACGCATATGCGATTGAACCAAAGCCTGTCCCCGTATGCAAACGTTACGTGTGATCGCACCCTTAATGTCTTTCACACTAAATAATCTTCTGGTATTCAAGGTGTGCTGAACTACCACTCACAAGTCCAACCAGGGGTGCACCTACTCTATGGAGTCCGCCCACTTACACACAATGACGTCCTTATGCTAAATTTGCTCCAAAGCAATCAGCACCCAGACCAACTCACAAATTACTTACACTAAGAAGGCCAGAGGCACCTCAACCACACAGACAATGGACACGGATGATTCTCACAGAACACGCAATCACTACATATGCTATGTTAAAGAACCTGGTAATTTAATCTCCCCTCCCTCCATCGCTTCTCCCCTCAGGAGGTCATACATGTCTGCCCCACTGCTCACTGGCCCCTCCGATGGGACTAGGGGGACAGCTCTGCATACAGAAAGGTAAACTTTCATCTAAATTATCTTTTTTTTTTCGGAAAAAGACAGTTTTACAAAAAAAAAATCTTTGGTAATGTGTACACTATTCTCTATGGGGACATGGGGGAGAGAGAAAAAGGGCTCCTGATGACAAGTTCCCTTTAAGTCTGGCACACAATGCATAAATGAATCTCCCCCAGAATGCAATAGGGGAACATTATAACAGAGAAAAATTATTTCACAACATGCTGAGTTCTCTGTTAGTAGGTTCAGTAAAAATTCCCTCTGCACTTGCAAAAACTTGAAATAAGATTATAATAGACACTAAATCACTTATATACTGTTGGATGTGCACATTTAGATAAACTGTTTGGCCATTTTTTCTCTATTTATTTAATACTGATGATGAATTTTAAAAAATGAAAACTTCAGTGATCAACTACTATCGAGTATTTGTCTAAGACACGTAATCATCAAGTTCAACCACAAGGTGGCAAAACAGTATAAAAAATCTAAACCTGATCTGTGTTTAACAAAGAAACATTTGATTATCCTTAAGTTAGTCCTTTAACATGGAGAGGAAATGGAAGCACACATCCAGCAAACAGCCTTTGTTATTTGTCTATCATTTTGTCGGAGTGTTCACAATACAACCCATTGTCAGAACTAATTTTGTAATCTTTGTCACGCACATAGGGCCAGTTGTATTACCTCTTCAGTTACTTTCCAGATTTCTTCATCACTGTGTTTCCCATAAGGGTCAAGGTTTTTCCGGAATGTCCCAGAAAATATGAAGACTTTCTGCATGGGAGAAAAGAATTAATAGGGTCAATAGTTATTTGCATTACCTTTCCAGCAGAATACTCAATGTTGGTTCGCAAGAACACTAAACTTCCTTGTTTAATGTAATAGAATGTGAGCCAAAACATTTTATAATAAAACCAATTCAGTTTCCTCCTGGCTTGAATGAACAAAAGTGTAAGGTGCTTTATTCTACATGACACCCATTATGTAATTAGAGCTCGTATGGCTTAATTCTTTACATAGATCAATTCATCAATTCATTTAATAAAATCTGTATTTTCATGATTGTGGAGAGAACTAGAGTTATATCACTTTTACTGTGAAATAGGAGTTGGAATATCACTGTATTACAAATCTCAAAAGCATGGATTAGGCCACATTTATAAAAACTTTTGTAAACTACACTATGTGCAGATTCACCATACACCAGATTCAGGAAATCTGGTGACCGTTGCATGGCTCTGGCAGAGAGCACCAATTTTTTTTGGTGCACCTTTAACATAGGGCGTGCAACATAATTCTGTCAGACACTGCATGATAAATGTGGTGCACGGTCCGATTGTGCACTGGAACACCTTGGAACCTTTCAGTGCAGAATTTTGTGTTGTGTTGGGGAAAGTGCACAAATGCGACACAAATGTGTCGAGGACACTTTATAAATACAAGTGCAAGCAGTTGGAATGAATGTGCAAAGTCAGACAAAAAATGGTGCAGGGGCTTTAATAAATGTGGCCATTGACATCATTGCAAGTTCTGTGTTCTGTATGGAATGGTAGAGCAAGGAGATATAGATGGCTCCCTGCTCTGCCATTGACTTCAGGGAGAAGCTCTGGTGGTATTCCTCGATACTACTGCAGCTGTGATGCTGAAGCAGGAAGTAGTTATCAAGTAAGTGGTTCGTTTTTATCTAATGTTTATTTCTATCTTTAGCCAAATTTTTTGATGATCCTTAAACCACTATAAGATATGAATATACCTTACTCCACAGTTTTCTTGTTGGTTAAGAAAACAGATGCATCCTTCCTATGGCTACAGAAACAAATGTACATTACCATCCAATTTGCTTAGGTTTGGTTGTGTACATTTGACCTTAAGCTTAAAGGGGTTGTCCACTTTAAACAAATTCCAGAAAATAATTGATATTGTTTGTGTATCATGAAAAGTTATACGATATTCCAATATACTTTCTAGATCAATTTCCTGACAGTTTTCCAGATCTTGCCTTGCTGCCATTCAACAGGAAGCTTCATTGTTTGGTTCATGTGGATAAATATCCGTCCATTTTCATGTGATGTCACACAGGTGCATAGCTCGGTAATATCACAAAGAGTAATGAGAGCAATGCCCCTATGTGAAATCAAATGACCAGGGACTGATGTTTATCCACAGCAAGTGAACAATAAAGCTCCTATAGAGTGACAGCAAGCAGAGATCTAGAAAACCCTGAAGAATCGATACAGAAAGTTCTGTACACTGGAGAATTGTATAACTTTTCATTACACAAACAATATCAATTATTTGTTGGTATTTGCTGAAAGTTGACAACCCCTTTAACAAGTTACTTTTATTTCAAAGACTATTTCTGTGGTAGCATGGATCACCTTGTTATTAAATTTAGTTTAACCCCTTCCCGACATGTGATGTAATAGTACGTCACATGTCGGGTCCCGGTACATGGAGAGGGCTCGTGGGCCGAGCCCTCTCCATAGCCGCTAAGTCTTTGCTGCATATTGCAGCAAAGGCTTACCGGTAACACCCGCGATCGGTGCCAGCACTGATCGCGGGTGTTTCACCGCTACTTCGGGTTAACCCATTCATTACAATGTGCTGTCAGCACATTGCAATGTATGAGTAGTAAAATCCCCATATACTGCCATACTGTAGTATGGCAGTATATGATAGTATCGTACAGACAACCTAGGGTTAAAGTACCCTAGGAAGTCTGAAAAATAGTAAAAATAAAAATAAAAAAAAGTTAAAAAAAAAATCTATAATAAAAAAGCCTAAAAATTCAAATCACCCCCCTTTCCCTAGAATTAATATAAATATAAATAAACAGTAAAAATCATAAACACATTAGGTATCACCGCATCCGAAAATGCCCGATCTATCAAAATATGATAACGGTTTTTCACTGCGTTTAACCCCGTAACAGAAAGTCGCGCCCAAAGTTGAAAATGGCACTTTTTTGCCATTTAAAAAAAAATTTAAATTCTATAAAAAGTGATCAAAAGGTCGTACAGTCCTAAAAATGATAACATTGTAAACGTCATCAAAATCCGCAAAAAACGACACCACCCACAGCTCCGTACACTAAAGTATGAAAAAGTTATTAGTGCCAGAAGATGGCAAAATCCCCCAAAAAAATTTTGTACAGGAGGTTTTAATTTTTTTAAATGTATGAAAACATTATAAAACTTATACAAATTTGGTATCCCTGTAATCGTACCGACCCAAAGAATAAAGTAAACATGTCATTTGGGGTGCACAGTGAAATCCGTAAAATCAAAGCCCACAAGAATACGGCACAAATGCGTTTTTTTACCAATTTCACTGCATTTGGAATTTTTTTCCTGCTTCCCAGTACACGACATGGAATATTAAATACCACCATTTTGAAGTGTAATTTGTTACGCAGAAAATAAGTCGTCACACAGCTCTGTACATGCAAAAATAAAAAAGCTACAGATTTTTGAATGTGGGGAGTGAAAAATGAAAACGCAAAATCGAAAAAGGGCCGCAGCCGGAAGGGGTTAAAGAGGACCTTTCGCTACTTCACTTATATGGAGATTATCATATTAGGGGCTGCTACACAGATTCACGGGCACTTTGAATTTTCTTTCTAGCCCTCGCGGAGGCATAGTTATTAGTCACGAGATCTGACCATTACAATCTGTGTTTGGTCAGAGAGGAGGAGCTGGGGCAGGAGCTGGGGGCGTGTGTTATGCTAATCTTCTCTCATACTGTCAGTGGTGAGATGTAATTTCTCTATCTGCATCTAAAGGCTATGTTCACACAGATTCTAATATTCTGTTGACATTGCATTTACACAATGTTTACAAAAATACACGCATGCAATGTAAACAGAAACGCAAACGCTGTGTAAACGTAAGTGCAAACGCGACATCAACTTATATACCACATAAGCTTAAACATGATGCTAACCAGACATAAATGCAAATGGAATGTAAATGTCAGTGTAAATGTGCCGTAAACGCAAGCGCTGTTTACGCGCCACAAGTGGTGATTATGCATAAACGCAAACATAAATGTGAGACAAGCGACCTGTAGGCGAAAGTGTGCTGCAATTGCAGCGAATCGCAACCATGACGCAAGCGGCGCGTAAGAATAACCATAATGCAAACACTGTGTAGGCGTAACGCAAATGCAGCGTAAGCATAAACGTGACATAATTGCCGCGGAAATGTAATTGCAGCATAAGCGTAAACGTCACACAAACGGCGTGTAAGCATAAACATGGCGCAACTGTTGCGTAAGTGTTAATGTGCCGCAAATGCTCATAAGCGTAACCGTGATGCACACGCTGCGTAATCACAAGTGGCGCAAACGCTGCACAATCGTAACTGGCGCAAACGCCACATAATTGTAAATGGGACGCAAACACAGAGTAAGCGTAAATGGGACGCATATACTGCGTAAGCGTAACCCTGTCACAAATGCAGAATAAGCATAACCGTGTTGCACCCGCTGCATAACCATGACTCAAATGCCTTGTAAGCGCAACCGTGGCGCTAACGCCTCGTAATCGCAACTGCCGCAAACACCGCTTAATCGCAACTGGTGCAAATGATGCGTAATCGTAACTGGCACAAACACTGCGTAGTCATAAATGGGACACCAACGCTGCATAAACGTAAACGGGAGGCAAACGATGGGTAAACGTAAATGGGACGCAAATACCGTGGAAGCGTAAACTTGTCACAAATGCGGAATAAGCATAACCGTGATGCACAGGCTGCATAACCGTGACTCAAATGTCTTTCAAGCGTAATCATGGCGCAAACGCTGCGTAATCGCAACTAGCGCCAACGCTGCGGAATCAAGCAAAACTGCCGAAACATCGTAAACATAATGTCAACAGTATATTAGCGGAATGTGTGTGAACACAACCATTAAACTCACAGCTCAACATTCATAATAACTACTCTGACATTGCCTGCCACTGATTGGACAGTATGAGAGAAGATTAACATAACACACACCTCCAGCTCCAGCCCCAGCTCCTCCTCTCTGACCAAACACAGATTACAATGGTCAGAAACTGGGAATTATATCTCCGCAACCGTGGGGGCTAGAAGGAAAATTCCAAGTGCGCCTGAATCTGTGTAGCAAATGGTATAGGATGGTATGATAATCTTCACAGGTGAGGTGGTGAAAGGTCCTCTTTAAAGCGATTAAAGTTCAGCTAGTAATGACTGCATGACCCCAACATCCACCAGCAGCTGGCAGGACACAGGAGGTCCAGAGTCCTGCTGTTTAGGGGTCATGTGATCTGTGGCCCCCAGTGGCCACAGTAAATATAATATGGGTAAACCTATTAGGGTCTTATACTAGTTACCATCCCCTTTCTTAGCCCCTTTTCTCCTTTTTTCCTTCAGTGTGTATAAATCAGATTTCCATACTTACTCACAGAGACAGTTCATAGATAACACGCTAATAATTGTTCTAATAACCAATGATAGTCTTATCTCCTTATAGAGCTGAATTATCAAGTGAAATATTATCTGGTTATGAAAAGAGTAACTTTTAGCTTCCTTGTTTAGCAGCTGTTTACAGACATGAGAAGCCTTCCACAGATCCCTCTGCAGCAGATGGAAGGACCATTAAACAATGACTGCATCATTATTTCATCAGTATTACCATTCATTCATAAAATTTCTATTGGGCCAAAAATAGAATAGAATATAGAAAATAGAATCATTTTAGAATTTTAGAAGAAAAAAGTAAATGCAAAATACAGATAAAATGTGATTATGAGAATACAGTACTGATCAAATACTGATAGAAAATTGAAAGTATACTGATGCTTCCTGTATCAGTTAAAAGAGAATCTTAGCTGATGACAGATTCCAATAGTCTATGTTATGCTGATTTTAAAAATGCCTTTGTCAGCATTCTGCATAATTTCAGTAGGTTATATAAGTTTAATTCACATTACCTGGCTCTCTGTCAGCTGTATGCGGGGAGTCCTGGGGGAGGGGTAGCTGCAGCCTGTGTGTATCAGTCTCCTCATGCAATCTTCCCCTACGCCACAGCATCCCCTATCCTCTCCTACCTGCTCATAGCACTTGACTGGAAGTGGGGAGGAGCGGAGGGAGCTGGATGATCTAGAAGGAGAGGAGACTGACAAAGGGAAAAACAGGCTGCAGCAGCCCCGCCCCAGGTTCACTTTAAAGCTATGGTATTGATCCATATACTGTAACCATATTAAAATATGATCATCTGAAACAATCAAACATTTCTCCATTGCACCTCTACTCAGAATTATGGAATGGGTGACCTCAGGATAAATTTCTACAAAAAAAAAACAAACACCTGAGCTGCCAAATATCAGAAAGATATTAGCTATTCATGTGAACAAATCAGCTGTCACAAAAAATTCCTAGGAGGCAAAAGAATGTTCCCACAACATAAGTTATGACTAACGAAGTCATGAAGCCAGCTCACAGGATGAGCTGATGCCGGGAGTCAGTATCAAAGGGCAGCTAAGGTCAGCTGGACTGGTGGTGCTCTCAGGGCCAGATTAAGGCTGGTGGGGACCCGTGGATGCAAAATCTGGTGGAGGTCCCCACTGAGTGTAGCATACATACACGTCCTCCTGCTCACTATCCACTATCCCAACAGTAACACAGCTACATACATCCGCCTCGCCCCCAGTAACACATCTACATACAGCCGCCTCACCCCCAGTAACACAGCTACATACAGCTGCCTCATCCCCAGTAACACAGCTACGTACAGCCACCTAACCCCCTGTAACAAAGCTACATACAGCCGCCTCTCCCCAGTAACACAGCTACATACAGCCGCCTCATCCCCAGTAACACAGTTACATACAGCCGCCTCATCCCCAGTAACACAGCTACATACAGCCGCCTCGCTCCCAGTAACACAGCTACTTACAGTCGCCCCATCCTGAGTAACACAGCTACATACAGCTGCCTCGCCCCCAGTAATACAGCTACATACAGCCGCCTCGCCCCCAGTAACACAGCTACTTACAGCCGCCTCATCCCCAGTAACACAGCTACATACAGCCGCCACATCCCCAGTAACACAGCTACATACAGCTGCCTCGCCTCCAATAACACAGCTACATACAGCCGTCTCATCCCCAGTAACAGAACTACATACAGCCGCCTCGCCCCCAGTAATTCAGCTACATACAGCCACCTCGTCCCCAGTAACACAGCTACATACAGCCGCCTCATCCCCAGTAACACAGCTACATACAGCCACCTCATCACCAGTAACACAGCTACATACAGCTTCCTCACCCCCAGTAATACATCTACATACAGCCATCTCATCCCCAGTAACACTGCTACATACAGCCGTCTTGCCTCCAGTAACACAGCTACATGCAGCCACACAGTCCCATGTAACATACACTTCAGCAATACACTTCAGCCACGCAGTCCCATGTAACATACACACCAGCCATGCAGTCCCATGTAACATACACACCAGCCACACAGTCCCATGTAACATACACATCAGCCAAGCAGTCCTATGTATACAACCACTTACCTGTAAGTTCTCTCCTCTCCATGTGTAGTTTGTTGTCACAGCTCCTCAGACTTCACGGGAGACTCCACCCTTTCACATGACATTACAGTTTCCCAACTTCATTAAAGACACAAGGTATTGGGAGGACGCGATCGCTGGTTGGAAAGGCGTGATCATGGGGGCACAATTGCAGGGGGGGCATAAAAGGGGGGGCGCGATCGCTGGGGAAACCTGTGTGGTCACTGCAAACTGTCTCTAGCTGGGAGCGATGCTCTGCAGCAGCGCAGCGCTCCACCCTTAGGCAGTCCATGCGTTATGTGAAAATATGATGCAAGGAATACTTGTCTGCCGGCCGACCGGTATGTATTAATTATTGAAGATGAGAAGTCCTTGCATGATATTTTCATATAATGCATGGACTTCCGTGTGGACAGTTTGCAATCTTGTGCTGGAGGCTTAATAGATCCAAAGAGTAACTTAAGAACAATTTTTTATTTTTTTAAATGAGAAATTCTAATAATAAAAAATGAAATATACTTTTTAAATTTAATTTGTAGTGTTTCTGTTGTATGTTTTATGAAAGTGCACTTTCCACTTTCTGAAGCTTTCTTACTTGACTGGTTTCTTGCCATTGCCAAGTTAGATACAGAGTACGGGCCCTGCAGTTGGGCCCTATGATATCAACAACCACGTTATGGGGAAATTCCTTGACACAATGGCCCACAGTTACTAAAAACAGTGCAGTTTGCCTGTGTAGTGTGCAGATGGTGCCAGATTCATGAATTGTTGGGCCCCCTTGGACTTTGCATGTTAAATGTGGCGCATGGCCCTACTATGCAACGGAACATTTCAATGACGAATTTGTGTTGTGTGGACACTTCTTAAATACATGTGCAAGCAGTCTGCACCTTAAATAACTTGCAATGTCCACCAGAAAACTGGCACAAGCACCTTAGTAAATGTCTCCAAATTATGTAATGTTATCCAATTAATAGTTTGTTGAACTCACAAACTCCACTGTCTTCCATGCCATAGACATACAGTACAGTGCTGTTATCCACGTAACGTTAAACTGTTATGCAAATTCATTGCAATGGTGTATAGATATGTATCTTCTCAGAGATCTCTCTATATATCACTAAATTGTCTAAATTACATAATTTAGAGACCTTGTATCAGGGGAAGCCCTAAGAGTTGTAGAAACACCATTTATAGACTGATGATGGTATTTGCCAATGATTTGGTTCCCGCTCTGCGGACTGGAAGACTTCTCCTAAATACAGCTACTACAGGATCTGTCCTCTGCAGGGGAGAGAATGTCCTGCACTCTGCTTTCCTGCATTGTATCAGAGAAGGGCGTGTGCCCTACTGTCAGCAGAGCCCGTACACCCATACTCTGTAAGTAAGCATCAGCCAGAAACCAGTAAGTAAGAAGTTTACAGAAAGTGCACTTTCATGAAACCTACAGCAGAAACACTACAAAATAATGTATTTTACATTTTTTTTATTGTTAAAGCTCATACTTAAAAAAAATAACAATTTGTTTGAAAGTTTAGTTACGCTTTAAAGGGGTTGTCCAAGACCTTACAAAAAAAAGGTGGCCGGGAGGGGGCTGCTTAAAAAAATAAAATGTGCTTACCTCCTGGCACCTCTGGGTGTCCCATGCTGCTGTCACTCCTGTCCGTGCCCCATGTAAACAAACATAGTCACGGAAGCATTCAGCTCCCGGCCAGCCAAGCCCACCTGTCCCTATTCACAGCATTATATATGCGGGACGGATGGGTGTCAGGTATTGCCGGAAGCGCTGCTTCTGTGGCCATATTTGTTTACATGGGGCATGGACCGGAGCAACATAAGCGCAGGACACCCAGAGGGCACCGGGAAGTAAGTACATGTTTATTTTTATAAGCAGCCCCCTCCCGGCCACATTTGTTTTGTTTTTTTGTAAAAGTCTCGGACAACCCATGCCAGTTTGCACAAGTGTCCCCAAAAGGTAAACGGTAATAATTAATAACCGCCATTTCCAAATTTCTGGTTGGCAATACAGAACTAGATGCACTAGTACTATGTCTGCCATAGTGGCTTTGGCTCTGTCATGTGTAATCTGTTATTGCTAATTCTATTGTTCAAATATAGAGCTTTCCTGGCATATAAAGGCAGTCCCCAGGTTACGTATAAGATAGGTTCCATAGGTTTGTTCTTAAGTCGAATTTGTATGTAAGTCGAAACTGTATATTTTATCATGGTAGATAAAAAAAAAATTTTGATTTCAACATTTTTTGCTGTAATGGGACCAAGGATTATCAATAAAATTTCATTACAGACACCTTACAGCTGATGATTGCATTCTGGGACTAAAGTTAAGCATCCAGAGAGCTTCAGCAGAGGTCACAGTGAGCAGAGGGGTCCGTCTTTAAAGAGGGGTCGTTTGTAAGTCAGGTGTTCTTAAGTAGAGGACCGCCTGTATCCACTGAGCGTACTGCATAAACATGATGTGAAGGTTACATTTTCTAGCTACTTAAATAAATATTGGTCCTTTGATTCCAACTAGCAACTTGTAAGCAGTTCTGAAATGTGTCTAAATGTGAGCTTCCAGCTACTCAACACAAATGATGTAACTGGACTCCCAATCTAACATGTGCCACATATGATACTGATGTCTGATACAGATAGCCACATCCCTTTGTCTTGTAACGTTGAAAAGGTTGAAACAAGAAAGTGCTTTTTACAGCATAAAGTATGTTGCATTATGCTTTATATAACTTCTATGCTTGCAAATATGAGTCATTAATGTGAAAACAAGCATCTCATACTTTATAACAGCAAATAGAACTAGCTCTAAAGCAAACAATACCAAGTGTTGCTGAGAACACATTTAATCCTCCCATTAACACGGATGACCTAGGAGTTAGGTCTTGCAGAACCGTAACTAAGTGGATTTTCTAGTTAAAATATGGTGGATTTGTGGTGGATTTCACTGTATATACAGTACAGAAAATCTTCAATAACTTTCCACACATATTCCAACTTGTGTTTTGCAACTTTTATAAGGCTTTTGAAACTTTTCAAAAGTGCTGAGAAGTGGGTGGGTTTTCACAAAAACGTGGTTGGGATTTTTTGGTAAACATTTGTGTGTTCAATGTATAAACATATATGGGTTATTTATCAGGGACTCTGCACCACTCTAGCTTATTGCTATCACTTGCAATTTTTTTCCCCAATCCGCCATCTTTGCGCCAGTGGAGCGTGAAGAGGCATGAAGGGGGGGCATGGCCAGCCAAGTGGAGCCCAGCGTGGGGCATTACTGTCCCCACAATTGCGCACCCACTGCAGCCGGTGAATTTTCACATGTGAAAAGTCGCCAGCTGCGTATATTTACGCCAGGTAGGGCCTGGTGTAGAGATAAACGCTGTGCAGGACCCTGCCAGATACATCAAGAGGCCGGCGTGTGCCGACGTATGATAATTAACCCCCATATAGTATAGCTAGCTCCAGAAATTGGGACAAATAATAGTGGAAATTTACCTAAAATGCATGCACAGTGTAAAACGCCATTCTTAAGATGGTTTTTATAGTAAGTTTACAATTTGTTGTGCCCGAGCTTTAGAAACAATACAAAATTGTGAAGATTTACCAACCCAAAATCCACTGAACGTCTCGTGCAAATTGTGTTGCATCACAATCTTTTGGTGTTACACTTTTCTATTTTTAACAGATTAAAAAGTGTGTATAAAAAGAGTTTAGATAAGTCTTAAAGGGATTGTCCATTTCATACAAAAAAGTTTGATAAAATTGAAATAAAGTTGAACAATTAAAGTTCGGGTATAAAGCTCACTGTTCAGGTATAAGATGACATGGCGCTATGGGCTGGGCAACTTTAATGTGAGTTGCTCTGACCAGTTATTGGTTGCAGTGCCTGCCCCAAACTGGATATTCCTAAGCTTTAGGACATAGCACATTGCTCCCTAGAATGGTGGTAAATTTATGTTAGGGTTTTTTTTTAGCACAAAGCAAATTTATGATCCAAGCAAGCAGTTTTAAATGTCTTGATTTGCTTTCTTTAATCTTTATTTATTGATGGCAGTGTAAGAAAGTAAAGCGTATCAAATATGACTATTGAGTTGTATCAAAATATGTAGATGAATCTAAATCCTTTTCAGATGGATGTACTGCCCTTGAAGTTTGATATATATATATACTGTACATCACTTGGGCCTTAAGCAGTCATTGTGTTTCTGCCACCCACTGTACTTGCCAAATATGCTGCAGAAAATTGGCTTCAGATGCAGAGAAGAGAACAGGAAAGTTTGTATAATGGTGTTTGCTTTCTATTGATGTTAAAAGTAAACTAATGAATGAACTATTATGTTTTCCGTGTCACAATCTAAAAAAGTTCAACTGAACCAACCAGTCTTGTACACAAACCCGAGAACGATTTACCCACAATGCGAGATGAGCTAAAAATACTTTGTATTACTGTATAAATCCATGATAGAAGAACCTAACTGTTTGTATTGTTCAAACAAAAGGGAAATCAACACAGATTATTATTACATTTGGTTAGGTATATAATGCCAGTTACACTTGCAGAATTGGGCCCTATTCAGACACTGCTGGAGAGCACTTTATGAGCATCATGATATTTTCTGCTCTTGTTTCCTGGCACTCCAGAACTTGTGGAGGCTACATATCTGTGAAAGTTGGCACTACCAATTCTAAAGGGGATAATGCCATTTTTCCATATGTACATATGTCCTTATACCTTGTATAATTCATAATTGTGAATGGCAATTATGTGGAAATATGCAGAAAATAACATCAGTTAAGCAGATTTCCTATACAACTGTAACAAGAGATAAGTGATTTCAAATGAAGGAATTTTAGACCCAAATGTTTAAACTGTCTATTCCACTATCACAGTAATTTGTTGAAAGCATTAGCGAAAATGTAACAAACTTTGTGTGGCAACGTAGGAGATGAAAAAAGTTATTCACTACCATTATATACATTTGCAGGACATGAGTGTCAACATTTAGCTTTTTCTTTGTTGCTAAGTAGCATACGCATAGGTAATAATTCTCTGCCATTATATCAATTTACTGAGAAATAAGTGTAAAGAAAGGCAAATGGTGCAAGAAAAAAGATTCCAGATTGAGAGATTTGCGAGCTAATTGCGCCAGCCTCATGCAGTGGTAGCCGACTGGTCGTGAGGGGGTGATGGGGGGGGGGTGCTGCGTCAAGCGCTAATCTGGAGGGTTCCAGTGTGTGATTAGAGGGGAAGATTGAACAAAAAATTGGGCCTTCTAAATGATGCGCTCTACACGCAAAGGAAACAGAGCAGAGTGGTATGTGAAGGTACAGGCTCTACAGTAGGGAAGGGAAGGGAAGCACCTCAATGGGGAGGGTGCAGCTATTTTGGGGGAAAAAATGACTAGAAGGTTGGAGGAGTGTTTAAACTAGAGACCTGGGGGGAGGGCAACTACACTTGTGCAGGGCAAATAGACAGTGTAGATAGAGTGCTGGGAAGCGTCATAGTCCATGGGAGAGGAAGGGGGGCTGGAATGAGATTGGGGAATAAGAACAAAATGAATAGGGATAGGGAAAACCATATAAAGTGCATGTACTTAAATGCCAGAAGCCTCACAAACAAAATGGAGGAACTGGAACGCTTGATGTTGGAGCGGAAATATGATATAGTGGGTATCAGCGAGACATGGCTGGACAGTAGCTATGAATGGGCTGTTACTTTAGATGGTTATAGTCTTTTTAGAAAGGATCATATAAATAAGAAAGGGGGAGGGGTTTGTTTATATGTGAATTCTTGCCTCAAGCCTGTCTTGCGAGATGACATCAGAAACGCAAATGCAAATGTGGAGTCCCTATGGGTGGAGATAAGAGGAGCATGGTGAAATACTTATCATGGGGGACTTCAATTACACAGATATTGACTGGGGGGCAGAAACCTGCAGGTTCTTGTCAACAACAAAAGACAATTACCTGTCGCAACTAGTCCTGGAGCCAATAAGAGGGGGGGCACTGCTGGACCTTATCCTAACCAACAGACCTGATAGGGTATCAAAACTACAGGTTGGGGGGAACCTGGGTAATAGTGATCATAATATCATTGATTTTGTATTACGCTTTACTAAGAGCATTAGGGAAGGGGCAACCAACACTCTAAATTTCAGGAGGGCAAATTTTCAGCAGCTTAAAGGCATAGACTGGGATAATGTTCTCAAAGACAAAAGCCCCCCCCCCCCAAAAAAAATGGGACTTTTTCTCATATATTCTGAAAAAGTCCTGTGAGAAACACATACCTTATGGGAAAAGCATTAGAGGAACAAAAAAAAGCCAATGTGTCTTGTAAGGAAAGCAACAAGCAAGAAAGTTTAAGGTGCTAAAACGTGAAGGTAGCGATGAGGCATTACAGGATTATAGAGAGAAAAATAAATCCTGTAAAAAGCAGATAAAGGCCGCAAAAATAGAGACTGAGAGAAATATTGCCAGGGAGAGCAAATTATTTTTAAAGTATATAAATGATAAGAAATTAAAAACAGAGAGTGTGGGTCCCCTTGGAAATAACATGGGGGTCATGGTGTAAGGAGATGAGGAAAGGGCCAATCTACTGAATGTCGCCTTCTCAACTGTCTTTATCCTATGTACCGTGATAGACAGACCGTTATTTTTAATATTTGAAGATTCACTGAGGACTGGTTATGTTCCACAGGACTGGCGCGTAGCAAATGTGGTACCTATATACAAAAAAGGATCAAAAAGTGATCCTGGAAATCACAGACCCATGAGTCTAACTTCTGTGGTAGGGAAAATATTTGAGGGGTTTGTTAGAGATGCTATCCTGGAGTATTTCACTGTGCACAACCTTATAACCCAGCGTCAGCATGCGTTTATGAGAGATCGGTCCTGTCAGACTACTCTGATTGGTTTCTACGAGGAGGTAAGTTCAAGACTGGATCTGGGGGACGCTGTGGATGCTGTATATCTGGACTTTTCAAAGGCATTTGACACCGTGCCACATAAAAGGTTGGTATATAAAATGAGACTGCTGGGAATAAGGGAAAATCTGTGTATTTGGGTAAGTAATTGGTTTAGTGATGTTACCAGTGGAGTGCCACAGGGGTCAGTATTGGGGCCACTTCTTTTTAATTTTTTTTATTAATGACCTTGTAGTGGGTTTACACAGTCAAGTTTCAATATTTGCAGATGATACTAAGCTGTGTAAAGTAATAAATACTGAGGTTGATAGTTTAGCATTACAGAGGGATTTGTGGAAGCTTGAGGAGTGGGCAGAGAAATGGTTGATGAGGTTTACTGTAGATAAATGTAAAGTTATGCACTTGGGCCAGGGAAACAAAAAGTATAATTATGTTCTAAACAGTCAATTACTTGGTAAAACTGGAGCTGAAAAGGACTTGGGGGTATTGGTGGATGGTAAACTTAATTTTAGTGACCAGAGCCAGGCGGCTGCTGCTAAAGCAAATAAAATTATGGAATCTATCAAGAGAGGAATAGATTCTCATGATAAAGACATAGTTTTGCCCTTATACAAATCCCTGGTCAGACCACATATGGAATATTGTGTACAGTTTTGGGCACCAGTGTATAAAAAGGATATAGTAGAGCTGGAATGGGTGCAGAGGAGAGCAACCAGGATTATTAGGGGAATGGGGGGATTAGAATACACTGACAGATTACAAAATTTGGGATTATTCAGAAAAAAGCCGACTGAGGGGAGACCTCATTACAATGTACAAATACCTGAACGGACAGTACAAGGATCTCTCCAAAGATCTTTTTATACCTAGGCCTGTGACCAGGACAAGGGGGCATCCTCTACGCCTAGAGGAGAGGCGATTTTACCATCACCATAGACAAAGGTTCTTTACTGTAAGAGCAGTGAGACTATGGAACTCTCTGCCGCAGGAGGTTGTTATGGCCGACTCTATGTACATGTTCAAGAGAGGCCTGGATGCCTTTCTGAAGAGAAAAAATATCACGGGTTATGGGGATAAAACATGTATTTAATTCTTAAAGGTTGGACTTGATGGACTTGTGTCTTTTTCCAGCCTTATATACTATGATACTAAATAGCACACGTTTATTGATAAAGGCTTTAAAAAAGCTTTGCCTTTATCACTAAATGTGAGCTATTTTCCTTCATACAACTCTGCTCTGTTTCCTTTGGGTGTAGAGCGCATCATTTTGAATCCTCAATTTTTTTTTTCTATCATCCTGTCTACTGAGAAATAAGACATTTACATTTTCTGCAGTAAAATAGCAGTCATACACATACACATCAACTAACAACATTTTTAAGCCTTTTTTTAATAGAACTATCTTAGACTCACTGCAGAAGGAGCAACAGTGTCCTCTCCAATACATTGGCCACTAATAGCAGCAGGGTACATTTTACTTCAACTCCTATAAAAGTAGTAGGGTTAGTGGTGATATTTGCAATGACTACTTTAGCCATTACCATCAAGGGCATTGTGCAATTGAAAAAATGGGTTCAAGACATGCTGGTAGGTATTGCATGTACCGTGGTGCCTGCTGTACCCTTTACAGTACAAATCCAGACATGCACTGGCTTGTCCATCATGTTCCAAAGTGTACTAATCTTTTTCAAAATTTTACTTACATTTATTTCTAAGTTGTTATATGCTGAACTGCTTCTAATTCTATTGCTACCACTACCACTTCTTATCCATAATGTTCCATAAAGGGCAGCTGTAGTGCTACCACTACACAACAGGAAATCTTGCCTTGTTCATATTTTGCGTACTGTGCTGGAGATGCTGAGGTCGAAACACTTTACTGAGAAAATGTAACAAATCAGAAGATTTACTCATCTTTATTTGTAACAATGTAGCTATCTCAAGTAATCTCAAGATCGTTACTTTATTTGACTTATCAAAGACAACAGGAATGTAGGTTATTACACAGTTTTACTAAATATATCTGAGCCAAATATCTACCAGAACTGATAAAGATAAATTTAAATATGTTTGTCTGTCTTATATATTCTACAATCATCACGTCCAAATGTTATATATCCATGTTTATATACAGTGTATATATACATATACATACATACATATATACATATATACATACATATATAAAATCATGTTGCTATATGTCTATGGATATATGTATAATAATTTTAAAACATTTTTTGTTTTTAATTTTACATTGGGCACCTAGATCCGGGGATTTTCAAAAACTTAAAGGGGTATTCTCATTTCAGCAAATTGGTGTTATTGTTTCTATAATGAAAAGTTATACAATTTTTAAATATACTAGATCTCTGCTTGCTGTCCTGCTATACGAAGCTTCTATGTTTACTTGCAGTGGACAGAAAACTGACCATGGTCACACAAGTGTGTAGCTCATTCATATGAGAGAATATGCAGAACTGTGTGATATAACAAGCCGTGCACCTGTTTGACCATAGTCAGATTTCTGTCCACTGGAAGTAAAGATAGAAGCTTTCTATAGAATGACAGCAAGCAGAGATCTAGAAACTGTTAGGAATTGATATTGAGAGTATTTTAAAAACTGCATAACTTTTCATTAATAAAAACAATAACAATTATTTACTGAAATGGGAATACCCCTTTAACCATCATGCACTATAAATGAATGGATGACATTATCTAACACATGCCACTGAGGAAGGAAGAGAGAGTCTTCTGAAACACATACAGCCTTATGAGAAGGATCGGCCGATTATCTCTAGAAAACAAACAAGTAGAACCTGCCATTTATAAAACATATCACTGTATAGCTAAAAAACCTACAAAATAAATAATGCTGTCATTCAAGCCATATCAGCTCTTTGAGTTATACTAACTGCTGAAACTATACTGAAACTGTATCAAACTGTTCGTGGCAGGAACCAGGCTTGCCTTTAAAAGACACATTTTGGATTGTGATCTCCTTGGACCTGTAGTGCGCCTCTTGTGGGGAATACACATGTGCTGGAATAACCTTTCTGAACGCATTTTACTGCAACACGCCGTTTGAAAAAACTCCAGGTTGGCAAAAAAGAAGTTCATACAGAGGAAAACACAGTGACCCACATTTATTAAAGCCCATGCATCAGTTTTCTGTCTAACTTTGCACAATCTTTTCACTGATTGCACATGTATTTCTAAAGTGTCCATGACACTATGCCTGACACAACACAAAATTCTGCACTGAAGGGGGTACACTCTGTCGGAGCAGTGCAGGGCGCGTCAACTTCATGAAGAACGTGCACCATAATTCATGAATCTAGCACACTCTACACACTTCACAGGCAAACTGTACCTACAGTAGTGGAGTTTGAAGTTTTTGATAAATGTGGCCCAGTGAGTGTATCCATTTTAAACTCATTAAGCAAGATTTTTTATTCATAATCTTAAACAGGATTAACAGGGCTCCTTTTGAAACTGGACTGGACACATTACAAACCGTTACAAACTGTTAAACTTAACAAGATAATAATACAACAGTGTCTCTACAACAGTGGAGCACATCATAGTTTGGTCTCTCTGAGGTGAATTTTAGAGACTTTTGGTGGCTAGTTTTTGCACCTTATGTATGATCCTGTCTTTTTACTTGTGATACATGTTCAGGTTTTCCTGTTCTGGCAGGTGCAAATTTTGGCTTCTTTTGAGACTTTTTGTTGCAAATGGCTCAAATGTCTCAAATGGACACAAACCACGTGAGGGGGTTATATACAGGAGTGGACACTACTGTTAATTTGAGATTTAACGTGTTGCATTTTTAATGCATTTTGAAACCTATTACAATAGCTGAGGAGAGTTGATTTTCCTAATAACATTACTGTTAATATTTGAATGTACAAAACACATAGTAAACGCAATGTTAACACATGTGTTAATGTGGTGTTTATATTGCGTTTTGTAATGAAATAAGACAATGAAATAAGGCAAATGACCTCTGTTGTAATTAGTTTCAAAATGTATTGAAAACGCAATTAAACAGCTACGTCTGACCTCACCCTTAGAAGTAACCAATTAGAAAAAAAAATTCAAAAATTTTGACAAAAGAAGTTACTGTGCAAAATGTTAAACAGTTAAAGCATGTGAAATAATTCCAATTTACATGTTACAATCGGGTCCATGAAAAAAAAAATCCTTTGCACCTGCCCTGGACCAGGTGCAGAATTGGACCAAAAAATGGCGCAAAACGGCGCAGAAACAGCCCAAAATGGCACAAAATGATACATGAGGCACACTGCACAAAGGTGCAGACAAGGCGTGATTGAAAAAGAACAGAGTTAAAAGTCGCAAAAATGGCAAAAGTCGCTAAAATTTGACAATTTGCCTAGCTGATGATACATGTGCCATGTTACCATATCATGTTACCATATGATTAATCATAACCAGAACTGTATTTGCAAGGACATTTGTGATAAACCATTAAGGTCAATTGTGTTTAGGAACAATGATCATTGTAATTCAAGGACCTATTTGATATGAGATGTTGCAGTCAATTGGAAGATCAAAAAGCTCTTGTATCTTTCTCATCAATGTACACTCTTCACCCCATCTTGGCAGAAAAAAAAAGAATTGTAGATATTTTTGTTCATTTATTAAATAAGAAAAACTGAAATATCACATGGTGATAAATATTCAGACCCTTTGTTCAGCATTGAGTAGAAGCTCCTTTTGAGCTAGTACATCCATGAGTCTTCTTGGGAATGATACAACAAGTTTATTACACTTGAATTTGGGGATCCTCTGTCATTCTTTTTTTGATTAGCATATTTTTATTGAGATTTTTTCAGTTTTTAAAGACTAAACAAACATTCATAAATTCAAGAACCCCGAACCCAAAACCAGAGCACATTAAAAAATGATCAATATGTCCATTGTTACAGCATTCCTCATTGTAGATCAATAAAGATCATTTCCATGGGATGGTAACGGAGCATTCCATAGGCTCTCAAAATTGTTAATATACACACCCCATGATTAAAATGTAATGGAGTCCAGCCTAGGCATCCTATGTAAATCATAATATGTAAAATCAAATGAGACCAAGTCGGTAGCGGTTAGCTCTCTAGAAGATAAACCAGAGTCCATCCATGGAAACTATTTTTTTTTCCAATTTCTTCAAGGCCCCACATTTGTGAAAGATCCTTTCTCCAACAGGATTAGAAAATTATCCTTATCAATAAATTCTGAACTAGTCGGATAGACTGGATCCAGCTAGTGTTGGGCAATTAGTTTACACGTTTTAGCCGCTGTGGTCGTGGTCGCCATGGTCGGTAGGTCCTCCACATATCCCAACACACAAACAAAGGGAGAAAGCACAATCTGTACTAAATATACATTATTAACTATATCTACCACCACCATCCAGAAACCCTCTAATCCCTCAGATCATGTGGAGCAAATCTGCCCTATCAACATGACAACAAGGGCAGTCTAACATACATTTGGAGGTTCTATAAACTCTGTGGAGCAGGTACAGAACTGATAGCGTGTGAACTTCACTTAGAGAGAGGGAAATAACTCTTTCTAAGATTTCTTTCCACTGATCTTCCTCTATAGGTCCTATATCCCCCTCCCAACATTCCCTACTCCTATTAGGAAATCCATCCAAAATAAGGTCTAGTGAATACTGATACACTAAAGAAATAATAATAATAATAATAATAATAGGAATCGAATCTCTTTTCATTAATGCAAATAATTTATTATTGGATATAGCATTTTCCTCCGTTTGATAATCTGATCTAAAAGCATGTTGGATTTGAAGGAATCAAAAAGATTCACTAGAGGTAAATTCAAATTTAGGCTGCAGCTGCTGAAATGTTTTTAGCCCATCAAATGAAAGGAGGGCTGCCACTTTTCGAGCCCCCTTTTGCTTCCACCTATGGACTCATTCAAGGAGAAGAACAATTGGGAGTTGAGGGTTATCCCACAGTGGGGAGTATTGTGAAAATTCCTGAATTCCCTGCATATCTCTGAATTTCTGCCAAACCTTGTGAAGCAGATATATGTAGGATATGAGGATTCCTAAGTAGACATAACCACTGGGAGAGAACGCCTGGCATCAGACAGAAAAAGCAAAGCATTGGCGGCGTACAACGCCACCTTTTCTACCTGTGCCCCTCTGTGGAATCATCTGACTGCCTCACAATGTCAAATAGCTGTGGCCAGAGGCTCTGTAGCCAAGGCAAAGAGCAGGGGAGCTGTATGCCCCTGCCCAACGCCAGCGGCAGCAACAATCAGCAACGTTCTTTAATACGTATTGTCACCATTGGGGCACTGTAAAGAAGCCACACACAGGTGGAGAACTGTTTGCCCAGGCCAAACCTATCCAGCACACCCCAGAGATGAAGTCATTCAACACAATTGAATGCTTTAGAAGCATTTAGCGAGCAAATTACCCTGTCTCCTGGGTTATCTACCATGAGCTGCAGGTTGAGATACAATCTGTGGACATTAATGGCTGTGGAGCGATTGGACTGTGGACCGATCTGGATGTATGATAGAGGATATAAACGATGAGAGTCTTTGTGAAATCCTCTGTCATGCTTCTTTGCAGATCCTCTCCAGTTCCCTCGGGTTGGATGGTGAACATTGGTGGACAGCCATCTTCAAGTCTCTCCACAGATGCTCAATTGGGTTTCAGTAAGGGGTCTGACTGGGCCAGACAAGAGCGGTCACAAAGTTGTTCTGAAGCCACTGCTCTGTTATTTTAGCTGTGTTCTTAGGTGCATTATTTTGTTGGAAGGTGAACCGTTGGCCTGGTCTGAGGTCCAGAGCACTCTGGAAGAGGATCCAGGATGTCTTTGTACTTGGCCGCATTCATCTTTCCTTCAATTGCAACCAGTCGTCCTGTCCCTGCAGCTGAAAAACATGATGCTACCACCACCATGCTTCACTTTTGGGATTGCATTTGGCAGGTGATGAGCAATGCCTGGTTTTCCTCACACATACCTCTTAAAATTAACACCAAAAATGTAATCTTATTTCTCATGCCAGTCTGTGAGTGCTTCATGTGTTCATGTGTCAAACTGTATGCAGGCTTTCATATGTCTTGCACTGAGGAGAGGCTTCCTTCGGCACACTCTGCCATAAAGCCCCAAGCAGGTGCAGTGATTGTCGACTTTGTGGAACTTTTTCCCATCTCTCTACTGCATCTCTGGAACTCAGCCACAGTAATCTTGAGGTTCTTCTTTACCTCTCTCACCAAGGATCTTCTCCCACGAATGCTTAGTTTGGCTGGATGGCCAGGTCAAGGAAGAGTTGTGGTCATCTCAAACTTCTTCCATTTAAGGAATATGGAGGCCACTGTGCTCTTAGGAACTTTGAGTGCTTTAGAAATTATTTTGTAACCTTGGCCAGACCTGTGCCTTGCCACAATTGCATCTCTGAGCTTCATGGGAAGTTCCTTAGACCTCATGATTCTCATGTGCTCTAACATGAACTGTGAGCTGTGAGATCTTTTACAGACAAATGTGTGCCTTTGCTTATCAAGTCCAATCAGTTTCAATAAACACAGCAGTGTCACAGCAAATGGTCTAAATACTTCTGACCCTGCAATATTTTTTGTTGTCTAATAAATTAGCAAAATATCTACATTTCATGTTTTTTTTCTGACAAGATGGTGTGCAGAATGTACATTAAAGGGAACCTACGACCACGGTGGCAGATGGATCTATAGGACGTGATCATAACCCTTTTAAGGGCTAATGCTTACGTCCCCACAATTTTTTAATAACTTTTATTCCCCTAATATGTAAATATTCTAAAGACACTACTGGGGCATGGAGTAGCCGGAGCTGAGGCTACACGGCACGGCTACTCTACGCCCCAGTAGCCTCTTTGATCCTCAGACCCAAAATCATGGGTGCACAGCTCCTCGTAGCTGCGCCCTTGTCTGAGAAACCTGCCGTCTGCGCATGCACAGAACAGCAGGCCCACGTCTGTGCAGCTCCAGCTTCGAAGCAGTGACTGCATAGTAAATGTGGTACCAATATACAAAAATGGATCAAGAAGCGACCCTGGAAACTACATACCTGTGAGTATAACTTCTGTGGTGGGGAAAATATTTGAGTGGTTTGTTAGAGATGCTATCCTGGAGTATCTCACTGTACATAACCTTATAACCCAGCATCAGCATGGGTTTATGAGAGATCGGTCCTGTAGGACTAATCTGATTTATGGAAGCTTGAGGAGTGGGCAAAGAAATTGTTGATGAGGTTTAATGTAGATATATGTAAATTTATGCACTTGGGCCATAGAAACAAAAAGTATAATTGTTCTAAACAGTCAATTACTTGGTAAAACCGGAGCTGAAAAGTACTTGGGGGTATTGGTGGATGGTAAACTTAATTTTAGTGACCAGAGCCAGATGGCTTCTGCTAAAGCTAATAAAATCATGGGATGTATCAAATCATGATTTGATTCTAATGATAAAGACATAGTTTTGCCCTTATACAAATCCCTGGTCAGACCACACTTGGAATATTGTGTACAGTTTTGGGCACCAGTGTATAAAAAGGACATAGTAGAACTGGAACGGGTGCAGAGGAGAGCAACCAAGATAATCAGGGGAATGGGGGGGGACTAGAATACAATGACAGAATACAAAATTTGGGATTATTCAGTTTAGAAAAAAGACGACTGAGGGGAGACCTCATTACAGTGTACAAATACCTGAATGGACAGATCTTTTTATACCTAGGCCTGTAACCAGGACAAGGGGGCATCCTCTACGCCTAGAGGAGAGGCGATTCTACCATCAACATAGACAAAGGCTCTTTACTGTAAGAGCAGTGAGACTATGGAACTCTCTGCCGCAGGAGGTTGTTATGGCCGACTCTATGTACATGTTCAAGAGAGGCCTGGATGCCTTTCTGGAGAGAAAAAATATCATGGGTTTTGGGGATAAAACATTTATTTTATTCTTAAAGGTTGGACTTGAAGGACTAGTGTCTTTTTCCGGCCTTATTTACTATGAAACTATATAACTGGTGAATATTTTTTTTGTGATATACTATGAGTTATTGTCATTTTTATTGTATTCACTGGTAAATAAAATGTAAGGATTATTAATAGTCACATAGAATTAATTAATGTGGTTGCTCATACACATTTTATAACCCAAATTATTTTAATTCACAGAGTCATAATAACCGGGACACATGGAAAAAGAACTGAACACGCTTACTGAAATGCTGTTAATACTTTGTAAAAATAAGCCTTTGTTGGAGGAGCTTCAAAGCACCTCCTGTATGGATAAACCAGTCAAATGCATTGGTCAGGTGAGATTTTGGTTCCATTCTTCTATTGTCTTGCTAAAATGTACTCCCTCTTTTCATCTTTATCATCCTGGTAGATGGCAACATATTTTCATCAAGAATGTCTCATTAAATTTGACCATTCATCCTACTTTATACAACCAGTTAACACCTGAGTTCAAAGTTAATTTTCTTGATGATGACACCAGGCTGGGCTATGAAAGAAACATGATCTAGAAGCTGCAGTTTTCCTTTAAGGAACCTCACTTTCTTCATGTGTTTAATATTTTTTCCTGCATCATTTCTTATTATTGCACAAAACTGGACATATGGACATATATGGCTATAGCACCTTTAAAAAATTAAGTTTTCAATAATTTTTTCACCGGCTGTTTAACCTCACCTCATTGGGTGTGATTTAGTGACATAAATAGATGAAGCTGCTGTATCTCATGTGACTATGTAAAGGAATTATCCAGTTTCAGTAAATATATGTTATTGAGGACAACAAGGCATGTATGAAGCCCTATTTACGCCAATTTTGCTGGCATTCTGGCCCGCACACCTCTCTGGGTGGGATGGGTGGGGAGCAGGGCCATTGTTACTTCAGTCCTAATATATTTTGTCTTTGTTTGTAAATTGAAAAGTTATACAATTTTCCAATAAACTTTCTGCATCAATTTCTCCTTTTTCTAGATCTCTGTTTGCTGCTATTTGGGGGTAAGTTTTATTGTTTACTTTCAGTGGATAGAAATCAGAAGCTACAGTAAATGCTTTAGAGGTTTTCATGTTCTATGCAGGGGATATATGCAGGGGATATGCCCATATAGGATCATGGTGATGCATTAGGAACCGGTTTTATGCAGAAAACCAGGCATTTCTCTGCTAGATGTTTTAAAAGTTTATTTTCATGACTGGGGAAATACATTGCTCAGACAGATTATTTGCAGCTGAATCTTTCAGCTAATGTGACTTTTGATGCTGCTAATAAACAACGCAACCCCTGTTTATCAGAAAAGAAAAGTCATTCCATTGCGTATATGCTTCCCTGCTGTGTAGGACGATAAATTTACATTATTGGGTTTACTTCTGCAGCACAACAAACAAACTGTATTGTGATGTCTGGGTTGCTTTAACCCTTAACTGTAATCTCCATCTACACACTAGCAGTAAGAGGTAAAGAAAGATCAGAATTATATAAGTGTTTCTTGACTATGGAAGGCAGATAAGAACCAAAGACATAAAAGGTGGATCCTATCTTCACTAGACATGCAAATTAGCTGAGAAGAGTCGCACAGTCCAATTCTTGACTGGAACTGGTAGTATAGCACATTATGACACCATATGACAACATAAAACTAGAATTTGTAACATAATAGAAGATAGAAGAAAGAATAAAAAGGATTTGCCATACCCTACCTGAGGGTTCTAGCACACTCATAACACAGCAAATACTGTAAACATAAGAGACGTAAGAGATGCAAGAGATGTAGCAATATCATAATATAAACATACCTGTGGAATGACTCCGAAAGCTTTTCTCCATTTCTGAAGAGGTAATGTCTGCCAAGATACCCCATCAATCAGAATTTCCCCTTGAGTTGACAGTAGTCTTAAAAAGGCAGACAACAAGGTGCTTTTTCCTGACCCAGTTCTTCCCAATAAACCAACCTGGAATGTAAGGAATTTAAGATATGAATGTAAAGCATGTGTTGTAAGGAGAGCTATACCATTTAAAGTGTAAAGTAAGGTAAAGGTAAGCTATATGTGCTCAGACAGAAAGATCAAATGCACCTGAACCGGGAGAGTAGTTCCATTGATTGAAATAGGAATCCAACACTCTAAAAATTGCCTAAGGCAGTGATGGGCAACCTTTTGAGCTTGGTGTGTCAAAATTCGCCAAAAAACCGAGCATAACTCGGGTGGTGTGTCACCTTGACAAAAAAAACATAATTTTGTGATATTTATAGTTTTAAATAACAAATATGTATAATTATTTAACTTCTAGGGTACTTTAACCCTAGGTTGTGTGATTGATCCTACCATGTACTACAGTCTGGCAGTATATGGGGATTTTCCACATCATCTATTCATTACAATGTGCTGGACAATCTCTCAGCCTCCCGGCTACTGCACCTGGCCGTGTAGGAGCCGAGGATGAAACTTAACTCTCCGGCGGCCGCGTGTCACTGAAAATGGCTATGCTTGTCAGCACTGACACGCGTGTCATAGGTTGGCCATCACTGGCCTAAGGCGTAGACTGGCGGTTAAATTAAAGATAGTTATGTAAAATAGTTAATCTTTTGTAAAAAATGAAAAAATTAAATATATAATAATCTGTTTTCTTCTAATGAATGACTGCAGTAGTCTAGTGACCTATTACTGGCTTTTATTACTCAGCTAAAGGATTTACAGTATAAATGACAAATCCCTTCTTTATTGCTTTTTAGCAATGTAAGATTATTCAGCAGAAGCTGGTGGAATTAGAAGGCACGTACTCCAATGAAAAACATAAAATGGAAATATATTGGGTTTAATCCAAGATTTTAACTCCAGAATGTGGACTTTCATCGACCTATCCATAGGATAAGTGATAAGTGTCTATAGGTTGGGGGTCCCCCCACCATTCACAATAATGGGAGTCCTTCTCTTGAAGGGAGGGATGATGTACATATGCAGTGCCAGCCGTTCAGAGACTACAGAAAAAAGCTCTGCACTCTCTTCATCAGTTCTATAGATTTTAAGAGTAACAATGTAACCATCACTTCTGTTCAGATGTGCCAATCCCTTGAAGCAAAAGTATTTATCTCATAGAACATGAATTTGCAAATAATAATACTAATAATTCTTTTATTTATATAGCGCCAACATATTCCACATCGCTGCACAGAGCTTGTCAAATCAGTCCCGTGATAGAGAGAGAGAGAGATAGATAGAGAGAGAGAATACAAATTCTTTGCAGATGTTGACCTGGATGAGACTTGAACTCAGGACCCCAGTGCTCCAAGGATGTGGTGCCAAACACTGAACCACCAAGCTGAATCAACTCTATATCTGTCATTCTGTTTGACGGAGGTTTGAATACATTTGAAAAACCTAAAGACTTCATCTGGACATATGTGGCCTTGTTACATGCATATGTGTAAAACGGTAAAATGGCCTGACAATATTACAATATTGTATCAAATACATATTTCAATTTTTATTGATCTTACCCTTTGACCAGGGCTTATTGAAAATGAAACGTTCTCCAAAACTGCATGGCCTCCTTCCACATACTTTGCAGACAGGTCTTTAACACTCATCTGCCCCCCAGAAGGCCAGTCTGGATCTTTCTTTGTGTATTCATTCTCAATGATAAGAACCTCTGACAAATCATCCATTTTATTCTTTTTGCTTGAAATATCTTCTCTGGGAAGATCAATAAATTTAAATATTCTGCTGACTGAACGCATCTAAAAAAAAGAAAAGAAAATATCCCTTCACTTGTTCACAATACACAAATACAGATATGAAATACATTTTATCATATACAGAATGATGACCACCCAAAAATTCCTACCCCTCTAAGATACGCCATGCTATGCACACATAGGTAACAAGTAGAGATGAGCGAGCACTAAAATGCTCGGGTACTCGTTATTCGAGACGAACTTTTCCCGATGCTCGAGTGCTCGTCTCGAATAACGAGCCCCATTGAAGTCAATGAGAGACTCGAGCATTTTTCAAGGGGACCAAGGCTCTGCACAGGGAAGCTTGGCCAAACACCTGGGAACCTCAGAAAAGGATGGAAACACCACGGAAATGGACAGGAAACAGCAGGGGCAGCATGCATGGATGCCTCTGAGGCTGCATAATCGCACCATTATGCCAAAATTATGGGCAACAGCATGGCCATGACAGAGTGACCGAATGAGGCTAGATAGCATCTAAAACATCCAATAATTGACCCTGACACTATAGGGGACAGCATGCAGAGGCAGCGGCAGCAGTGGCAGGCTAGAGAGTCTCATGGCGACATACCCTAAATAGACTCAGGTTTCACCAAAGGAGGTGAAATGATTTCCTATGTGAACAAAAGGTTGCCGGTATATTTAGTCGATAACACAGCATGGTGGCGACATAGTGACCAAGTTCCATAACGTATCTGGTGAAACACCCTAAAAATGAGCCTGACACAGCTCTTTTGATAAGGGGACAACATGTGGAGGCAGCCATGGAGACAACTTCCATGATTAAGAGCGACAGTATGGGGCATTCATATTGCGCTGCTATGATTGCAACTTCAGGTCTCCAGCATGGCGGCGACAGATGGGCCGAGTTCCACTATGTATCTGGTGAAACACCTGAAAATTCTGCCTGACACAGCTCGTTTGATAAGGGGATGATGTGCTGCATATCCTCTCGTGCTCCAGCGTCTGGGGAATAGAGAGTTGAAATGAGACATTGGTGGACGCTGTGGAGGATCGTGGAGGCAAAATGGACAGAAAACAGCAGGGGCAGCATGCATGGATGCCTCTGAGGCTGCCTAATCTTGAGATGGAGCTGGCGGTCCACTGCCAGGCGAGATTTCGCCTGTCCAAGCCCCTGTCTCTCGGCTCCTCCCCACCCAAAATGGGCCTGGGGGCCAGAAGCGTTTACTTTGAAAAAATTATAATTTTCAAAGCAGGCCGGGTCGTTTGAATATTTCACCTAGGAATAATGGAATAGCATAGTGGATCTATTTTTAATTGTTTTTACGGAAATGGTTCCATGATTAAGAGCGACAGTATGGGGCATCCATATTGCGCTGCTATGATTGCAACTTCAGGTCTCCAGCATGGCGGCGACAGATGGGCCGCGTTCCACTATGTATCTGGTGAAACACCTGAAAATTCTGCCTGACACAGCTCGTTTGATAAGGGGACGATGTATGGAGGCAGTGAACTAGTAGTTGATTAAAGGTGCTGCAGTTAAAACTATGTTAGTTGGATCTTGAGATGGAGCTGGCGCTCCGCTGCCAGGCGAGCTTTCGCCAATCCAAGCCCCTGTCTCTAGGCTACTCCCCAAACAGCACTTCTAAGAACCTTTTGTATAAGATCAAGTGTAGTAGCGTTCTTATAAGTTTAGGATATGGCGGGTGAGGGGAATGTAAACAGATGCGCAAGAAGCGCTGAAATAATATTGGTAAATGATAAAAGTTTGCCAGTATATTTTGTGGATTACACAGCAGGGTGGCGACAAAGTTAACAAGTTTGATGTGGAAGCCATGAAAACAACCCAAAATTCTGCCCGACACAGCTCGTTTGATAAGGGGACGATGTATGGAGGCAGTGAACTAGTAGTAGATTAAAGGTGCTGCAGTTAAAACTATGTTAGTCGGATCTTGAGATGGAACTGGCGCTCCGCTGCCAGGCGAGCTTTCGCCAATCCAAGCCCCTGTCTCTAGGCTACTCCCCAAACAGCACTTCTAAGAACCTTTTGTATAAGATCAAGTGTAGTAGCGTTCTTATAAGTTTGGGATATGGCGGGTGAGCGGAATGTAAACAGATGCGCAAGAAGCGCTGAAATAATATCGGTAAATGATAAAAGTTTGCCAGTATATTTTGTGGATTACACAGCAAGGTGGCGACAAAGTTAACAAGTTTGATGTGGAATGCCCTGTAATAGCTCTTGGGCGGTGTGCCTTTTATCGCCTAGGCTCAGCAGTTTGAGCACCGCCTGCTGCTGTGCCTAGAGCTAGCGACTGATGGCGCCATGCCCACGGATGGTAGTTCGGAGGAGGAGGTGGAGGAGGGGTGGGAGGAGGAGGAGGCATAGTAGGCCTGAAAGACCTGGACCGAGGTAGGCCCCGCAATCTTCGGCGTCGGCAGTATATGACCAGCCGCAGGGTCAGACTCGGTCCCAGCCTCCACCAAGTTAACCCAATGTGCCGTCAGCGATATATAGTGGCCCTGCCCGGCAGCACTCGTCCACGTGTCCGTGGTCAGGTGGACCTTGTCAGAAACGGCGTTGGTCAGGGCACGGAGGATGTTGTCTGACACGTGCTGGTGCAGGGCTGGGACGGCACATCGGGAAAAGTAGTGGCGGCTGGGGACCGAATACCGAGGGGCGGCCGCCGCCATGAGGTTGCGAAAGGCCTCGGTCTCTACTAGCCTATAGGGCAGCATCTCCAGGCTAAGCAATCTGGAGATGTGGACATTAAGGGCTTGGGCGTGCGGGTGGGTTGCACTATATTTCCTTTTCCGCTCCAGCGTCTGGGGTATGGAGAGCTGAACGCTGGTGGATGCTGTGGAGGATCGTGGAGGCGACGATGGGGTTTTTGTGCCAGGGTCCTGGGCAGGGGGCTGACTATCAGCTGACACATTGGAAGGAGCAGTGGTGTGCACGGCCGGAGGTGAACGGGCTTGGTGCCACTGAGTGGGGTGTTTAGCATTCATATGCCTGCGCATACTGGTGGTAGTTAAGCTAGTAGTGGTGGAACCCCTGCTGATCCTGGTTTGGCAAAGGTTGCACACCACAGTTCGTCGGTCATCCGGTCCTTAAAGAACCTCCAGACTTCTGAAAATCTAGCCCTCGCCGCGGGAGCCCTCGCCACGGGAGCTTCACTACGTGACACATTTGGCGCTGATGCACCTGCTCTGGACCTGCCTCTCCGTCTGGCCCCACCACTGCCTCTTCCAACCTGTTCTGGTCGAGGACTCTCCTCCGTCTCAGAAGCACTGTGTTCACCCGGCCTCTCAACCCAGCTTGGGTCTGTCACCTCATCATCCTCCGATCCCTCAGTCTGCTCCCCCCTCGGACTTCCTGCCCTGACAACAACTTCACCACTGTCTGACAACCGTGTCTCCTCATCGTCGGACACCTCTTTACACACTTCTTCCACTACGTCAAGAAGGTCATCATCACCCACAGACTGCGACTGGTGGAAAACCTGGGCATCGGAAAATTGCTCAGCAGCAACCGGACAAGTGGTTTGTGACTGTGGGAAGGGTCCAGAAAACAGTTCCTCAGAGTATGCCGGTTCAAATGCCAAATTTTCCTGGGAGGGGGCAGACTGGGGGGGAGGAGGCTGAGGTGCAGGAGCTGGAGGAGTGCCGATTTCGGTGACATGGGTGGACTGCGTGGAAGACTGACTGGTGGACAAATTGCTCGAAGCATTGTCGGCAATCCACGACATCACCTGTTCGCACTGTTCTGGCCTCAACAGTGCTCTACCACAAGTCCCAGTAACTTCAGACATGAACCTAGGGAGTGTAGCTCTGCGGCGTTCCCCTGCTCCCTCATCAGCAGGTGGTGTCTCACCCCGCCCAGGACCACGGCCTCTGACCCCTGCAGTAGTTGGACGCCCACGTCCCCGCCCTCGTCCTCTACCCCTAGCCCTCGGGTTAAACATTTTGAAAATGAAAGTTATAACTTTAATTTTTTTTTTACTTTTTTTTGTGTTTTTTTTTTGTGTTTTTTAGTTTTTAAAACCAAATGATGCTATCCTATTGCTATGGCTATTTTCTAGCCAACTATGAAAGCACACTGCTATGCCAGATGAGATGACGCTGAGTTATGAAAAAATAAACGTAAAATAAAAAGTAAATGGCAGACTGTGCCTAATTTCAATCCAACCCCTAATAAATTGTCCCACTTCGTTCTTTGCGATGGATATGTGCGTCACTAAGCGCTAAACACAACGGTCGCAAGTCTCACTGCAAATTCCTCACAATATGGTAGTAGATGCACTACAGCAAGGCCAGCCACCAGCAGATCAACCAGAAATAAAATATATAACGCTATTGTAGGCCTAAGTAAGCCGTTTGGATTCTCCTATGGCTATTTTCTAGCCAAGTATGAAAGCACACTGCTATGCCAGATGAGATGATGACGCTGAGTTATGAAAAAATAAACGTAAAATAAAAAGTAAGTGGCAGACTGTGCCTAATTGAAATCCAACCCCTAATAAATTGTCCCACTTCGGTCTTTGCGATGGATATGTGCGTCACTAAGCGCTAAACACAACGGTCGCAAGTCTCACTGCAAATTCCTCACAATATGGTAGTAGATGCACTACAGCAAGGCCAGCCACCAGCAGATCAACCAGAAATAAAATATATAACGCTATTGTTGGCCTAAGTAAGCCGTTTGGATTCTCCTATGGCTATTTTCTAGCCAAGTATGAAAGCACACTGCTATGCAAGATGAGATGATGACGCTGAGTTATGAAAAAATAAACGTAAAATAAAAAGTAAATGGCAGACTGTGCCTAATTGAAATCCAACCCCTAATAAATTGTCCCACTTCGGTCTTTGCGATGGATATGTACGTCACTAAGCGCTAAACACAACGGTCGCAAGTCTCACTGCAAATTCCTCACAATATGGTAGTAGATGCACTACAGCAAGGCCAGCCACCAGCAGATCAACCAGAAATAAAATATATATAACGCTATTGTAGGCGTAAGTAAGCCGTTTGGATTCTCCTATGGCTATTTTCTAGCCAAGTATGAAAGCACACTGCTATGCCAGATGAGATGATGACGCTGAGTTATGAAAAAATAAACGTAAAATAAAAAGTAAATGACAGACTGTGCCTAATTGAAATCCAACCCCTAATAAATTGTCCCACTTCGGTCTTTGCGATGGATATGTGCGTCACTAAGCGCTAAACACAACGGTCGCAAGTCTCACTGCAAATTTCTCACAATATGGTAGTAGATGCACTACAGCAAGGCCAGCCACCAGCAGATCAACCAGAAATAAAATATATAACGCTATTGTAGGCCTAAGTAAGCCGTTTGGATTCTCCTATGGCTATTTTCTAGCCAAGTATGACACACACGGCTATGCCAGATGAGATGACGCTGAGTTATGAAAAAATAAACGTAAAATAAAAAGAAACTGGCAGACTGTGCCTAATTGAAATCAAACCCCTAATAAATTGTCCCACTTTGGTGTTTGAGGTGGATATGTGCGTCACTAAGAGCTAAACACAACGGTCGCAAGTCTCACTGCAAATTCCTCACAATATGGTAGTAGCTGCAAATAAAAAAAAAAAATGTATAACTTTATTGTAGCTTTAAGAAGGGCTGTTGGGTTCTTGTAGAATCACTCCTGCCTAACACTATTCTAATAGAACAGCCTAACGCTTTCCCTGACCAGCAGCAGCTCTCTCCCTAGCGGCATCCAGACACAGAATGATCCGAGCAGCGCAGGCAGGGGCTAGTCTATTCCAGGGTCACCTGATCTGGCCAGCCAACCACTGCTATCGACGTGTAAGGGTACCATGTCATGCTGGGTGGAGTGCAGAGTCTCCTGGCTTGTGATTGGCTCTGTTTCTGGCCGCCAAAAAGCAAAACGGCGGGAGTTGCCATTTTCTCGAGCGGGCGAAGTATTCGTCCGAGCAACGAGCAGTTACGAGTACGCTAATGCTCGAACGAGCATCAAGCTCGGACGAGTATGTTCGCTCATCTCTAGTAACAAGTAATAGGTAATCATCAGCAGTTATGAAGACCGCCTTTTATAGTGTGGAACCTTAATTTGCTTTGGGGTAGAATATTAAAGAGGCAGCAATGAAACTATCCATGACACAGTAATAAATGATAGCATCTCATGCAGAACATCTGTGGATGCAAGTTTTTGGGAGAACATTGATGAATATTTAATGGTCAATAAGTAGTCAACTTTAAGTACTTAACATGCAAAATGAGTTGTTGGAAGGTAAGGTTGTAGCAGAATGAGGAAGGTAACATATTCTTGATCTAATAACTTTGTCAGAAAATAAAGGTTAAAGTAATTTTAACCCCTTAACGCCAAACGCTTTAACATATCCAAGTGATTTTGAAATTGTTTTCTCGTGACATTTTGTACTTCATTATAGTTTAAAAATGTTGGTGGTATGTGTTGCGTTTATTTATGAAAAAAACAGATGTTTTTATTGAAAATTTGGAAAAAGTCTCCATTTTTTAAATTGAAAATGTTCTACTTTTTCCATACATAGTCATAACAGCAAAAAAACTTGATAACTAACATTAACCGAATGTCTGCTTTATGTATCCATGGCTTTTTATTAATTCTCTCATTTTTGTAAGTTGTTATGGGGCTTTGAACTTTAGGTACGATTTCTCAAATTTTCATAAAGAACACATGTATGTAAAACAACTTTCATGAAGTTTGTTAACCCTTTAATTATTTTACAGATAAAACAAAATCGGATGCAATTTTTGAAATTTACATTGTTTTGGCTAAATGAATATGTTTTTCAAAAAATGGACAAATTTTCAGTGGATAAAATACCGAAACTGTCCACCAATTTTGATACCCAATTTCTCCTGAGTGTAACAATACCCCGTATGTGGTGGTAAACTGCTGTATGGGCACACGCCAGGACATTGAAGGGAAGCTGTGCCATTCAGAGCAGATTATGCATTGTCCCTTTTAATTGACTATACAATCTTTATTTTTGGGGAATTTTGGACAAATAAGGGCTTACTATTTGCGACATTAGATACACTTTACAATTACTTCATTTAAGTGGGTCATTAGCTCAATGATGGGATTTTATTAACTCTTAAATGTATGTAGGAAAAATTGTAAATTTTGTTTTCCTTTCTTCTTGTATCGTTTTGGGGCCATTCACCGTACCATAAAAATAACATATTATATTTATTCTATGGATCACTACGGTTATGGTGATACCTCATTTATATATTTTTTTATATGTTTTTACAATTTTACTGAAGAAAATCTAATACAGAGAAAATTTCATTTATTTTGGTATCGCCATCTTTACGGAGATAAAACAGTAATATTTTTTGGTTGACAGTGCTGGTTTAGGGCTTATTTTTTACATGTTGAGTTGTCCTTTTCAGTGATACCATTTGGTGTACAATAAATTTTTTTGATAATTTTTTTAGAACATTTTTGTGGAGGGATTTAATGAAAAATGTACATTTTTGGCAAGTTTTTCGGGTTTTGTTTTTACGGCGCTCACCAAGCAGGTCCAATAATGATACTGAGTTATTGTACAGATTGTTACCAGATTTGATACCAAATATGTGGGGGTTTTTTCTTGTAATTTAGTGCTTTATTTACTTTATTAAATATATATACACTCACCGGCCACTTTATTAGGTACACCTGTCCAACTGCTCGTTAACACTTAATTTCTAATCAGCCAATCACATGGCGGCAACTCAGTGCATTTAGGCATGTAGACATGGTCAAGACAATCTCCTGCAGTTCAAACCGAGCATCAGTATGGGGTAGAAAGGTGATTTGAGTGCCTTTGAACGAGGCATGGTTGTTGGTGCCAGAAGGGCTGGTCTGAGTATTTCAGAAACTGCTGATCTACTGGGATTTTCACGCACAACCATCTCTAGGGTTTACAGAGAATGGTCGGAAAAAGAAAAAACATCCAGTGATCGGCAGTTCTGTGGGCAGAAATGCCTTGTTGATGCCAGAGGTCAGAGGAGAATGGGCAGACTGGTTCGAGCTGATAGAAAGGCAACAGTGACTCAAATCGCCACCCGTTACAACCAAGGTAGACAGAAGAGCATCTCTGAACACACAGTACGTCGAACTTTTAGGCAGATGGGCTACAGCAGCAGAAGACCACACCGGGTGCCACTCCCTTCAGCTAAGAACAGGAAACTGAGGGTACAATTTGCACAAGCTCATCGAAATTGGACAGTAGAAGATTGGAAAAACGTTTCCTGGTCTGATGAGTCTCGATTTCTGCTGCGACATTCGGATGGTAGGGTCAGAATTTGGCGTCAACAACATGAAAGCATGGATCCATCCTGCCTTGCATCAACGGTTCAGGCTGGTGTTGGTGGTGTCATGGTGTGGGGAATATTTTCTTGGCACTCTTTGGGCCCCTTGGTACCAATTGAGCATCGTTGCAACGCTACAGCGTACCTGAGTATTGTTGCTGACCATGTCCATCCCTTTATGAGCACAATGTACCCAACATCTGATGGCTACTTTCAGCAGGATAATGCGCCATGTCATGAAGCTGGAATCATCTCAGACTGGTTTCTTGAACATGACAATGAGTTCACTGTACTCAAATGGCCTCCACAGTCACCAGATCTCAATCCAATAGAGCATCTTTGGGATGTGGTGGAAAGTGAGATTCGCATCATGGATGTGCAGCCGACAAATCTGCAGCAACTGTGTGATGCCATCATGTCAATATGGACCAAAATCTCTGAGGAATGCTTCCAGCACCTTGTACGAAGAATTGAGGCAGTTCTGAAGGCAAAAGGGGGTCCAACCCGTTACTAGCATGGTGTACCTAATAAAGTGGCCAGTGAGTGTATATATTTATAGGGAATGTTTGTGTTTAGGGGATTTTAACTTTATTTAATTAATTAATTTTATTAATAAATGTTTATATTTAGTGGGATTTTTTTACTTTTACAGGTTGGCTTGAACAAGCGATGCTCTGATCGCTTGTTCAAGCTCTTCTTCACCTTATACAGTGTAATACAGATGTATTACACTGTATTATGTGGCACAATGAGCAAGCCACGCAGGACCCGGCTCCCGGAAGAAGTCGCTTTTCCCCTGGGCACTAGCAGACCCCGGGGATGACAGCGGAGGATCGGACCCCCCCCTGTAAGCGCTGCGTGACCGCGGTGTGTAAGGGGTTTATACCCGCTATCGGAGGAAACTCAGATCGCAGGTACTAGAGACGGGTGCCAGCTGTAACCCCATGCTTCTGGTACCGGCTCCATTCAGAAGCATGACGTAACAATACTGCAAAATGCGGGAACGCACCTCCCGCCATGCAGTATTATTACGTCAAATGTCACGAAGGGGTTAATACAAACTTACTCAATTGAAACCATCGTTAATGGACATCCATTGTTCCTTTACATTTTAAGTTCTTTTGGACCTTTTATCATTTGTTGTCATGTGGGTTGACCAACTCTCCTCTGAGAACTGAACACCTATATCTTTCCCTATGTACTTTCCTTATATATTCTGTCAGCTTTGGACTTGCCTTCCTTTGCTTGAATAATATATCATACTACATTATATTATGGTATATAATTGCTCCATATTCATATTTCTTATTTTGTATGACATTTTATTTTTTGCTTTTTGTGTTATGGTCCCACATGGTGTGCCATTCTGGCCTGTGGGATATTTATTTTGGTATTCAATACTTATTTTCAGTTGTTTGCGTTATACTGTATTGCATTTCTTATAATTATATTTTATTGTTTATAAAATTGGGTTAGGTGCTGTTGTCTTCATGGGCCCATGGTGTGTGGATAGAATTATATGATCTTATATTTTTGCACTTTATGCACTCCTAAATCATGCATTTAACCCCTTAACGCTGAAGCCACTTTTCACCTTCCTGACACGGCCCATTTTTTCAAATCTGCCCTGCGCTTTAACATATCCAAGTGATTTTAAAATTGTTTTCTCGTGACACTTTGTACTTCATGTTAGTTGAAAAATTTTGGTGTTATGTTTTGCATTTATTTATGAGAAAATCAGATATTTGGTGAAAATTTGGAAAAATTCTTGATTTTCGAACTTCAAAATGTTCTACTTTTTCCATACATAGTCATAACCGCAAAAAAATGTAATAACTAACATTCACTAAATGTCTTCTTTATGTGTACATGGTTTTTTAAACATCCTCTTATTTTTGTAGGATGTTATGGGCCTTTGAACGTTAGGTGCGATTTTTCACATTTTCATAAAAAACGCAAAATCCTGCTATTGAGGGACCTGCTCAGGTTTCAAATCACTTTGAGAGGCCTAAATAAAAGTAAAACCCCATAAATTACCCCATTATAGAAACTACACCCCTCAACGTACGTAAAACAACTTTTATGAAGTTTGTTAACCCTTTAATTGTTTTACAGGGGTTAAAACAAAATCAGATACAATTTTGAAAGTAAAATTTTTTGGCTAAATGAATGTGTTTTTCAAAAAATGTACAAATTCTCAGTGGATAAAATACCAAAACGCTCCACAAAATTTGATACCCAATCCCTCCCTTGTATAACAATACCCCATATGTGGTGGTAACCCGCCGTATGGGCACACGCCAAGGCATCGAAGGGAAGCTGCGCCATTCAGAACAGATTATGCATTGTCACATTTTATTGGCTATACAATCTTTATTTTTTTGGCAATTTGGACATATTAGGGGCTTATTTTTTGCGACATGAGATGCACTTTACAAATAATTCATTTTCGTGGGTCATGAGCTTATTGATGAGATTTTATTAACTCTTGAATGTATGGGTGAAAAGAAAATTGTCAATTTTGGTTTCCTTTTTTTTCGTATTTTTTGGGGGTCGTACACCGTTCACTAAAAATACTATATTATCTTCATTCTATAGGTCACTACGATTATGGTGATATCTCATTTATATAGTTTTTCATTTATTTTTACAATTTTACTGGATAAAAACTAATATAGAGGAAATCTCATTTGTTTTTGCATCGCCATCTTTTCGGAGACGTAACTTAAATCGTTTTTGGTTGACAGAGCTAGTTTTGGGCTTATTTTTTACGAGTTGAGTTGTTCTTTTCAGTGGTACCATTTTGGCGCACATAACTTTGTTTGATCACTTTTTAGAACATTTTTGTGTAGAGATTTTATGAAAAATGTACATTTTTGGCGTGTTTTACGGGTTTTGTTTTTACGGCGTTCACCGAGCGGGTCCAAAAATGTTTCTGAGTTATTGTACGGATTGTTACGGACGCGACGATACCAAATATGTGGGGTTTTTTGGCGATTTTGTGTTTTTTTCACTTTATTGCATGTGTATAGGGAATATTTGTGTTTAGGGGACTTTAACTTTATTTAATTAATTCTTTTTATTAAAAAATGATTTTATGTAGTGTTTTTAACATTTTTTATTAACTTTTACAGGTTAGCTTGAACAAGTGATCCACTGATCACTTGTTCAAGCTCTTCTTCACATTACACAGTGTAATACAGATGTATTACACTGTGTAATGTAACACACTGAGCATGCTGCACCGGCAGTCCCGGGGCTGCGATCGGAGCAGCGGACCCCCCCGGTAAGCGCCGTGGGGGGGACCGATTCTTCTCAAATGCCCCTAGAAATCTCCGATCGCGGGTGTTAGAGGCGGGTGTAGGCTATAATATATAGTAGACACCCGCAGCTTCTGGCGTGGGCTCCGTTCTGGAGCCGGCGCCAGAAGCATGACGTACTATTACTGCATTTTGCGGGAACGCACCTCCCGCCATGCAGTAACAGTACGTCAAATGTCGGGAAGGGGTTAAACAACAATTTAATGTTGTTGAATTATGTAATATATTATATATAATAACTTTTGAATAATCATGGCTTGACACTCTCCGTTTACATGGTGTTATTGATCTACTTTATTTTTGGTGGATATTGCCATTTTTCATTCGTTATTCTGTTTTACATTAGCACAATTCACACAACTCTCCAACTTATTAATTAATAATTCACTTTCCTCTTATTCAACATTTATTCCTTTCACACTACCAGCAGTATCCGCTATGCATTATATATGCAATTTATCCATACTTGATTCATACATATACTTCAGTTTTCATTTTCCCACAGTGTGCAGTGCAGGTGCACATGACCTTGCTGTTTCAGGTTCTTCCAACGGCGTCCATGTGCCTGCACCGTGACATCCAGCTGTGTAGTTCCTGCCGGTTGTGGCACAGGGGCAACATCCTCCACCAGGGCCTAGCCTTTTCTTGGTGGACTGGAAACAGCCGGGGCCCAGAATACCGGAGTGGCTGGCTAGTGCGGCCCTAGACACGCGGTGCTTAGCATGGGGACCGGAGGGCTGACCTACAGCCTGGCAGGTCTCCAGCAGGTGGTGTGTGCAAGAAATATGGAGGGAGAGGCTGATACAATGGTTTCTCCCTGGGGCAACCTCTAAGGTGTCTGTAGGATGAGTCCATGGGTGGTAAATGGGGGAGCCCATGGTGGTAAGCAGCCATATCCAGGGATCAGATGGAGGCAACGTTGTGCAAATCAACTTACAGTTCTTTATTGGAACTGTTAACAGCAGATTCTTTGATGTTGGAGTGGTCATGGAGAGTTGGTGCACGCAGCCTAATAGTACATGCAGGCTGGGCTAATTCAGGTGTGGGGGAAGTGGGGGAAGTGGGGGAAGCTACGGTTCTGGGCTTAAGTCTCCAGACTTGCCCTGTGTGCCAGGCAGTAGACCGGAGGCACCAGAAGTTCCTGTGATTGAATGCTGTGGCAACACTGAAGGTGTGCTGCCCACTCTCCTGACCGAGACCTGACTCAAAAATGGAGTCTCTCACTCTGACTCTTGTGACAGGACCAGGGGAAAAGTGTTAAATGGTGTGTATGTTTCCCCTTAGGTTTCTGTCCTACACTATCTAGGGAGCCAAAACCTGTTCTGGAAGACCTGGTTGCTGCAGTTTGGAGTGTAGGGCTTGGTCCCTACTTTGCTCAGCCACTCCAGGTGTTTGAGGTGATTGGGGCTAATCACCAGCAGCTCTGAGATGTTGCTTTAAAAAGTCAGAAGCTGCACATGAGGAGTTGCTCTCTCTGCTCCTGGGAAAACCCTATATATGAGTTGCCAATTGCTGTATGCTGTGGTTGGGAAGCTGTACAGTAGGTACAGTTTCTTGGTAGTGAGGAAACTACTTTATTGTATAGTTAGTGGCCAGACGGCCTAGGATTTTATTTCTGTATTGTTTTTGTTTTGCCATTTTTACTGCTTGAAGTAAATAAAACTGGTTGAGGCCAGTTGCACCCAACTTGTCTGGAGTGGACTGTGACTGCATTGTGCCAAAAAGTGCTCGTCTATCACAGGAGACGGTGATCCCAGAGCTAATCCCGTTACACTCTGCAGCCTAACCATGTGCTCTCAAACAGAAGGGGTTTTTATACTCCCCCTGGTCATGTGGTAGCACCTCTTCAATCACACTCCAGCATTCATAACAGACACGTCATTGGATAATTAAATACACCAGTTAACTGTTGCCTGACCAGCTCCTGACCTGGAGAGGGCACTATTTGCAACTACCAGCCTGCCTACACAGGTATTCTCTATCATATATTTCTATATAAATATCAGACAAGACACTTATCCCCTCAAGCATGAGGAAACCACTTTCATGTCACAGTTTGGTGGCATCATCCAGAAAATTAACTTTGAAGTGAGATGTTAATTGGTTCTATAAAGTCATGGAGGGGGAGAGCTGAAGTAAAACTCTCCTTGCCTCCCACTTCCCTACTGTAAATGACATCAGTAAGACTTCAATAGGGCCAATTAGTTAGCTTCCTGGATGCAGGGCCATCAATTACAGTGAAGGAGCAATTCTGAGGTGTTGAGAGCTTGACTTCTGTGCTAATGTCTGCATCTCCATAACTTTATTTCTTTACAACTTCTGTATGATGCCACCATATTGAGCAATTATAAAAACCTGATCTGGAAGGTTTTAATCTTCATACAGCATACTGGTAGTCAGTTTCTGCTAACAGGTTCCCCTAAATTGACCAGTTAAATGCTAGGTCATTTTCGCAGTTTATAGCCAGCAGTTTTGTACATTTTTAGTAAATTTTGGGTATTTCTTGGTAACACAATGGGCCTTATTTTCAAGAAAATGTTGTTTTAACAGTTCCCCTCTCCTTCAGCAGCATTGACCTGCAGATTATGCAATAGCTTTTTTTAAAAGCTCATTTCAGAGTTCCTTGCTAACCTGCATTATGTTTAAAGTCATCAGGAGGATAACTATAAGGGTATTCTACATATAAATATTGTCACTTTTTAAGTTTTAATTTTCTATTTTATGCTCTCTATAACATCTCTATTTACTTACCAAACTGTCCACATCAATGCTTGAATTTACTGCCCACTGTAGAGTATTCATGATATTCATGGCCAGAGTCAAAACAATTCCAACTTTTTCTTTTCCAGCACCTGAAAGGCAAGAATTGAAAATCATTGAAAAATAACATAGTATATGTTCAAATCTGTACTAACATTTGTATTCAGGTCTGGATTTTCCTTTGGTATTCATAAGCCAAAGCCAGACATGGAACAGAAAAATCAAATATACACTTCAAGGATTTATGCCTCTTCGGTACTTGGATCCACTGCTGTCGAGCAGCAGCTGTTTTACCACCATTCACATGCAATGTCAGCTAAGTTTGCAAATTTAATGGAATAACTTTTGCCAGTCACAGTTGTCAGCTAGTTATCTCCAAAGGTAACACACAAGCTAGTCAATATAGTAAATACAGGCGGTCCCCTACCCGAATTACAGACATCCCCTAGTTTAAGACAGACCCCTCTGCCCACCGTGACCTCTGGTGAAGCTCTATAAATGCTTTACTATGCTTTACTATAGTCCCAGGATGCAATGATCAGCTGTAAGGTGTCTGTAATGTCCTTTTTCAAGACATTTTTTAAAACTGTTGAGGTCCATATATGAAAACACATCGAAAATCTGGCACATGCCATGCTCAATGATCCATTTTAAGACTAATGTGTGACAAAATGTGGACATTTTCCATTGTAAGTTTCTCTCACCACATGTTTTATAGTTTCAAGATTAGATGTTTATAGGTGCAGCTGCATGTAGTTAAATCTTGACAATTTTTATGAATTACATTAAATTACAGATTTCTTAAAAATAATGTAAAACCTTAATTTTATATAGTCATATATGTTGGCCAACAATGGACAATGAACATTCTAGTCACCATTATAACCCACCCCCCTTCAAACCTTTTTCTGAAATTGAAATGGCTGACAAAAGTCAGCTTATATTGGCATATGTACTGGTTAGCAGAAATGACTAATATTACATCCTCTAACATTAGGTAATCTAGCTGAAGAACAGTAAAAAAAAATTGTAGTGAAGTGTACCTGATGTTGCAATAGAGATAAATGCAACAGAACAGAAAAAGATGACAAAGATCATTTCAATAGTCATTTGGAACCATCGAAGTGTGGACAGATAGAGAAACCAGTTTGCTGTGTGTAAATTCAGAGCCTTATGAAAAAGGGTTTCAAAATATGGCTGCCGTCCAAAAGCTCTTAGAGTCCACAAGCCCTTCAAGCTGGTTATCAAGTGAGTGAAAATTGGGCTGCGGGCTGTAAATAGAGAAGGAATATATTAATTGACATGCATAATCTACCACTTATGTCCATAAAAACATTGATTTTTTTGGCTTATACAACTAATAACAAGAGTCTTTAAAGATAACACGAGTATATAATGACAAAGTTACAATGTTACAATCTTTTGGACATGTTTCAGCATCTTTTTTTACTGCACTGCTATGGTTATAAATTTTCATTTGCAATTTTTGGAGGAGGGTGCAAAATATTTAGCTGGTGTAAGCTGTACATACGTATATCCCATTCGTATCGGACCATCACAGTGAATGGAGCTTTCTGAGGAAGGGAAAGCTTGACTTCAGCGTTAAACTCTCTGCCACCTTGACTTCATAAAAGCAATTTACACCTCACTTCAAAGTTCATTTGTTGGATGATGCCACCACACTGGGCCATGAAATAAACATGCGTTAGAAGCTACTCAGCTGCTTGACAGCATACTGGTAGCGGTTTATTTGGCCAATTTCTGATGACAGGTTCGCTTTAAGTTCACCAACTTGTTTTTACTATCTGGTTTTCCTGAGAAACTGTGCCAGGACTGAGAGCACACAAAATAATCATGATGTAGCTTAAAAAACTCCTTTATAGGAAAGTATAAATGTTGTGGTTCATGTTCCTTTCATGGTCCAGTGTGGTGGCATCTTCTGGAAAATCTACTCTGAAGTGAGAGGCGAATTGGTTGTATCAATTCATGGGGTTGGAGAGTTTAGCACTGAAGTTCTCCCTTCCTCAGAAAGCCTCCTTCACTGTATTGAGATTCCTGCATCCAGGGACATCACTAACCATATCTACTGGTGCACAATGTCAATCACAGGTGGTGATTGACATTGCTAAACTCTCCATCTCCATAACTTATTGCAAGTCTCACTTCAAAGTTGCTTTTCTTGCTGATACCACCAAGATGGCTCATGAAGAGTAACATGAAAGCTGTGTTACAAGAAATTTAGGAATATGGTATGTTAAAAGCTGGATAAAAGTAAAAAAAAAATGGTCTAAAACCTTCGCAAGTGCTTGAGAATAAAAGACATCAGACTATATACATTCACTTAAAATACATAGTGAGATGGTTTAGCGGACCATTTTCAGTTCTTCCACAACTAGTTTTCCATCTTCTGTCGGCAGTGCTGAGCTGAGAGGTAGGCAGGAGGTAACATTTTGAGTGGTTTTACACAGCTACCACTCATCAACAACTCATCAATCTAATATAGAAAGCTGAGTGTATGTGTCTGTGTGTATGTATGTATGTATGTATGTCCGCTAAAGGAATCTGCACCATCACGAAATTTTCACCCTGCACTTTCCAAAATCCACTTATTATCCACCATATACGGGATCCATTGTCTGCTGCTGCTGTGGCAGTTCCAAGTTGAACGGCATTTGGTTGCTATTTTACCACAGGTCATTAATATGAGCTCTGAACTTTGATTGGCTACTTAAGGCAATGAGTAGAAGACAACTTATGTGTGGTAAGATGGATAGGGACAAAACTGTAAAACTGTTCCAGTTGCCAATGGAAACCAATCAGAGATCAGCTGTAATTTTATAAACAGCTTTGCAAAAATGAAACTTGAGCTCTGATTGGTTGCAACTAGAGCAGTTCTGCTCTCTGCTCTCAGAGCAGATATTTACTTTCCGAGCAACACTGGGAGCTACAGCTAGTAAAGTATAAAAATGTCTACATGCAGATATTCTCTGATCTGGACTCTAGTTACCTAATATCAACTTTGTTTCCCAACCATCCCCTGCCATTTCCTATTTTTGTACCATGCTACAATCTTTTAGTGGCTATGGTTTGTTCTTTTGTTATTCTCTGGTTTGTGATTTTGTCCTGACACACTCTCCTGGTTTTGATTAGGTTCACAGACTTTAATTTTCACCCCCTTTCCATATCCTTCACTTTATACAGTGTAGGGAGGGTTGCCCAGTTGAGAGCCACCATTTAAGGCTGTTAACAAGTAGGCAGGTACAGTTGGGGGTTTCATGTCTAAATTATAAAAAAATATGTACATACTAAAGCTTTGGTATGACCTGCTCAACACTAAAGGGTGCATTTTTGGGATGAGCATCCTGCACACTTACCCTTATTACACACCTCATCTGACAGCATGTTTATAGATACCTGCTATGATTTAGCACCTGCTTACTCCTACCTTACTTTCCTATAAAATATCTATATGATCTAATACCGCTCTGAGATTCTTTCAGTCTTACTAGCAACATTTTACCATGAAAGTCCCTTATTAAGAAGGGTAAAGGATTAGAGGAGCCCTTTTTCCTTTTCCTGTTCCCCTTTCAATGATAAAATAATATACTTTCATGTAAAATTTGTTGAAAAGTAAGTGACCGTTTAGGAAGGTACAAGGAGACCACAGTTGGTATTCAGCTGGGCAAATTATGTCTTCTGTCCATGTGTACTATGATTTGTTTTTATAAGCTAAAAAAACTAAGGTTAGTTTATGTAACTTGTTTTTAAGGCCTTTAGCTCTGTAATAGAAATACATAATGTTCCACAAAAAGTGATCTACCCAGTTTTCACCAGGCAAACTAGTTATAAGTGAGAGTTTTCATTCTTTTTACATGACAGTATCTATATGGTATGTGTCAATGCAGAATGAGTCACAGACAGTTCATGTGTCCTAATACTTTATTGATAAGGAAAACTGTGAAATAACATTCTAAGGACCAGGATAGAAACATATACCATTAGTTCAAGAAGCACAACTCTAATTCAAGCAGAATGTTTCAATAAAATATAAGTAGAAACCTGATTTCTATAGTAAATTCTGTACTATATTTTCATATTACTACAATTTATTTGAATAGTTAACGTTAGAAGTTACCTCTATAGCCAAAATGATAGGGGATAGTGGTCATTTCAAACAGGTGACTTTTATACATTGGCCTCCTAGCTACCTACACAAACTAGGTTGGCAAATTTCTCACTTAAGTTGTGAAGTCTGTGAATATAGAAGAATTTAGGGTGTGTGCCTCTATGAACAATTGTTCTGTCAATCCTCATATGTTGACATCAGCATTAGAACACCCTCCTCCCTGCATTCCATGTGATCAACCTAAATCAATATGTATATTAGGAGGAATAAAGGGACTAGATAATACTGTGTCACCAAGAAAGTTATATTTGCATTTAAGATAATGTGTCTCTGTTGCCCTTACCTTCAGATTCTAATTGTTTTAGTTGCTGGGAGGTGTGCAGAAAATATGATCTTAGTAAAATAAAAGCAACAATCACAGGAACCGTAGCCAAGAAGATGTAAGGCTCTAGAATGGAAACCACTGTGATCGCCCCAATCACAATAAGTACCAACTGTTAAAAGAAAAGAGGAAATATTTTCACATGGATTACTATATTGTAAGAACATACATGGAAATTTGTATTTGTTCAGTGGACACTAACCACAGAGAATGTCCACACTGTCTACTCTTCATATCAGATACTACATCACCCTGTGTGATGGACAGTTTATAATCTATACCATATTGCCTATACACTATATACATACACAGTAAATTTATGTAATATACTAAGAGATTCATATCTAGAATATATAAGGCATAATTTACTTAGTTACATAGTGTACAATGTAAACATCTTAGGACACATAATATCCCGTATATACTCGTGTATAAGCCGAGTTTTTCAGCACAAAAAACGTGCTAAAAAACATCACCTTGGCTTATATACGAGTCAATGAAAAAAATATGTAATACTCACCCTCCAATGCCCGGATCCCCAGCGGTGGCTCCCGATCCCCGACGGTGGCTCCGGATCCCTGGCGGCGGCTCTCGATCATGAACCCGATGATAAGCACATTAAAAAAATAAACCTAATATTCACCTTCCGGCGATACTCACTCCCGATCCCCGGCGGTGGCTCCTGGCGGCTTCTGTCTTCTTTCTTCTCTTGCCGACGGAGTCGTATCCATGCGATCTCCCTACCGGCGCTCACTATGATGCAGCGGTGTTGCCACTGATGACGTCATCAGCGGCAACACCGCCGCATAATAGTGTGTGCCGGCGGGGAGATCGCATGGACGCGACTCCGCCTGCAAGAGAAGAAAAAAGACAGAAGCCGCCAGGAGCCGCTGCCGGGGATCGGGAGTGAGTATCGCTGGAAGGTGAGTATTAGGTTTATTTTTTTAATATGCTTAACATACAGGGGGCAGGCTGGCTGTATACTATATGGGGCTGGCTGGCTGTATACCACTTGGGGCTGGCTGTATACCACTTGGGGCTGGCTGTATACTACTTGGGGCTGGCTGTATTCTACACCCTCGGCTTATACTCGAGTCAATAGGTTTTCCCAGTTTTTGGTGGTAAAATTAGGGGTCTCGGCTTATACTTAGGTCGGCTTCTACTCGAGTATATACGGTAAGTAATACAATAAATATGCTGTGCTTTGTTTTAGAACTAACAACATTTCACTGTCCACAATTCATTCTCTTACTTTGAAGAATTTAATATAATACCTCCTATCAGATGGATATGGTGCTCATCTAGAATAGGGAATTGTACCAGGAGTGATTTTCAGCTCTTAATAAACCCACTAGCACTCATTATTTTAATGGGCAAGGTATAATCAATATTTTTCTGTACTGTTAACATAGGAAAAATTTACAAGCTGTGCACCCCAATTCAAAATCCCTAACAGAGCCTCATATACCATGTTAATTTGCCTGGTGTTAATCCCTTTCCAACATGGGGTGTTAAAGTACTGCAAGTCAAAAATTGACTTCACGCAACATGCACAAGTGCTATTGTACTGAGCTTATGTCATCAAACAATTGGTACCAATCCCATACGCTGCTAGTGTCAGCTGTTTATACCAACTAACACCTTCCTCTAACACCCACAACCAGGGATAAATCAGATATTGGATGTTAACCCCTTCAAGAGGCTTCTGCATGTCTGCCCCACCTTGGACCTCGGGGCTCTGATGAAAGGCCCCAGGGTCGAATGATGTCACTACATGTCACATCCGGCTTCCAGAAGGATCTTACTGTAACTATCTGCCCATGCATTAACATGCTCATACAGTTGCCATACACTCCAATACAGCATTACAGTGCATAAGCTTGTAAAAAATAAAAACGCTTTCCAAAATACACTTGTTAACCATCATCTACAGGAGCCATTGTCTGCTGGCTGCTGTGACAGTTAGCAACCAATCACAGCTCTGCTTCTATTTTGCCGAAGGCCATTAATATGAGTTCTGAGCTTTGAATGGTTACCATAGGCAAAGTATAAGACAGCTTTTGTGTGAGGCGATATGGATAGAGATAGAGACATAGAGAGAAAGAAAGAAAGAAAGGAAGAGTGAGAGAGACAGAGTGAGAAAGACAAAGAAAGATATAGAATTAAATAGATAGAGACATAGATAGATAGTCCACAGAAGAGGCAGCACTCCAAAAATAAAATGAAAAATTGGTTAAGTTTATTCCTTAGCTGAATGCAACATTTCCATGTTAAACGTTCTTCAAACATTCCATCCAGCCATTGAATAAAACTCACCAATTTTTCATTTTATTTTTGGAGTGCTGCCTCTTCTGTAGACTTACATACTAATGGTTCAGACCAGGAACCATGTGGCTTAGCTCCCCCCCCCCCCTCTTAATTGGGTTTATGTTGTGCTGCTCTGGATTTTCTTTGTTTAGATAGATAGTTATCCTTCAAAAAATGGTGGCACACCAAATAGGTAAAAAAACGGAATTACTTTATTCCAACAGTAAACAAACCCCGGGGTAGAGCACCCACCTTTTCTGTACTGGTGCAGCTGAATACTTTGTAATTAGATAGATAGATAGATAGATAGACATAGAGATAGATATAGATAGAGAGATATATAGGTAGATACAAAGAAAGGTAGATGGATAGATAGATAGATAGATAGATAGAAAAAAAATAGCAGAACAGTCCAATGAACAAAATGAGGCGTGCTATCCTGTATCCTTTCAGCTAGTAAAAATCACCCTTCTTCAAATAATAACACAGTGTTATTTACCCCAAAAATGGAGTGCATAGGTTCTACTACACAAACCTCCTTTGGTATCAAAATGGAGCAGCAAGCAGCCAAAATTTTAAAGTTTATTTCAAAGTGGAAACGTTTCAGTGACCTCCACCTTTCTCACCTTTCCTTGACCTTCACAACTTTTGTTCAAATTATATATTAAAAAGTCAGACGTATTAAAAAGGCAAAACTCCTGAGACCTGATGGTCGGGTTCAGCCGTCTAACCCGGACATATTGCTGGATTGGTGTCCGAACAGCCAATCTGGCAAATCGACACAAATAGCAACTAGCCATGTCCAGCAGAAAACAAAATAAAGAAAAAACTCCAAGAGCACAAAGCCAAAACAAAGGTACATGTGACCTGTTGTGTTTTTAAACAAAAGGCTATAACAAGTGAAAGTAAATGCTCTCAATGATACAATATTACAAAATAATACAGGTACAATAGTTATACATTTACACATTTCATTTGGCTTACTGCTTAACTTGCCTGTATGAAGTCGAAAATTGTTAGAGGAAGCAGATCATCTAAGATAGCAATATCCTTTGAAAATCTGTTAAGGATCCTCCCTGTAATTTACAAAAGAAACAGACAATTCAAACTTGTTGTTGAATTTTCCATATGTAACATTAACCCTATGGACCACCCTAAATTAGTTTTAATGTTTAATGTTATGAAACATAGTCGATTTTAATATATGGATTATGTAATCTACTTGGTTTAGCTTTTTTAGTTTTTGCCACTAGCCTTGAGAAAATTGATTAGTGAATAAAGGCAACCTGACATTCAAATTAGCCCACCCAAAATAAATACTTAATTGAAAACTATGATGAGAGAGACAGTGGTTTTGTGTGATTTGGCTCTGCAACAGCATTAACCGCTGGCAATACACTGGCAATATGGAGAGATATTAACCTTGCTCCTTATCCCTCTCTCAGGATTACTGTTCGGCCAGGTTTGCAATGTCAGCCTCAGTGAAGGGGGCAGGGTAGCTTGATTGTATACTCCAGCTGCCCGCCTCCATGACTGAAACAGAGGAAATCAATAAAAAAATTTTTTAGAACACTGGTGGCTTTAATCCCATGGATAAAGGCATAACTGGTACATGTATAAAGTTACTGTATGTGGTTTGTGGGGGTGTCCCTGGCAACAAGTTCTCTTTAAATATTTTAAAATGTCCATAAGAAAACAAAATATTGTGCAAACTTATGTATAAATCTTTAATATTCCAATCTTCAAGAAAACTGTAAAATACAACTACAGTGTTCTGTAAATATACCACAAAGTATATTACATGTAACAGATGAACAAAAGAACGCAAGCAATGAATAGTGCAGAATATAGAAAATAAATACCTGAAGGTTTACAAGGCTTTCCAATAGCAAATAAATGATAAAGCACAGTTTCCATAGGCCATAGGACAGAATGTTTCCAAAGAGAGGAAAAGAAAAAAGAAAGAACCATAGAGTCATAAGCAATGTTCAGCGTGTAAGAGTTCTATGCCCACAACACGGCGGTTTATGAACATACCAGTTCTCATTGTATTGAAAGTAGACATTGGAGCATGGAGAACGGCATTTAACATTTTCTGATGTAACACCTTGGAGACAGATATGAGACCGTGCACCAGTGGTAAACCACGGAATATTCCCATTGCCAGCAGAGAGTCAGCCACACCGACATAAATATAAAACACGTAGTAATAACTAGTCGAGGTCACGATTATTGGTGCCTTAGAGGATTCATTTCCACTAGTTGTTTTATTTGATTCAGGACTGCTTCTAATAAAAGAAATAGACAAACATGTAATGGATGAGAACATGCATACTTGAATTTTCTTAATTAATAATTCATTATCATTATAAATATGTTCTCTACATTTTTTTAGATTTACTTCACAGCAGGAATTTGGACATAAGAAACTAGGAATATAATCAAATGATTTTAATGTGGCTGTGTAGTAAGCACTGAATACAGTATATATCCCAATAATTGTTTACTGTGGTCATCTGATGTTACAGCATGGTTATTAATCTATGAAACCCTAATCTATGGCCATGTGCTCACACCATTGTAGTTGTGCACTCCCACCTTGAAATTAGTTGGTAGCTCCAAACTATGGATCCTACTCCTACTTCTTTTTAAAATGTGATTATTGAAATAATTTTGATAAAACTATATGACACATAGGACTTTAGTTTTATTTAATTTGTATTTTTATGAGTAAGTGTACATTCAGGGAAAGAATGTCATTTGTTCCTCACAATTCCTCTCCCTCAAATAAATCCAGCCATGGATAAAGCTTTAATACTAAGGATACTCAAATGTTGATACCTCCCAAGTCGGAGGCCGTGTGAGTCAACTAACAGTGCTACCTTTAATCTTCTATTGGTCTATATGAATCGTATGCAGTACTTTTCTCAATTTTTGCTTCATCCTGTTGGCGGGGGGTTAAAATGCTATTTCTCAACTATGATGTATAGCCACATATGGGCACATTTATGTATAGTTATTGTAAGACAGCCTTGGGTTCCTTAGGTACCATTAGCTTTGCCAACATGATCAATGTTACGATATCATTTGTTATGATGTCCCAACTAACTTCTTCTTATATGAGTCATATAAACTCATCAACAGGAGAGTATTAAATCTTCAGTCTTTAACTTAAACCATAGGATCAAAATATACTTACTGACCAAGGATTGACAGACCTGTCAAGGAAGCAGCAACCTATTAAACAAGTAAAAAAAAAAATCATTATTATTTAGTATAAATTTGCTGTTTAGATATCATTTTTTTAAAACTTTATTTATTAAATAATTTTCATTTTTATGAAACAAAAGAACAAAACCCCAATATAGGGTCATCAATACAAACGTTGGATCTAGGACCCATAGGAAAGAGGGGGAGGGAAAGAAAAAGGGGAGGGGGGTTCATTAGGTCGTTGGGATTTATTTAGTTCCAGTTGGCAGCTTTAGTCCTTTCTGACCAGTAGTAGAGTCTTCATTCAGCTTAATGGTCCAGAACCACAAGGTAAAGGCTGACAGATTAACGTCTTTACAAGATAGTTAAATCAAATTCCGGGGGAAACGGATGGGGGGGCACAATACAATTAACACAAAATGAAACCAAAGAATCATGACACTTCCTAGATACCACTGCTACCAATCCTGATCCAATTCAGTCAATTTCCACAGGGACATCTGACACAAGCTGTCATTCCTGGTACCACACTGTGTTCACAAAGTAGTTTCTAATATCTCTCCTCACCTCTGATGATAGCACAATGATAAAACTTTCCCAAGTGGTGAAAAAGGATTGCACTCGCTTTTCCCTACTCAGGGAGGCTTCTATCCAGTCCATATGCATTATATACGTGAGCTTATTTATATATCATTTTATAATTTACTCTACAAGTATAGCTTTACCAGAACTAATGCAAGACACCAGTTTATTCTGTATATTGACTTGACATCTATAGGTAAAATAAATGAATTGTAAGGATAAGATATTGGTGAAATAACTTTGCTTATTGTGGGCTAAAAATAAAATATTCTTATTTTTAGTCTCAATACTGATGGAGAAGTGGCCTGACGGTTTAGTGTTTATCATTTAACTGATCAGACTGTATATCTTGTAAGACTGACTATCATTTCTGTAACCTAGTATTTCTAACCACGTGGGATAAGAAACACACACTAAGCCTATTTGTCTGAAGGATCTCTATGCACAAATACAATAACTTTCGGATTGTATTAGTAAAAAGAACTCCCCCTATACTTGTACATAGACTTAAAGTTCTACAATAGTAATGTGCACTGACAAGTTATAATTATTCACCGTTATCCATGCAATATTGCAACAAATGTAGATAGCATGATTTCCTGCAACATCACTTTTTGCTATGTAAAAACACAGAATTCCCCAAATCCTAGATTTGAAATACAGGTCACTCACAGAGTTACTTTTACATACCTCTGCTAGAAAAATCACTAAGACAAGAGTAAGAATATAGATAAGACTCTTATGTGCAGTAGCGTATCTGAAATAAGTGTTCCAAGTAGTAGTTGGCGTTGCGCTGTCTGTGTCATCGAGGAAGCATTCCTGTACAGTATGAATCAAATAGTGCAATTAGTTCATGATAACAACTTCTCACACTAGAAGCAAACATTGTTACTACTATGGCTTCATTCACTGCTTAGATGCCAAACTCATTTTTATATAAATGTAACTGCTGTTTAAAAAGTTCTTCAATTTATACATTTGTATATTAATGCCATGTTGATAGTGTTTTTAACAGTATTAGCACTGCATGAATCCCATGTATAATAACAAATATAAACCAGAAAGAGAATTTTTTTGTCATGTGAATATTCAACAAATAAGTACAAATATCTATAAAAAATATCAGGACAATATGCTAGTAGTGTAGAGGGTTAGCCATAGAGAGCAGAAGAAAAGTGAAGATATCAGGCAATACCTTTTTGAGGCTTGCTTAGTATATTTGATGGGGAGTTTTCAAGAATTCTAGTTCTCTTAATCAAATATGATGTGATGTTATGTTATTAGCATCATGTCTGATGAAGAGAAATAGTATTCTTGAAACCTAACCATCAAATATACTAAGAAAGGTATCCCTGATTTCTTCATTTTTCTTCATGACTTTATCCTAGCATATCACTAACAGTTTATCACTTATGTAAAGTGAATCATGCCTAAGCTGGAAATATATAGTAAAAGGCTTCCTTTATACAGGATGTATGGTTATACAACAGTACCGTCAACCTTTGTGTGCATCTCATCACCAATCACATGCAGATTACAATGGAAAAAGACTGCCCAGCTCATGCACGAGGATGTGGAATCCATAGCTGTGTGCATTAGTCAGTATAAGTGAACGGCTATAGAAAGGGCTACTAACACATTTCCTAATTTCCTTGTCGTGTGCATGAGCCCTAACACAGGTTCATTCATTGGTTTCTTTGGGATGTATACCAGTAAAATGTGGCATAGAATATTACATTATTTGTTATGAGCACTCTATATTTTATTATATACTTATTCTCTAAATGTAGCAGCTAGCATTTTTGTACGTTAAGTAGTCTACCTCTAGTCAAGTTATGGCTCTGCCAATTAGGAAGTAAGGATTTTAAGGTTTACGGTAATAGTAAAATAACAATTCCAATACAAGTCCAGCACCATGGTAAACCACAATGAGCAAGAGGATATAAGTAACTAATTGAGCATTGAAGGATACGAGTACTTAGCATGAAGTACATCTATTTGAGAATCATAAACCACATGAAATGTAAAAGTAATTTCCAGCACTCACTTCAGATGCCACAAAGGGATTGCAATTTGTTAATTTGTAGACATATGTTAAGTAAATACCTCTCCCAACTGTGGATGGAGCAGTTTCAATGTTTTTGCATCTCATCAGCACAGTTTAGGAAACTGGTTTGGCTAGGGGAGAGGCTATAAAAGAAGGTCAGGGAAGTCTCCAAATGTCTGCAAAGATGGCATTTAACCACAATTTTTCCTTATGTAGTTTAGTTTCTTCCTAAATGGTACCCTGCTACTAAAATCTATAATGATTTTCTGTTATCTTCTGGGGAATACAGCAGCAATAATAATAGAAGAAGGTCTGCACTAGCTGAAGTGTAGAATAAAAAAAATACAAAATGTATTTAATCCAACGACATGTTAAATTTTTATGTAGTGCCAGTGCATGGCTAATAAAGTGTATATAATTGTATTATACAGTTCAAGTAGTGCGTACAAATACTGGGTCTACTAAACAATAAATGCTCAAGGTACCTGCAGTCTGCTCCAGCTACTTTATGACCTTTAGCTCTTTATTATATTCCACTCTGAGAATAATAATTATTAGATATTTAGTTATGGCTTATCAATGTTTTCTATGTTCTTAAAACTAAATCTTAGTAGCAACAGACCTGTTATTCAACTATAGATGTTTTTCACCTCTGTGAGTTCAGTGCTAAACTGAATTGTGGTCAAAGTTGGCCATAAGCCTACATACTCTGTATTTATGTATATTCTTTCCCAATAAAAATGTTTGGAAAAAAAAAAGATGGCCAGTAGCCTAAAAAATTGTAACCCCTAGCTCTTTGCTATAAATTAATGACATAACAACAGTGATCCCAACACAATACAACCCAAAACACAGGAAAACAAATGCATGTAAGACAGTTCTTTAAAACTTGTAAAGCAACTTTGATTTTGGCTTTCTGCAAGCAGAAATTAAAGGACATCTACCACTACATTAGCATACTTACCTCTAGAGGTTGTTTAAAGTGTTTTTTATTAACGTTAAGGATTTTGGAATTCGTCTGTAAAGAATTTTCATAAATTCATGAATGAACCTGAGGTACTCAGACTGACCTCACCTGAGTGCCTCATGGCTCCGCCATCCACTAAATAATACACGCCCTGCCACCACTCAATATACAGCCCTCACCTCGCATACTTTTCATACATTTCTTACGCAGCCGCACCAGTAACCTGCAGGCTGTGCAAGAAAGGTGTTCTCGTGAATGCGCAAGATTTGAAGACAGATGGCTGATGTTACTGGCTGTGTATGAAGAGTGGGTGGGACAAGGGCAGTATATTGAGTGGTGGGGGCCGTGCATAATTTAGTGGACAGCGAAACCATGAGCCACTCAGGTGACGTCAGTCTAAATGCCTCAGGCTCATTTACATATTTTTACAAAGTTCTTTTCTTATGAATTCCAAAGAAAAACACTGCCAGCAACCCCTAGAGGTAATGAGCATGCATGTGAGGACATTCTACCATCAGTAATCTGGTGAAGGATGTCTTTTAAAGACTCCTGCACAAAGCAAAGTTATGGATAAAACCCAATCTAGTAGAGCACATCATTCCCGAAGTTTTCTATAACAGAGCTATTGTTCTCTATAAGGGCGCTACTGTAAATAGACCCTTTGGACAGGCAACACCTTTCCATTTGTCTTGCCTCGCCTACCTAACCAGTAGGGGACCAAAGTGAAGACACAGAGACATGTACAAGACAAAACAGATAAAAAAGGACATCAAATCTGAGTCAAAGCCAAGAGGATAAAGACCGTACAAAAACACAGGGCAAAAGTCTGAAAACAAGTAAAGGGTCAAAATACCAGAATACAGAATAACATGATAACCAAGAATTTACAAAGTACTTATACTATAGCAGGCAAAGAACCTAAGGCAGTCCGACCTCTTATGTGATGTCAGAGTCATGGGCCAAGGAAATGATTGGACTAGAACTCTAAAATTCAGACAGGACAGAACAACAAGGGGGCAATGTGGGTGGAGAGAGATTCATTCAGTGAGTTAACTATGAATGAGCCAGTGTAAGAGACTGACAGGTGTGGTGCAATTCAATGAAGACTGCCAGGGAATGGAATATACTAGTGTTCACACGAACCAAAAAACAGCATGAATGACATAACAGCACATTCTACATCATACCTTACGTACAAAGGATGACAGAGCATAGGTGTAACACAATACCTTTTTTCACATGGGCTCTATTTGAATATTGTTGTAAAGAAAAGTTATATTATCCAGACATTTCAAAAATGATGAAAATGTAAAGTAGACATATTGGAAATGTTATTCAGCAATTTATTTAGGTGGTAAATCTATCTGCCTGAAAACGCAATGATTTCGAATTTCGAAAATGGCAAATTTTTCAAAAAATTCATAATTTTTTCTTTTTTTGGAAATAAACGCAAAACTTATCAGCAAAAATTTAACACTAAAATGAAGTACAACATTTGGGGAAGAAACTATCTCAGAATTGTTTAGATAAGTAACAGTGTTCAAACGTTATAACCATATAAAGCGCCGCAAGTCAGAAACCAAAAATTGGGCTGAGCCTTAAGCTGTACAATGGCTGCGTCCTTAAGGGGTTAATAACTATATTTATGCTGAGATTTGTTTTTATTTTTTTAAGTTTATTTGGCGTGAAGGTTAAAAATAGTGAAAAATGGGTTCCCCGTTGTGGCACACATAGCAGTGACAGGGAAAATAATAAAAGGTATGTTTCCCTAGATGCCCCAAAGACTGTGGCAACTAGGAATACAGTATGTCACTTTGCCCCAGGTTCTGGTAGAAAGTCATCTGGCAAAGATAAGCTTTCTTTTAACTGCAAACAAAAATTTGTGTTTACATATTTAAATAATCATAAAGCACAAAACAGAGAAGCATTAGGCTATTGGCTGTTTTACTATAGCTAAACAAAAAACTTATATACACTGTAGATAGATCAAAATTAGAGAATAACAAATAATTTCCTAAATGTGAAGGAAATATCCTAATGTGAGTAAAATAGAAGGACACTGATTTTTGATATCTGCAAGTTATTGATGTTAATCTGGCACCTGGTGCTAATTTCCTTAATTATCTGACAAACCAAATTTAACTGGCAGCCTAACTGTACAGTTTGCATCAACTTGGCAAAAATGGTGTGTTGTTCTTGAATCTCTCCAGCAGCTGGTTGTCTAGATAAAGGCCAAAGGGGTGATGCTATTAGTTGTAGCAAGATAATTTGTTTGTACCAAGGCTGTAATTTCTAGAATATTGCATCTTTACAGCCTAACAAACTCATTCAAGTCCCCAAGAAGGCTGGCCACCCTCAAAAGACAAAAGAAGGACAGGACAATGTGGAGAATCTCCATGGGTAATTGTTTAAACACTGCATCTAGAATTGCTAGCCAGCACAGCACAGCAACAGGGTAAAGATATGTCTAATTATACAGTGTCTTGATGTTTAAGAGCATTTGGACTGAAATCCCACTCTGCAGTGACCAAACTTCTGATTAGCAGAAAGAATCAAAAGACTTTGGCTGAGAAGCCATGTTGTGATTCACATTTCATATTAGTGATGAAAGCAAGTTTAATTTATATGAATATGATGGGAAATATTATGTATTTGTTGACAAACTGGAAAAAGACTGAACCCAAAGTGAGTGAAAGGTGGTTGAGGAAGTGTCATGGCTTAGGGATTGTTTTCTGTACCAGGGAATAGAACTCTCATACAGCTACATGGTAGAGTGAATGCAGGTGTGTATCACAACCTTATTCAACAACACCAAATATATGCATCAAATTAAAAAAAACCTCTGGAAAATCCTTGGCGACAAAATTATGGCAAAGAAACCCACAACATTTACAAAACTGTAGAAAAAGCTGAAAGAAAAGTGGCCCCGGAAGAACCTGAGAGGGCAAAACCTAGCTCGGGCAAGGTGGTTTGACGCTTTTGAAAAATTTCTGATATGCGTAATTTTTAATCTTGTTTTGTGAGTATATAAAAATAAAAACTTTTACTTTTTACCCTTGTAATCCGCACTATCTGTACTCCCAGTATAGGACTTCGGGGCACGGAAGTGGAACGAGGTCTATGGTGGAACCCAGTACGGAAAAAGGACAGAGAAACAGGAGGAATTACTTCAGGAGGAACAGGAGGAACTCTTCAATTTTTAACCTACCAGGGATTTGGTGAGATTGTCCTTTGGGGCTGTTATGCAAAGACAATGCACAGAGTAGAGCACTAACATTTTGGGATTTCTTTTGACTTGTTGGCTAGCCTGGGGAGTGTGCCCATTTAGTAGCTCCTCAGATTTTAACTCCTTAGTTTCAGAATATCAAACTATGTGAAGAATTGAAAGAAAAGTGGACCAAAATCTCAACAGAGCAGTGTGAGAGACTAATCAAATGTTTATCAACGTAGATTACGTTATTTGATCTCCAGCCGATTCCTCACCCACTTATAGGATATCAGTAAATAATATTTCTATTTTAGGGATTTTGTATGGTCCCTTGAACTCCTTGCTGTAACAACCAAATTGAAATGTCTATATCCAGACACCAGAAAACTCATTATTGAACAAATTGATAGTAGGAGCCTATAATAAGATTTGTCCATACCTTTAAATCTTCCTCATTAATTTCTTCACTTATTTCCAAGACACTGTCTTGCGAAGATCGCCTGCTGTAAATGTCTAATTCGGGTGATAATTTGGATTGGGGGGCCACAGACATCTTCCTAATAGATGTTGCCCTGCCAAAAGCACCTTGATTTTGAGAACCAGATGTACCTGTCATTAAGTTTAACACAGATTGCCTTCTTCGACCATGAAAAGTTGGACCGGTGTTAAGAATGTTACTTCTAGGCAGAATTGCTTCTCCTTGCTCTGAATCTGGAACTAAAGAGAGTTTTCTTTCCTCTGGCTCAGTTGGAGACTCTTCTTCTATTCCACCCATTTGTTGTTGAGACTTTTGCATGATAGAGAATTTTCGACTTGATTTCCTTGCATTAATAATGGAATTTTTTCTCTTTTCCTTAAGGTCGGCAGCTTGTTTGAACGATTTATTTTTTACTTCATTTCTAACAACTACTGGATCACTGTCAATGGAGAATCTCCTCAAAGTTTCTGTTAATATTGAGTTTCTCCTTTCAGCACTAAAGTTATCAAAAGCATCAAATCCCATCAGCTGAGAACTGAAGTCAGGACGCTGATCTTGAAGTTCTGCAAAAGTTCCATAGAAATAACAGCTGCCTTCATGCAGAAGCAGAATTTTGTCCGCTTTTTTAAGTTGCTCTAATTTTGAGGTAACAAGAATTCTGGACTTGTTGGCCATTAGCTTACAAATGCAGCTAAAGGAAACAAAACATCTATTAAATATCATGAAAGAAAATCAAGTATTCACACATTTCATAAATAAATACACTTAAAAGTTATTCCAGAACTCAACAAAATGAAAGTTACATGCAGGGCCAGATTAAGGGTGGTGCGGGCCCCTGGGCACAAACTGTTGGGGGCCCTTCCAACAATGTTTTTGGACGTATATAGCCTGCTAGCCCCCTGTAGTATATAGCCTGCCAGTCCCCTGTAGTATATAGCCTGCCAGTCCCCTGTAGTATATAGCCTGCAGCCCTCTGTAGAATACAGCCACCAGCCCCCTGTAGAATACAGCCACCAGCTCCCTTTAGTATACAGCCCCCTGTAGAATTAAGCCGCCAGTCCCCTGTAGAAAATGGCCACAAAATAATAAAGTTCATACTTACCTCACCTTCCCTTCCAGTGATCCCACGACGCTGCAGGCTCTTCCTCGCTCTTCAGGCAGCTGCCGGCTGCTGAAGACACAGCTGCCATCACTGGGGGAGATCGGCAGTGTGGCTTCATCACTCGCCGCCGGGGTCCCATCACAACTTGCTGCCGCAAAAACAGTGCACTAGCGATCTCCCCCAGCAATGGCAGCTGCGCGATGCGGACGGCCCCGGGCTGAGCTGAGTCGCTGACTGTCGGAAACTAGTGGGGGCCCCAGGGCTCAAGCCCCAGGAGCCCCTCCTTTAATCCGGCCCTGGTTACATGACACGGTTTTATGAAACTCTCCAATATATTCATAACAAGAATAGCTAAAATAGAGCCAGTAGAATCCATAATGGCAATATGAACAGAGTATTTTAGCATGGAAATTATCCAGTTATTAAAAATAAATGGCAGTAGAATTGTAATGGCAAAAAACTAATCCAGCACCAGTGTTCAAGATGTCCCTAACCAGTCCATTTATATATATATATATATATATATATATATATATTTACATTACATCATCAATTCTGTTCAATACCAATTGTTGACATAAATGGGCCCCATCATGACTTGTAGCCCTGTGTCACCTTTTCCTAAAGTGGTTCTACTCTCTGTGTTACTGAGCCCTATTGGTAATAATAATAATCTTTATATATATTACACCTTCATATCCCGTATCTCTTTACAAATCATAGGGGACGTATACAAATAAAATACCACATTACAGAGTACAGTCATATGGAACAATAGTAGTGAGGGCCCTGCTCGCAAGACCTTACAGTATATGAGGATGAGGGGGTTACACAAGAGCTTACAGTCTACGAGGATGAGGGGGTGACATGAGGTATAAGAGCTTGTATAATGTCCAGCCATTCTATATAAGGAAACAAATTAAAATTAATTTAATAGATAAAAATGCTGCTTCTTGAAGCAGCCATCAGCTGCCATCTTATCTACAGTCAATGTAACTGCAGAGAAACCTGGAGCTTGGTATCTATCTGATGTTTGCTGGGTAACAGACGGGAGGAGGACACAGGATAAGTTAGTAAAGAGAGAGTTGAAATTTAATGCTGTTAACAAGTGTTATAGGCTTGCCTAAAGTACGGGGAAGGGCATTCCAGCTCTTGAGAAGTCCTGGAGATGTGCTTGAGAGGTTCAAATTAAGGTAGAAATTAATCTAACATCACTGGCAGATCTAAGAGAACAGGTTGGGCAATAGACTGAAATGAGAGAAGAGAGGTAGGGAGGTGCAGAGCTTTGTGTGTGAGGGTTATTATTTGAAAGGCGACGGTCAACCAGTGCGGTGAGTGGCTCAAACTGGAGGAATCCGTGTAGCATTTGCTTTGAAAGACAAGCCTGGCTGCTGCATTAAAAATAGAGTGGAGAGGAGAGAGTTTAGTGAGTGGAAGAATAAATACTAGGTAGTTACAGTTGTGTAGTTGAAAGTGAATCAGAGCAACAATTAGCATTTTAGCGGTTTCAATTGTAAGAAATGGACGGATTCTGGAGATGTTTTTGAGATGCATGCACAAGAACAAGCAAGAGATTGAATATGCTGTGCAAAGGAGAGGTTGGAGTCCAGCACAACCCCAAGACAGCGGGCCTACTGCCTTGGTGTTATAGTGATCCCACAGACTGACAAAGGTCAATTTAGGTCAATAGAGCAAAGCATCCTGACGAGGAGCTGGTGGTCTACAGTATCAAACGCTGCCAAGAGATCCAGAAGAATGAGTAGAGAATAGTCACCTTTGGATTTAGCAGTAAGGAGATGATTAAGATTTTAGAAAGCGCAGTTTCAGTGGAATGCATAGTACGAAAACCAGATTGTAGGGGATTGAGGAGGGAGTTAGCTGAGAGAGAATTGACCAGGCAATCGAGGAGTTTTGAGATGAAGGGGTATGCAAAAAGGGGATTACTGTGTTTTGGTTTTGTTTTGTTTTTAACTGTGTCCCATGCAGTGCATTGATCAAAAAACACTGGTGATATTTGCAATCAACCAATAAATGGGCCACAGAAATGGCACTTATTTGCAGAATGGAGGAGCTCTCTGCTGAAACTAAAGGTAGATCCACACAATAACTATTGGACAACTTTCATAATTAAATACTCTGTTCATATTGCCATTTGGGGTTCCATTGGCTCTATATCAGCTATTCTTGCTATTAATATATTGAAAAGTTTCATAGAACCATGTAATGCCGCCCTGGATATTGTTCCAAGACACAGACACATTCTGGTTTCTCCTTGGGTGATGGGCGATGGCGAGCAGAAGAGAACTGGTATATTTATCAGCTACCCTCTCCTTATCCCACTTGTGATTCCATTTCCTACAGCTCATTTTCTTTGTTATTTTTACATGTTTTCCTCTTCTCTGCTTCTCCTCATCCTATATTTTGTTGTTGATGCAGTGTTACTCTTACCGCTAGGCGAGCCCTCAGGAACCACTTTTAGTCCTGTGGGGCTTACAGGTTCTTGTCCTTTTATTCACTAGATGGACAAGGGGCACATGCACTTCATTGTTTGTATGTTTTGTACAGTGCTAATAATAGTGTTTTTGTCTATGTACACAGAAAAACACCACAGATGCCAAGATCTCTATGCTGCAAACTGTGGTTATTTCCTAATCTTACAACTGCCAAGATGCATTATTCCTACAGTCAGTCCTTCATGGGGCCGCAAGAAGACAACACAATTATCAACCTTGTTTCTCCTCTATAGAAACATAATGTATTACTGGAATGGATCACTTTTCAAAACTAATTTCTTTTATTATCTTATCATAACTTACATAATCTTCATACTGAATAATGTAGAAGGTATGGCTATCACAAGTCTGCCTCTACAAAAGGGAACTGCATGTATTATTAATGTAAGTAAGAGCTATGCCATACAAACACATCACACAGCCCATAATGGAAATTGTCTAATAAGTTCTTATTTTTAAATTATGTATGATTCAAATGGGACTTTGTGGTTCCTATCACCATCTTCCTTCCGGTGTATGGAAGTGGATGGCTTGCGACACAATTTTTAAGTTAAATACCATGGTTTGTCTGAATCCGTCGGATCGTCCGACTGCCTGCCCCCCGATTTGTGTCACATGAAAGCCGGCACATTTATGACTAAATCCGAGAGCGGGACCCTTAGTAAATAAGCCCCAATGTGAACCGAAATGTGTTGTAGACGCAATGCGAACGCAAATGTGAAGGTAACCCTAATGCCATTTAAATGCAATGTTAGCACAAATGCAATGTAAGAGCAACGTGAAAAACAAATGCAATTTTACCGTGATGTAAATGAAAACACGATATAAAGCATACACAATGGGGCAGATAAATGAAAAGTGTCCTAAGGTAAGACAGTGTAGAGTTAGACTAGACGGATGTACTGCAGTACAGTTGTTTATGGTGGGAGTGATCAGAGACACTAGGGTTCAAGTACCCAAGGGGGTCTTAAGATACAGTAAAAATAAAAATAAAAAAAACAACAAACTAAAAGTAAAAAAAGTAAAATCATAAACATGTTAGGAATTGTTGTGTCTGAAAAGGCCTGATCTATCATCTATCATATGTCAGAATCGCCACTTTTTTGCAATTTTGCATCATATAAAATTCTGAATAAAAGGTGATCAGAAGGTCATACAGTCCCCAATATGGTAGCAATGAAAATGTCTTCTTGTCCCGCAAAAACAAAAATTACACCTTAGATAGCTCTGTAGAAGTATGAAAAAGTTATTAGAATTGAGCAAAATCAAGATTTTTTTGTATATAAAAGGTTTTAATTTAAAAAAATATTTAAAACGTATATAAATTTGCTATCGCTCGGATCGTACTGAACCAAAGAATAAATCTGAGGTGTCATTTGGAGCACAGTTAAAATTATAAAAACAGAGCCCACAAGTCCACACTTAAGGGGTTGAGATTGTCGAACTTTGCAACTCCTATTAGTTGGCTTACTTTACGCTAGAAAACTAGGACAAAATTCTTTTGGGTCAGAATTACTTTTGGCGCACAGACCTTTTTGTCATGGAGCCATGTCATAAAGCCATGCCAATTTTCATAGTCCACTCGAATTAGTCATAGGATTGCCATAAAACCCAATGGGAGTCATTTACTAAGGGCCCGAACTGTGTTTTTCTGACGGGTTATCCGAAAATTTCCGATTTGCGCCAATTTTCTCTAAATTGCCCCGGGATTTTGGCGCACGCGATCAGATTGTGGTGCATCAGCGCCGGCATGCACGCGACGCAAATCGGGGGCGTGGCTGTACGAAAACCCGACGGATTCAGAAAAACCGCCGCATTTTTTTAAAAAAAAGTGTTGCTTGACACGCACTTACCTGCACCCACGATAGGACGGTGAACTTCAGTGCATTCCAATGATCTTCAGCGCAGCAGCGACACCTGGTGGACATCGGAGGAACTACCTTAGCGAATCCCGGCAGAACCCGAATCCTCCGCAGAGAATGTGTCGCTGGATCGCGAATAGACCGGGTAAGTAAATCTGCCCCATTGTCTTAAACTCATTACAAATGTGGTGAAGACAGTTTCTAGTGCAAATTACCACAGAATTCCGCAAAAGACAAACTAATAAATCTCCCCCAGTGTAATCACAAAAGTGATGTAAAACTGATGTAAACATAATTTACATTGCATTTGTGTAAACATGATGTTTACATGGTATTTGCATTCACATCTCTTTTACATTCCCTTTGGATTTACATGGTGCTTGTTTCTCCTTTGTGTATGTGATTACTTTGCATTTGTGTCTGCATAGTGTTAACATCACATTTGTATTTCCACGGCGTTTGCATTGCATTTAAACGCACATCACATTTGTGTTCAAATCACGTTATCATTTACGTGCATCACATATGCGGTAACATTGCATGTTGTGCTCCTGCAGCGGGGGACTTCAATCAGAATTGCGCCCTTTGTGTTTACATTGTGTTTGCATTCACCTCGGGTTTACAGCGAATTTGTGTTTACATCACTTTAATATTAACATTTCTTTTGCATTTACATTGACCAAATTACATTCACATTTATCAAAAACTGTGTAAACTGCATTAGGCGCAGTTTGCTTGTGGAGTGTGCAGTGTGTGCAAGATTTAGGAAATGTGGACTGGAACGCACCTTTCAGTGCAGAATTCTGTGTCGCTTTGGGTATAATGCGATCATGGACACTTTATAAATACTTGTGCAAACAGTTTGCATTAAAAAACAAAGTCAGACAAAAATCTGGTGCAGGGGCTTTAATGCCAAAATGCCCAGTTAAATGCGCCGCACATCGGAAATTGTCGGTATATCAGTCAAAAGTGCTATCCACGGACCCTTAGTAAATGAGCCCCATAGTGCAGTTTGCCTGTGTAGTGTGCAGAGGCGGCCAGATTCAGGATTTTTGGTGCCTGTTCTTCATTCTAGGAAAGTGTGTATAATGGTCAGATACTAGGACTGGTATCTTAGGAACTGTGGGGGCTAGATAGAAAATTCAAAGTACCTCTTAATCTGTGTAGCAGCACCGAAATATGAAATATATTTATTGGAAAGCCTTATTGGATGATTTCCTTTTTGCCAAAATGTAAATCAAATTTTGGTGAAATTTCATCAAGAATGCCTAAAACCACATGTGTTATTTTTGATCCAGGTGTGGGTGCTTTTTTAGATTTTAGTGAACATGATATAGCGTTATGCAAAATGACAAGGAAACTCAATGGACCCATTATACTCTATGGGTCTGTTAGTTATTGAAGTAAAATAGTGTTGAATGGGAAACTATAACATTTATTTGTCTTTAATTGTATGATGATAGCTAGATAAAATTAGATCCAATTTTAATGTAAGCACCAGAATTACTTAAATATTTACAGTACCTTTCAAATATTTCCTTTTCTGTAAACAAGTCAAGATAACTGAACGGAGAGTCCAATAAGTAAAGGTCTGCATCTTTGTAGACAGCTCTAGACAAATAGAAAAACACCTTGTCAATAAGATCAACGGCAGGTTATGCAAACTGTGTAAAGTAATCTAAAAATATTTTTAAAAATTACAAAAAAATGTGTTCTATTGTACAATCACTACAACCACTGTCACCAGATATTATACAACTAAACTACTACCCCCATTATCAGGTAGGGAATGAAATAGCCTTTTCAGCATTCCCTCTTTTATGTTAATACTTGCCAGTCCAAAGTAATATGCATATGAGCTGAAAAGAGGGACTTTTGTCTCAGATGAGTCATTTATGGAGGCTGGAAGAGGATTTTCACTTCAGCCACTACTATCTTGGGCTTGGCAATGCCATGTGTTTGTGTCATATTTAAAATAAGACAAGCAAATCGTCCAGTTTGGACGTGTGTTCCCAATTGTCACTAAAATATAACTTTTAATAATTTCTAATTTAAAAAGTGAAAATTAGTAGTGTACAGCGGATAGAGGGTGAAGGTACAATTCCAGCACACTCAGGTTAAAATTACAGTCAGATGAGTTGTTAGAGCCTTACTTTTCTCAGTGTCAAATAAGTCCTATGAGTGTTTTTTCAGTGTATTAGTAATATTACGAGTCTGTATTTGACTTCTCACTATGGTCTGATTAGTTAAAAGGACTCAGGGAGGAGAGGGCATTCACCCCTATCCCTGCTGGTGAGCCTCCATAGGGTATGTGTGGGGGTACATAAGTCCTCCCTATTTAGAGGCAGATTTCACCCATATACTGGTCTCATACTCTAATGGTTCGTGTAGTCCTCCCTCTCTTATCCCTATTTAGGAGTATTAGTAGGTGTTTTATAAATTCTGCACTCCGATAAGTGCTCTATAGGCTTTTACATTCAATAGAATTCAGCTATGTTAGTATTCCTCTTTTTTGGCTCTACAACTCTGCTGCTGATCTAAAATCCTAAAGGTATAGCCCCCCCCGACATGTTTCACTGCATAGAGCAGCGTCCTCAGGGGTGCCTGAGGATTATAGCCCCGGCACCCCTGAGGACGCTGCTCTAAAACAACACTCCAAAGTCCAAAAGTCACTTAAAAGTGAAGTGTATTGTGGATGTGGCACATCCACAATACACTTCACCTTTAAGTGACCTTTGGACTTTGGAGTGCTGCCTTCAATCTATGGTATATCTTAAAAGGTACATTTACAATTAGTAGGTTTCCTTAGAAAATAGTATACTAAAATGTGAAACCGTTTTTTTCCATAATTTTCATCATTTTTCATATTATTATTTGCCTGATCTAATTGCATAAAACAATAATGTATTCTGAATAAAACAATATAAAATATATATGTATGGTGAACTACAAATGTAATGGTTATTTGTCTTTACAGTTAAGTCCATTGCTGAAACTAAGAAAATGGCCTAGTATGAAAGGGGTGAGTATAAACTCATAATAGTTGATGGTAGATGTCCTGAGCAGAGGCAGTGACTGGGTGACTGATGCCTTCTCCCTTCCTGCACAGTGTTCAGATTGGTAAATATGGCACAGACAATTTTTGATACCCCCTTCCCTGCCGGATACATCAGGAGGCTGTGGGCTCCTGATGTATTTGGCAGGGCGACCTGCCCGGCATACAATCCGGCGGGGCCTGGTGTCTGTGTCAAGGTGGTTCACAGCAAACTTAAAGAGGAACTGTCAGAGTGATTTGGGACCTAGAGATAGCGCTCAGCGCATCTCTAGCACTTCCCTCATCAGCACTGCAATTCAGTAAGGCTGAATCAGTACACCCCAGCTTCACTGCACAAGGGCTATTAAGTAATTTTGATTCTAAATAGTAATTTACTGAGTATTCATTATAGTTAAGATGTTCTATGATATACATAGCAGCCAGAAACCAGGGTGACTATTTAGATGACTGCCAGTTACTGGGAGAATTGGCATACATAGCGGATTACCAACACCACAGGAAGTAACTTTATTATAAAAGTGGATTTGCTGTGTCACATTTATCATGACCAAGGAAATGCTGCTATAAGATGTGGTGCTGGAAGCTGTAAGAATAAGCAATCACCGTCTTACCGTGCTAAAGATATTCTTGCCCGCTGACCTCCACTAAGTGTTATTCCTCCTTCCCCTAATACAGTATTATCTTTTTCTGGAAACTTTGAAATGTCCTAAAAAAAAAAAAAAAACATTAGAACAATAGAAAACTGGCATCTTCTTTTTTCATATCTTTATTTCCTTAAAAATAAATTGCAAAAAAAAGGTGTACTTACCTCCTCTGGTGCTCCAGGTGTCCCGCGCCTGTTTGTTTACAGAGGCCTGTCACCTCAGCATCGACAAATCACGGCTGCAAGGCATGCCACTCATCCTCTGACCCAGGGGTGTATCAGGCACAGGGACATGGTGACAGGTGGTTGTGCCAGATAGCCGGAAGTTGTCTCATTAATAAAATGTCCAGTAGTCTCACCTCATTAATAAAATGTCCAGCAGAGCCCCCTCATTAATAAAATGCTCACAGAAGCCACCTCATTAATAAAATGTCCAGCAGAGCACCCTCATTAATAAAATGTTCCCCACAGACCCTTTAAAAATAATGAAATCTGTACTTACCTACAGTTTCCTCTTCTCCCCACAGTTCCCTTTCTCCCCTGGCTCCGGTTTCTTCTTCACCCTGCCTGGCAGTGCGGGCAGAGAGGGCATGTCTATGCACTGTGCCTGTGCTCATGTCCTTCATATTGTGTGCACTGGCCGAGTGCATAGTTGAGCCTCTGCACTGTCAGGAAGCTGCTAGAGCCACAGGGAGAGCAGAACCTGCGGGGGAATGCCAGATGTAAAAGCTAAGTTTTTTTACATATTGAAAAATTGTGCTGAAAAAACTTGCCTTATATTTGGGTATATACATATACTTTTTAAGCTTAAAATAAAAGTTGTTTCTTAAGGCAGTTATTCACCATTTGTACTTTGCTAGTGTTGCTATTTGTTGGTAGTCTATACTACCCGACTACTTGTACTAAAATTCACTTCAAGCATGTATAATAGTATTAAAAATGTCTGCATTTAATTGCACACTAAGATTGTGCAGATACACATTAGGTATGTACTGTAGCTGATGCTTGGATTTGTATCTAAAAGTTAGCAATAAATAAAGTAATGGAAAACGCAAATGATATTTCAACTACTACAGGGAATAGTTCCTTATATCTTTATACAGAAGACATGATGGTGCTTATACAAAAAACTGGAGAAGCAACAGGTAAGACAATGAAAACTAATTCAATTACTTTAAAGAGTAAAGGTTTTTTTTCCACAAATCAATAGCTCTTGGGATGTACAACAACTTTGCCTACTATCTTTATTACCTCTATGCAGCAGTTTCCTTGCTATCCCCCTCAGATTACCTCACTGCTGCAATAGCTGCCTCCTCTCGTAGTGCTGATAAGCTCCATGAATCTGTACTTTGTTTACACTATGTTTCTGAGTCGGTTTCATGGGAGGGGAGGAGCTGCTGCTCACTGCTCACAGAGGAGGAGGTCATGTGACCGTGTATAATGCAGATCCGGTTGTGCGAATGCAGATGTCTCTTGCACTGAATAGTGAGGTAAAAGATCTCCCTGTTCCCTATCAGTCCCTCCATCCCAGTCTGTGATTCTACAGAACTTTCTGTCTCTCTCTGTACCTCATTTTGCTCCCTTCCCCCACCTTGTCATCCCAGTATCATCTCTGTGCAGATAAGCTATTAACCCTTAGTATTCACACATCACAGGATTAGACTTCATGTACTAATGATTTCTATCACTTATTACTTGTTCCCTGCTCCTCCATGTGATGGAAGCTGCCAGGCTAGTCACCATATACATCCTGTACGTGCAGTGTTCAGTGGATTTACTTGTGGGAAACTAAATGGATTTACTGCTATATTACTTTGAGAGAGAACACAAGACATCATGGGATCTATGGACAAGCTAAGTGGCCTCAGCTTGAGGGCATAGACTGACAGACATTAGTCTTCGCCCACTTCACATCTGGTGAGAAAGATTTTTGTCAAACACTTTCAGAAACAGAACAGAACTTTGGAAAGAAAAGGGCAAGCAGCACTAAGTAGGCATAGTTTTGTTTGTTTTCAAAGTGGGAATCATATATAATAATTTAGTAAAATCACTATAACTTTACAGTTACGCTTTAACATTATTTGAAAATGACAACATGTCTTAAGGTATGTCTATTACACAAGAGAAGTAATTGCCAGATGCTGGGCACTCCATGCCTTAAATACCAATTCTTTTCACTATTGTTCTAGAGAACATAAAGGTCAACTTGCCCTTCGCTCACAGGGACTAATAGCTGATGTACTTAGTGGCATCTGATCTAATTTATTATACTCCCATACCTGAGTAAACACATGAGCGCATTCCCAAAGAATAAAAATGACACTCATTAGTACTTCATCTGGATGACAGATATGAGCATGTGGTGCTAGTAAAATGTTTCATGATAAGAGCTCACATAATGCTCTGAGTTATGTGGGAATAGAAAACCCACACCCTCTCTGCAGCAAGATCCCGAATACAGATATAAAAACTAGGGAATCACGGAACAGCTGTACCCTTAAAATACTCATACAACATCAGTGGTTGCATCCAAGTTTGGCCTACAACTATTCCATCTAACCACCAGCCCAACTGACTTGTACTCTAAGTTAAATGGGTTGTTTACTTTCAGCAAATAATTGATATGGTTTGTGTAAGGAAAGTTATTAAATTTTCCAATCTACTTTTTGTATTCATCTTGTTCAAGATCTCTGTTTGCTTTCCTTCTATAGAAAGCTTCTATGTTTCCTTCCAGTGAATAGAGATCTGTCCATGTGATGTGATGGTCATGCATGTGCACATCACATGAGTGCCAAGCGAACCACGTTCCAAGTCGGATGCAAACCCGTGCTCCTCGCTGTTCAGGTGCCCCCATGACCCACGTCCTGGGTCGCAGGCACACCTGTGCCTCTCCGAGGTCCCTGGCTCCCCTCCCTGCCTTATCTGTCCGTGTTTCTGCTCCGCCAGCCGGGCACTCGAAGATTTAAAGGGCCAGCGCACCGCTAATTGGTGCTGGCCATTCCCAGGAAATTGATAAAAGCCGACCTCTTCCAGCATTCCCCGACAGATTTTTGTGCCTAGTGCCACAGAGAAAGGTATTCCATGCATTTTGCTGTGTTTCCGAATTCCTGTTGGTACCCCGGTACTGTTATTGACTCTGCTACGCTCCCGACTCCTCCCTGTCCTTCTCCGTTATTTCTCTCACTAAGGGAGATTTGGGAGCCTTCAACATGCAAAAGATAGTAAGCCATGGAAATCAACAGGTTTGGCAATCTTTGCTCTAATAGTTGCCTTTATAGCAGATGTGTACCACTAATAACAGTAGCCATTCAGTAGCCTTTATACATTCAGTGGTAAGCACACACAAAACATGGATTTTATATCAATTTTTATTTTTGGATGTGGCTCATGTAAAGCTACTAAAGATATCATTCTTGTCCTGGTGTACCTAGTGTTAGGTAAGTAAAAGGTGTTTCACTGAAAGGCTACACGGCAGTTTTTATGGCTGTGTGCTAGCCTTTGTTTTTATGTTGTTTCCACGGCACTGTGTATGAGCCAACTGTCCATGCTGAAAAACTGCGAGCAATTCCGATTCCTGTCCAAGTTTACGGCTCAGTAGTCTTCTATTATTGCCCTTGACAAGTGACCGGCGCGAGACTTATACACGGTAGTGTGAGGGTAGCCTGATTCAAGCTTCTGCATTTCCTTTATTATAATAAAGGAAAAGTTTGTTTTGCACAATAATGTGTTGTTCATTTTGAAATAGTGGCATAATGCCAGTGTATGCTACATCATAAAAAATTGGAAGCCTAGAGGAAGAAATCACATAGGAAACAACAAGGTACTACAAGGTTACTGACACTGTCAGTTGCATCATTATTTGATGGCAGAGCTGGCAAAGGTGGCAGTACCGAGAATGAATAATATTTCACCCTAATCCAATACTCAACAAATATAGTACCAGGATTTACACACTGCAAATGATCTGCTTTATGATCAGTTTTACGGAAGTTTTAAAAATGATAGTAAATATTTGCACTCAGTATACAAGTGTTACACACCAGGACTGCCTTAACTGTTCCACAATTGGTTTCACAATACATGTTTAGTTTGTAAGATAAGAGTTGTAAATTGTTATTTATGATACTGGTTTTATACAGTTTAGACCTTGTTATCTCCGCCAGTGATTTCATAGAAACATAATATTAGCCATTCAACAATATGATCATTAGTAATGATCATATTGTTGAATGGCTAAAGCCATTACAAACAATAGTAAATTGTTATATTCTCAATGAAAATGCTATTCCGCAGCATTTTTCTATAATTAATATAAACAGGCAGTCTGGGAAGAAACAAAATTCAGAACAGTGGTGAATGCTGTAGCATAAATTTAGTGTATCTTGCTATAGACTACATATGTATGTTTGTTACATTTGTTAGTTAGCTTTCCCGTAGAGGCAACCAGATTTTAGTTTACTGTGTGTTCAACAGTATTGATTCAACATATACAGATACTACAACTTCAAGGTGGTAAGGTGTTCAATGGCCAACAATTTCTGTTAACGTATAAACATTAAATGGATTGTCCATGTTTGATATTTTTTTTAAATATATGGCTGTTTGGGCTGGAAACAAAATAAAAGACATATACTTACTTCTCCCCCTGCTCCCCTTTAACAGCAGTGCTAGTCGTCAATGTTGGGTTTCTGTTTGTTTACAGAGTACCAAGGGTATCAGTCCGACCAGAGCTCCATGTCTGCTGCACACTGAAAATAGTGATGTAGCAGGTACATAGCAGTGGTCAGAATGGCACTTTTGGGTCTTTGTAAACATACACAGACCAGACATTGACGGCCAGCATCACAGCTGAATGGGAGTGGAGATATGGGTCAGTGTATGCATTTTATTATTTTTCAAGCCCCCACAGCCATATAAATAATTCAAACCTGGACAACCCCTTTAAGGTTCTCTTTTCATACAGTGAAACTGAACTTACTGTAAGTTGGTCATTTTTTTTTAAATTTAGCATTGTGATATATTCTGCAATGTTTATTTTACATTCTATTATTTATAATGATTTACTTTTTATAGTACATGGCCTGCCAGCCCCCTGCAGTATATAGCCAGCAGCCCCTGTAGTATGTAGCCTGTCAGCCCCCTGTAGTATATAGCCAGCTTGTCCCCTGTAGTATATAGCCTGCCAGCCCCCTGTAGTATATAGCCTGCCAGCCCCCTGTAGTATATAGTCAGCCAGATCCTTGCAGTATATAGCCTGCCAGCCCCCTGTATTATATAACCTGCCAGCCCCCTGTAGTATGTAGCCTGCCAGCCCCCTGTAGTATATAACCTGTCAGCCCCTTGTAGTATATAGCCTGCCAGCCCCCTGTAGTATATAGCCTGCCATCCCTCTGTAGTGTATAGCCTGCCATCCGTCTGTAGTGTATAGCCTGCCATCCGTCTGTAGTGTATAGCCTGCCAGCCCCTGTAGTGTATAGCCTACCAGACCCTGTAGTGTATAGTCTGTCAGCCCCTGTAGTCTATAGCCTTCCAGCCCCCAGCCCGGAATCAGCTCCATGTCCCTGTGGCCTCCGTCACAGGAACAATGATGTCAGCCGCTTGCACATAGTAAAAGATCGGCGAGCAGCTGACATCACGATCCCAGCAACGGACAGCACGGGGACACGGAGCCGATGCATAGCTGTATTGAAGAGGACCTGCCGGGGGCATCGTATGGTGAGTACACGGTTTGTTTGTTTTTCTTGACTCGAGTATAAGCCGAGTTTTTCAGCACAAGAAATGTGCTGAAAACCTCATCTTAGGGGTAACTAAAGCTTCAAAATGGTTCTTTTGTGGAATTTAAATAAATTATAGATTCATAAAATATAATCTGTTTGATGCTAGCTCTATATTTTTGTGTAAGGTTAGACTCACATACATCAACCAGACAAGTGGTGACATGCATAGCTGGATATATCTGGATAGAAAATTGGTGCATACTGCATTAATTTTGTCCAGCAAAGGATGAATATTGACACCAAAACTCATGCGTTTGATGCTAAACATGTATTTCTGAGATGTGTTCTAGTATCAGTTTCCACTGCCATCCCTATACCACACCAGTGGCTGAAAACATGGATGTGTCTAAAGATGAAAGTACATTTATTCAAAAGTGATATATGTACACACACACACATAAAAATATTTCCATAAGAAATGTTGTATAAACTGTGGATGTTGGTCGTTCTATTCATGTAACGTCATAGATTCCATGACGAATAAAAGATATCCAATACAAACACAACCTGGAAGATTTGGCGACAGCAAGATGCTTAGCACAAATTGAATTATGTTTTATGTGAGATGTAAGTTTCTGGTAATGCTGTTTGTTATGACACATCAATTGTATTATTACAATAACACAACTGTATCATTAGTGCACACAGCACAGCAAGAATGACAATGTGTACTTCAAAATACTGCAGAAAACAAAATCCTACTATTCAGAGAACACTAATATCCCAGTGTACCAATGCAGAAAGAGTAATATTTATCAAAATACACTACAGGACACCCCAGGCTTCTAACAACTAGCAGCTTACTAAAATGAAAGAAGTTCTTCCATTTCAGAGAATATTGTTAAAAAGTTTTCTGTTATTGCTATACTCAAAATAGTTTCAAATTAAAAATCTACAAATTTAAGCATAAACCAAGGAAAACTCATGTTTTTTTATCAACTCAAAACAATGGACCAATGCAAACAATATTTTTGACTGACAAGTATTATATGTGTCTAAATAGGTTAAAGCATTAGAGCATTTTCTAAGGGTTTTGCCTATATACGACCTTCCATTCCCATCAATAGCAGATCAATATCCCCATTGATTAACGGATTGACACCCTGTGACATCTCCATTCATTTGAACTGAATAGAACTGCAGAAAGACCACTAAACTGCTGGAGTTGTACTTCCACCAATCTGATATTGATGACCTAACCTGAAGATAGGCCATTCATTTAGAGTATTCTAAGGTTCTCATGGTATTCCTCTTAGTAATACTATTTCCTTATAGCCACATGGTATAGAAGAAATCATCATATTGCAGCTCATTCGCACTCTTAACAGCTTATTCTCTTGAAGAATGCTTTCTCAATGCCAGGTTTCCTCCCAGCTATGTTAAGAACATTTCCAAAAAAAAAATGCTCCAAAACAAAGTAGGGATCAGCTCATGTTAATATGTAATTCATCATGATAAAGACCACATTTACAATATATAATATTGTTGGACTAGTTTTCTGTAATAGCCTTTTGTCTAAACCCCCTCAGTATCTAATGATTTTATGGATGTAATAATTTTTGTTACATACAGGTACATATCCATGCCCACAACAGCATTCTCCCTCTTTCCTTTCATAGTTTGCTATGTTATTTTCTATTCATGATAAACAAGGCAGTTACAAAAACTTCTATGTTTTCTTTTTTTTCAAAGTGGTTTTAATTATTTTTTAACAAATTTATTGAGTAAGATTTTGTTTTTTATGTTTTTGTTACTGGGGCCTTATCATCTAGAGTACACTTTGACTTTAGTCTATAATATGATTTTAAAGCCTAAATTTATTTCACAACGACATTTAATAAACACATTAAAATGAACCCTAACAGACCCACAAAATCTCAATTATTTGCCCCCTAATGGGGCCCCAAAATAAAGCAATTTTAGGAACAGTCATAGTCAGTAAGAGGTTCCTTTAGCCCTTAACTATAATAAAACTTGTAGTTTACAAACAGTAGTATGGTAGGTATCTGTAATATGGGACTGTAGGAGAATTTTACAGGAGATAGACAGATGATAGGTAGATTGAAAGATGATATAGATTTATAGATAGATGATTTATTTATAGATGCATAAATATAAAGTAGACTATATATACATAGCTAGACAGATGATAGAAGAAAGATAGATATGAGAGATAGATACAATAGAAGAGAGATAGAAGATCAATAGATAGATAGATAGATAGATAGATAGATAGATAGATAGAGTAGAAGAGAGATAGAAGGATGATTGATAGATGGCTAAATAGGCAGCTAGAAGATAGTAGACAGGAGAAAGATGATAGATATATAGACAGAAGATAGATGATAAGCATATTCACCCAGGCATTCAACCAAAGGGTATTAAAAGAGCAATACATCCTTTGCCACATATCCCCACTTGCATGGGGCTCTTTAGGACATGGGGCTCTGGGTAAATGACGGCCCTGTTTGCCCCACTGCTGTGCTTCAATTACATCGCTGGTGCTCAATTGAGACAAAAAAAATCCCCAAAGGTAGTACAAGAAAACAGACAACGTGGTGATAAATAACCCCAATATATAGCTGGACATTATTTAAAATTTTACATTCAACATAAACCTTCTCTGAAATGTATTATCAACTTGTGGTTAACAAAACTAATTTAATTGTTTGTACCAAGCATTGTATACCAATCAAAGTGTAAAATTAAAAAAATGCTGACCTCTTCCAACTGGCAGGCTTTAATAACGCTTAGATATCTGTATTGGTCATAAGATACTCCAAACACTATGTTCTCTTTGATGGTTCCAGGCATTATCCAAGAGACTTGAGGGGAAAATGATATTCTTCCACTGTGTTTTATTTTCCCTGATGATGGCTCCAATTCTCCCATAATCATCATTAAAAGAGATGTCTGCAATAACACATATAAGGCACCACAAACACAATCAGTAATATATGATACACATGTCACTCAACTGTCTACATATAAATATATCCCTATCTACACTAATCTATCATTCTATACAGTCACCACATTACATACAAGATTGATTCTTTAGGTTTGTTCTTAAGTTGAATTTGTATGTAAGTCGGAATTGTAGCTCCAGACAATTTTTTTCCGTTTCTGTGATAATTTGATTTTTAAAGTTTTGTACTGTCATGGGAACAATAATTATTAACTTTATTATGGATACCTTACAGCTGACCCTTGTAGCCTGGGACTAAAGTAAAGCATCAAGAGAGGTCATAGTGGGCAGAGAAGTCTGTCTGTAACTACGGATCGTCTGTAAGTTGGATGTCCTTAAGTTGGGGACTGCTTATATTTCTGTGTTTCTTATTTCTGTCTATCAGTCTACCGGTCTGTCTTGAACAGTTCATTATTATGTAAACAAAGTTCAATTACATGACCAATCATAAATTATAATAACACCTTTAGTAACAAAATAATACATGCTTCAAACTTTGTGACATAATTAGTCATGATGTCCTGGCTCCAATGTTTTAAGGTGTGGTTGTAAGTAGTGTATCTGTAATGCCTTGTGCAAATGACTCCCCTCTCAGGTACACTAAATTTCACATACATGAAAAAATTGGCATCATTTGCAATGCTCTAAGTAAAAAATAAAAGGAATACATTAATCACCTTTTGGTCATTTAAGGATGTTTGCCCTACCGTGATGCTCTTGCAGTCAGAGCGTTCCGCTGTAACAGAAAAATATAGTGCCTTCTGTACAGGAAACCCTTCTTTTGTTCACCTTCCATATTTAGTTTGCCATATGGGCCATTTTCTCAAGTGATTACCCATGTTGAGGGCGGTACTGGAGAAGATCTGAGGGCCCTGTAAGGCTGGGGACACATGACCCATAATCACTGAAGTCACCAAATTGCCTAGAGCTGACCAAGAGCAGTTTGTAGTTATAGAATAGTGGTGGGATTTATACAAATCCCATCCAAATGGTGTGAAGAAAGCTCACAGAAGATGCTGATTTTACAGCTTGGTTTAACTTTTCAAATTCATAGGTTCAAGCCACGACAGAAACCAAATATTTTCAGCTCCCTTCCGCCGAAAATTGCAGAATCCCTGCAAAAATGTCAACTACAGACATGCTGCTGTGATTCCTTATAGTGTGTCCCGAGCCTAAGGTATCTCTTTCCTATAGAAGGATACTATAAAAATAACTTTCGTACAGATTGCTTCATCTTGGCAGCTTCAAGTGCAAGTCAGGTGTCAACATGTAGGAATTCTAAGATACATCTGGAATACTGACCACGGAACATCGTAAGGTAGATAAGAGGACAGTATGCTGTCAAATATTTGTAAAATATGAGCGATTAATTTGAGTTTAGGAAGGAGGCATGGATAAACCAATATAAAAACATTACGACTGTCATAGTGGCTAAGTGCCTCTGATTTATCATGTAGATTTCCTTTAAGTCAATGCTTTCTCTACACAGACTTCAGAAAGTCTTATGATAATAAATTCACCTCTGACAGTACATATGCTTCAAATTTGGTCCAGGTGCAGTTAGCCTATAAACCCTTCCAATGGAACAAAACATGAAGGAATACCAGGGGATCTGGTAACGAGGCATCACGCAAAAGGTAACATGTAGAACTATGTAGACGCTCTTAAGTTCATTGTTCTTTCATATGACACAAATATGGCTTTAATCTGCCAGAACAGAAGCTAACCGGCATACCGGCAAAGAGATTCCAGCCTCTTATTAAATCCAGAGGTGTTCTCCACCAATGGAATGAAATCTCCACCAAGTTAGTTTTTTTATGGGGATTTCATATGTAGTCTATAGTGACTATGGTGGTCCAGGACATCAACAGCCATGGAGAAAGTGGTGGGTGGGTAGGAAATCTGTCAAAAAGTCTCAGTTCTTGGCTGTGTTCCAGGAATTGAGACTATTTCATGTCTAGTTCACCAGAAAAGTGGTGGACAAGGCATTTAAAATGCCACCCCAATGTGTCAAAGTTATAAAGGGCAGGCAATTGGAAAAATTAGACTGTCAAATTCATATACGTATTGGTAAAGAACTAATGAAGGGGAAAAAGTCATTAATATTAGTAACCTAATATTATCTGACAAGTATAAACTAGTCGCTCATGTTTTGATAATCATATCCAACGTAAACAACCATTTTATAGAGATCAGTTATGTGATAAAACCTTGGAATGTCATCACAAATGTTCAAATCACAGGTTTTGGTGGATATGGTTTGAATTGCTAGATATAAGATTTCTCAAATATTGTAGGTAATTTCAGTCTGTACTTTGGTCAGTAAAAAATGACAAAAACGTAGAGAAGAAACCTTAAAGGGGTTGTCCGAGTATTGAAAAAAAAATCAGCGAGGCCGGGAGGGCGCTGCTTAAAAAAATAAAGTCCTACTTACCTTCCGGTGCCCTCCGGTATCCATGGCCGTCGGTGCAGCGCTGGACTCAGCTTCTGGTCGGACCCGACAACCTTCCAGCCCCCATACACAATGCTGTGAATAGGGACAGATAGGCGTGCCCGGCCACGGCCGGCCGGAATCTGAATCCTGCGCTGCACCGGCGGCCATGTTTGTTTACAGGGCACCCGGATACCGGAGCGCACCGGAAGGAAAGTAGGACTTTTTTTAAGCAGCGCCCTCCTGGCCTCCCTGAGTTTTTTTTTAAGAACTCGGACAACCCCTTTAAGCTGTTGTGGACTAGTTGGATTATTCGATGTATAAATCTGGATTTCTGTTACATTTTTGCTATGTGTTATGAAACAAGTGGATGCTTTTAAATGATCATTTAATTCATAGATTTTACCTTTTACAAGAAAGTTCTAATGTAAATTTAGTGGTAGGTCTACACATTGCTTAACAGGTAAATAGGACATAGAGAGATACACCGTGAGAAAGACCCAGTACCGCCCTTGTCAACATTCAATGGCTAGCAATGTGACAAATAACTCTGCGTATCACCATGTAATGTAATATTCCCAGATGTCACATCAGTAGATAATCTGAGGATTGACTACCGGTCACATGATGAAAGCTGCTGTAATTCTCTGGTTAATTAGTAGACTGCAACCTTGATCAAAGCTATGACTTGAGAAATGCAGGAAGGTGTTAAATGTGTCAGTTTAGTGCCAGCCTTATCACTGCTTTTCATTCTGAGGTCAACCGCCAGCCAGAGATTTCAGCATAATTGTAAATCATAAATCATTCAAGAAAACAATCTAGTGTCATTTCTAGACGTCATATAGTAACGTAACATATCACATACAGGCACAAATGAGTCTAGCCACATATAGTAACGTAACATATCACATACAGGCACAAATGAGTCTAGCCACAGGTGTGGAATGCAGTTACTGAACAGAACAGATTGCAGCACATTAGTATCTTTAACATTCACCTGTTGATAGTCAGTAGACTATATTACAGTTAATAAAAAACATTACTTCCACTATAGTACTTTTTGCTATAATTATTTATTTTAAACTTTTTAAATGAAAAAAAAAAATATGAATGCATATTGCATTTATTCTTGACCTGTTGTTATGTAACTCTTCATAAACATAAAGGGGGAGATTTTTCAGGACTTGTATACCACTTGTGGCACACAAGTCCTAAAATAATCGCAATTACTAGTGGTTCACCAGTAATAGCAATTATTTCCCCTTCACATCATATCAATGCCAAGTAGGCGTGGAGGAGCGTGAAGTGGCGTGCAGCTGGCCGCAGGATGGGCTGGCACATGGCATTCCGGTCTCACACCTGGGCACTCGCTACAGCCAGCGACCAATTAAGCTGAATGGTTAATAGCACAAACCTGTGCCAGGCAGGGCCCTTCGTTGTACAAGATCTCATAAGTACCAGCGTATTATCAATGTCCCCAATAGGTTTTACAAATACAAATACTACTGCCAAAATACTGCATTTTCTCTTTAGTTATCTCTAGTGCACACTTGTTCAGCAGCTCCAAGATCCTGAATTTGTCCTAGGGCAGTGGTGGCGAACCTATGGCACGGGTGCCAGAGGTGGCACTCGGAGCCCTTTTTGTGGGCACTCAGGCCATCGCTCCAGGACAGAGTTCACAAAACAGGACCAAATCCAAATCTTCCTGCAGTCCCAGGCAACTGAAGGGATGCTGCACTCAGCTCTATTTTAAAGCGACACTTCATTGACTGTTTGGAACTGTGGGAAAAACATCCTGTTGGACCAACCATTCTTTCTGTACAGAGAGACCTTGGAGGGAAGCTACGAATGATAGTCTGAATTCACCCTCCCTCTTTCAACTGTATTGGTGGCCTTGGGTGGCCGATACAAATAAAAGATGTGGAAGAACAGGTAACAATAAGCTGCTGCTTAAAATGCCATGTTGGCACTTCACGGTAAATAAGTGAATTTTGGTTGTTGTTTGGGCACTCAGCCTCTAAAAGGTTTGCCATCACTGTCCTAGGGCTACAGGTCTCATCTAGATTCTCTGATTCCCTCACAAATTCCAACCACATATGGACAGGTTATCCAGATTCAGAAAGCGTAGTGTGTATTTGTGTGAGATTGCAGGCAAGGAATGATGTAATGGCATATTCCTGGCTTACATGTGTATGATGAAAACCTTTTATCCTGTACAGTGTACATAGGCTTATTTATGGTTTTTATACAGATTTAACAGATATACCATATATGTCTGACTTAGGCCACAAATGTTGACATGACAGTGTTAGTTAGTTAGCTTTTCTGTGCTAAATAATAAACTAATATTACATAATAACACAAAATACCTTTCCAGATCCTGTAGAACCTGCAACTGCCAGCAGTTGCCCCTTTTCAAGAGAAAAACTGATGTTGGAAAGCACCGGAGTGACATGTAATGAGAAGTTGCTAAAAAACAAGTTGGGATCTTCCTTAGATGTGCTGCCTCCATTTTCAAGCATAGCTTTTCCAAAAGCCTCTCCAATTCCCTGTATGTAAATAATAAAATTAATATTTTTTTTATCATGAGCTTTTTCTGGAAAAAGAAATGCATCCATATTTTCATCTCTTCTTCCTTGTACTATACATTTGCTCGATGTTCTTTATATTACAGCATTCTTTTACATTACAGCTATAGGAATACACTGAATGGCAACTCCTGATCTCTGGTAATGATAATGAAAACTATTAAAGGTTGTAATTAAATATTTATGAGTACATAGAGGATAGACAAGTCTGTAAAATTATATTTGCATTTATATAATCTGCCATCAAACCAGGAACACTTATTCCATAGATCCAGGCACCATGATTGTGGTAATCTTGTCATATTTGTTATCCATGGCCTTCTAAAATCAACTTCTAAAATTTTGCTAATGATCTAAAAGAGCACTGGGGGAATTACCAGAACCCCTCAGTAGCTTTATAATTCACTGGTTCGGCAAAAAGAGTTAGTTGTCTGGCTAAAACATAACCTTTCTTAAATATAATAAGAACATGCTACAAAATAGTATGAAATGCATCGGATTTCAGTAAGAGGGGCTAACTGTAGGTGGTTGCAACAAGAGGTAGGCCCCTTGCACACTTGCGTTGCAGATCACGTCAGAGTTTGATCAGGGTGCGATCAGGGTTTGGTCAGTGAAAAACGCACATTTTGCATCAGAGTGCAATCAGTTGTCAGTCAGTGTCTCAGTTTTTCATGCACGTTTTCAATGCAATTTCAATACAATTTCAATGCATTTTTCACGCGCAGATAATGCGCATGAAATGGACTCAGGAATGAGATCTATCTTTTCTATGGCAATTGATGCGTGATAAAACGCATTGCACTTGTAAGTGCAATGCATTTTTGATGCATCTCCATAGACTTGTATGGTGCGTTTTTCACGCGCGTGACTTGCAATAGTAGAGCATGTCGAGATTTAAACGCGCGTTAAAAAAAACACGCGTGTGTGCGTGAAAAAAAATGCAAGTCTGAAAAGACCCATTGGTTCCAATAGGTCAGAGTGCAATGCAAGTTCTGCGCGTCGAAAGCACGCGCAGAAAACGCGCGTGAAAAAGTGTGAAAGGGGCCGTAGTGTAGTGAGGGTTCAGTGTTCTCAAATAGTAATCACTTACCTGTTTCGGTCCTCACACTACTGTTATCATTACAGCGTAAATAGCCAAAACACCAGTCTATTCTGCAAGCCACTCCTACTATGCGCCCCAATTGACATGTCTACTTTATTCTTTGGGTCGGTACGATCACAAGGATACCAAATTTATAAAGTTTTTAATGTGTTTTAATGCATTTTAAAAAATTTAAACCATCCTTACAAAAAAAAGCTTCATTTCACCATCTTCTGCCGCTATTAACTTTTTAATCCTTTGGTGCACGGAGCTGTGTAACATGTCATTGTTCTCAAGATGCAATGATTTTTTAATTGCTACCATTTTGGGGACTGAACTGCCTTTTGACCACTTTATATAAAAATGGTGAAAAAATGGTGTTTCGGACGTTTGGGTACTATTTTCTGTTATGGAGTTAAATGCCAGGAATAACCGCCATTATATTTTGATGGATCAGACATTTTGGGACACAGCAATACCGAACATGTTTATGATTTTTACTGTTTATTTATTTTTATATCAATTCTAAGGATAGGGAGATGATCTGAATTTTTAGGGTTTTTTATTTTTTAATTTTAAAAGTTTTCAGACCCCTAGGGTACTTTAACCCTAGGTTGTCTGACTGATGCTACCATATACTGCCATATGATAGTTACTGTTACAAATTACTACTCATTTATTACAATGTGCCACTGGCACATTGTAACAAATGGCCAGAAATCATACAGCATCAGGTCTTACAAAAAAACGAAGGTTGTCATGGAAACAGATCAACACTCCCAAATGATGTTACGGGAGTGACGATTTAAGGCAATATATCGGAGTTCATGCGCCACCGGCAAAGCTGTCAGCAGCGGTAAAATGCTGGTGGTGCATGAGCTCCGCCATATTACCTTAGATTGTCACTCCCTGATCAAGGAGTTAACACCTGATCATGGGTGTTAGCGGTGGGTGTTTGCTGCAATATGCCTTGCAGAGAGAGGGCTCAGCCCGTGAGCCTCTCCATACACCTGCAGCCGACATATGACATACTAAAATGTCACATGTCGGTAAGGGGTTAATAAAGGTTATGTTTTAACCAGACAACTACCTTACAGAGCCGGTGGATTCTGTGATGTAGCTTCACATGCTGTTACACGGTGCAGTTCTCCCTCAGCAGTTCCCCCTCCCTCTGCCTGTTTTAATCTGACCAAGTGGGAGGGGTGAAGTGTTCCTGCACAGTGTAACAGCCTGTGAAGCTACAGCAGGGAGGGGCTCTGGTAATGTCTGCAAAAACCCTTTTGGCCCAGTAGCATAATTTTTTGATTTTTAAAATTGATTTTAGAAGGAAGGAGGCCATGTATAACAAATATTTACACATTCACAATGCCTGGATCTACAGAATGAGTAAGTGTCCCTGGTTTATCATACTTGATTTCATGGTAGATTTACTTTATTTTAAACAATGCCACAAACAGAATGAAATGGCATGTATGACCATACAAACACAAATAGACTGGATACAAACCTCATCCCAAGAAGCAGTTACATTCTCCATGGCTGCTTCTGTGGTTGTAAGGTTGTACTCTAGGGACTTAAATTCTTCTTTCTGTAAGAAGTCCTGTGAAATATTTTAAAATATATCTAATTTAGTTAGTCAAATAAATGGAAATAATTGTCAACGTACAACAATACAATAAGATGATCACACATAATCCCAGATAATCACACATTTGTAAAGATTAATACAGTTCTATATATCAGGGGTGTAACTAGGATAGGCTGGGCCCCATAGTAGACTTCTGCATGGGGCCTCCCTTCTGGTTAAAAAATATATACATATTTGTACACACACATGTTTATACAATCACACATTTCTATACTTATTTGTTGGGGGAGATGTAACAGAATTGTCTGAGAGCAAAACCTTTCTAGTTGCTCATGGAAACCAATCAGAGATCAGCTTTGCTAAGGGAAAATTAAAGCTAAGCTCTGATTGATTGCCATGAGCAACTAGAACACTACACTGATACACACCTGTATATAGATACATACATGTATAGAATCATATGCACAAATTTATGCACACATATATACATTTATACATTTATACACACATATATACATTTATACACACACAGAAGCCCACATTTACTGGGGCCCTTGTGCCAGTTTTCTGTCGGACATTCTTTCACATGCAAACTTCTTGCACATGTACTGTACAGACCAAAAGTTTGGACACACCTTTTCATTCAAAGAGTTTTCTGTATTTTCATGACTATACAAATTGTGGATTCACACTGAAGGCATCAAAACTATGAATTAACACATGTGGAATTATATACTTAACAAAAAAGTGTGAAACAACTGACAATATGTTTTATATTCTAGGTTCTTCAAAGTAGCCCCCTTTTGCTTTGATTACTGCTTTGCACACTCTTGGCGAGCTTCAAGAGGTAGTCGCCTGAAAAGGTTTTTCACATTACAAGTGCCCTGTCAGGTTTAATAAGTGGGATTTCTTGCCTTACAAATAGGGTGGGGACCATCAGTTGTGTTGTGCAGAAGTCAGGTGGATACACGGCTGATAGTCATACTGAATAGACTATTAGAATTTGTATTATGGCTACAAAAAAGCAGCTAAGTAAAGAAAAAATGAGTGGCCATCATTACTTTAAGAAATGAAGATCAGTCACTCCGAAAAATTGGGAAAACTTTGAAAGTGTCCCCAAATGCATTTGCAAAATCCATCAAGCGCTACAAAGAAACTGGCTCACATTAGGACAGCCCCAGGAAAGGAAGACCAAGAGTCACCTCTGCTGCGGAGGATAAGTTCATCCGAGTCACCAGCCTCAAACATGGCAGGTTACAGCAGCTCAGGTTAGAGACCAGGTTAATGCTAGACAGAGTTCTAGCAGCAGACACATCTCTACAACAACTGGTCAGAGGAGACTGTGTGCCGCTGCCTTCATGGTAAAATAGCACATACAGCATATACGCACATACATTTATACCTTCGTATACACATGTATATACTCACTGTCAGGGGGTGCCAGAGGCCACAGATGATGATGCAGCACATTAGCTGTAAACCACATGGGGGGAAGTAGACAGCAGAAAGTAGAGCTGATAGATTCCTAGTCCTTCAGTTCTGCTCTCCCTTCCCCCTCCGCCATTTCTCATCTGAGCTACTGGCTTAGCTGTGTAGTTTAGAAGATATGCATTGTTATAACATATTATGCTGAAACATGTGCAGCATAATGTGTATATGATGGTGCACATCCTCCATTATTTAGTGTGTCAGGTCGGATGACCAGGTACCCTGACTCTTCAGACCCCATAGCAGCTGCTATGGATGCTACACCTGTAGGTATGCCCCTGCTATATATAGTAAGGGAAATTGGAAAACATCCACCTAAGCATGTATATATTGGCAGCGAATTATATAATTGAGTATCCCTGCTCCCCCACCTCATGTCTCTATCTACCCTTACAAATAGATTGTGAGCTCTAATGGGCAGGGACCTCCATCCACTTGACTCCTGACCACTGTAGTTTTGTATCTGTACTTGCATTTGTTCCTGTTATTATGTTATGTATGTGAATCCCTTACTGATTGTATAGCACCATGGAAATAATGCTCTATAAATAAACATTAGTAATATTAAATTGCATTACTATGCAAATAATACCAAATGTTGTGGTGTAAATGTCAAGGGTCATTGTTCTATTTTATAATCTTTCATGTCTGTCCCAGAATTGATCCTATTGTTCAGCAAATAGATATGCATACCTGTATTTTATTTATAACTCCCAGAGAGTCGTACCAGGTCTGCACAGCCCAGGGGAACTGGCGTGTTACGGTCATACGTAGAACAATACAGAATGAGATGGTGGTGAAGATCTTCCGTATAGTAATCCCATCAGTTAATAAATGTGGAAGAATAGAAAGAAACACCACAAAGAATCCAGAAAAGAAAAAGGCTGAGCTGTTGAAGTATCTCACATAGGCAGCTTTTCTGGTGAGCTTCAGCTCAGTCCTGTGTAGAAACAAACCCGGCAGTGAGTTTCAAGCTTTCATTGATATACAGTACATACAAGTTAGATGACTACAGAAATCAAGTAATCAAGTAAGACCATCATTAGCGGAAAATATCGTAATAACTCTTGGAAAACAAGTAATTGGTTCTGAGCCTTCAAAATTTCAAACTAAAATAAAGAAAAAAAATAGTTTATTAATTAAAAATAATATGCAATAATAATTAATTTGGCTTGTTATTACATATAGTCCAACATAGCTGGAGAAATTGTTGAGTACAGAAGTGAAGTGAAAAAGAAAAATGGTATTTTCATGATTGTTCACTAATTGAGCCTTGGTCCTGATCTGTCCATGTCACATGGCCAGCGTATTATTCGTATGACATTTTCAATATATGATGACTCACAGAACAGAATAAGTGGAAATATTAGGTATTCATGTAGAAACCCACATATACTGTACATACAAATGCTTTACACTGGAGTTGAGGTCATTTGATACCATAAGAATAACATATTTTAGTATGGCCTGGTTATAACTAAAAAAATCATGTTAATATGTACCAGACACTTACTGTCTGAGGGTTTGAATTATTTTCTCCATTGCATCTTCCCAACAGTAGGATTTTACTGACTGTATGTTGTCAATAATTTCTGAAGTGATCACTAGTCTTTCATTGATCTTGCCCGCTCTTCTGTCTCTATAAGACATTAGCATAAACAATTAAATATGGTGGAAAGGAAATTATAAGCAACATCTACATTATCATTATAAAATATTGATTCTACAAATCTACCATTTATACTCAGGTTGAATTCACTTCATTTCCATTTGTTTTCCATCACACCAGAAGACACATAGATCACATGACAGATAAAGTAAGGCCCAAAAGGCACAAATGTATGTTACTTCCTGATGTACTATCTTCATAGCAAATTTGCATGTTTCAATGGCTTCTATTATGATAGGTGGCATTCACATCTCAACATATCCCCCTTCATACCTTGGGATACTTCACCGGGTGCTTCCTCCATTCCCGTGAATGCGGGGGGGGGGATTTCCCAAATGATGTCACTGTCCTTATATGAACAGTCAAATCGACCGAGTTCCTCCCCGAGTGGACTACAATGGCTTCTGCTAAGCATATACAACGCTGAGCGGGAGGCAAAATGGAAAGACAAAGCTTGCTTATTTTGCAGATGGAGGCAAAATCTATGCCTCTGTCTGGCAGTATAAGTCTATGTATATGCTGAGCATATACATCAGGAGCTTTCCTGTCGTATAGGTGTGAATCTAGCCTTATCAATATTGTATGCAGTTGATAGTACAATACAAGTACTTCCGCAAACCACTGATCTAAATATAGTGAGATGTCTGTGAGGGAAGAGGTCTCCATTCACATGTCCCTCACTTCAACGGAGTTTAGCCATTCATCAGCTAAGGAGCAACAGAAATGCTTACTGTACTTTGGGAATGCGCCAGTGTTTGAGTTAGGTGATACAGTATGTCGCATGTATTTGTAAGACACTTCAGCACTGAATTAGCACACACCCAAAACTGCCTTAAAATAACTCTATAAAGACTTCACGAGCTTACCTATACTTCATCATCCTGCGTCCCAACCATGCCTGAAACAATGCCAGGATAACAAGGAAGCCCAGACCACAGAAAGCTGAAGCTTGCAGTAAGTCCCAGATGAGACCCATCAAAAGAATCACTTGGAGTGGAGCAATCCATACAAAATGAGCCAAGGCTAAACCCTACCAATAGAGGAAAGAGATTAACGCTATAGCATAATTCTGGTGACATTTCAGTGTAATTTCATCTAATTATTTATAACATCTATGTATATATTTAACTGGATAGATTAATGTATATTAATACAACAAATAATTCTTCTTCAGCTGTGAACATTTTACATCTAACTGTATTATAGATATTACACCTGATTCCCTGTAGTTATACTTGAAAGCAACCTGACACCAGGTTTTACCCCACTAAACTACTAACCAAGGTGTGAATTATAATTTCTAAAATTCTCTTTTTAATGCTTAATCTAATCTGTTTACCTTTAAAATCTCCCCCAAAGTCAGTCAAATATGACTTTTCTCATCCCATTTTACATGAGATAAGTCAAGTCTATTGGCCGCAGGGGGAGTATCACTTCAGAAGCCCCTATTAAAGATAAGAAGAATCTTATTTTTCAGATCCCATCAAGCTAATGGTTCAGTGACCCACAGAACTGGACATACAAGCAGTTAAATTGGTGGGAACTGGATCTCTATCTGCAGCTTGCATTTCCAACGATGTCTTTAGCTGCCTGTATCTCTGGTTCTGTAGTTTTCAAATCCTAAGCCTTATTTGATCTTAAAGATGAGATCCTTATCTGTAATGACACAATACATTTATTAAAGTGTTTGCATCAGTTTTCTGTATTTGAACTAGAAAGAACGTGTAAACTGCTTACACATGTATTTATAAAGTGTCTACGCCAGTTTTGTGTCATGGCTGCACTGTGTCCGACAAGACAGTAAAAATGTGCACCAAAGGGGCATGTTTGTGGTTAGTCGGACCGTGTCCAACCAATTCTGTCCAACATGAGCCAGAATTCTGCAGCATGAACAAAGTGCACAGAAAAAAATGGTGCCCACTTCCTGAGCAGTGCAGGGGGCGCCACATTCATGAAGAACGTGCACCACAATTCCTAAATCAGACACGCACTCCACAGGCAGACTGCATAGTGCAGTTTGCGCTGTTTTTAATAACTGTGGACCAATATTAAACAGAAGATAGGTACTTCTGAAGTGATACTCTCCCTGCAATCTCTAAAGTTGACTGATCTTATGTGAAAATGGATGGAATTCTAGAAAGGACATATCATACCTTACCTGAGGTGGTAGGTAGTTTAGTGAGGTAAAACCTGGTGACAGTTTCTCTTTAAGATAACTATGATTATACTGCAGAGCAAGCTCAATAGATTATGGGTAGTCTGGCTGTTACAACTGAAAACAACATATAAACTGACATAAAAATGTGATCAACAAACCAACCTGAAAATTAGCAAATAATTTAAGTTATGAAAACTGCTATAATCCATTTACTACATGGTCTAGTACCACTTACTCTTGCAGCATAGAAATTATGGGAACAATGTCAGCATGAGATCAATACCAGGCAGCACAGAATATAGATGCTAAGTACAGAAAGGCTACAACAGTGGCATAAATGGCTACTTGCTATACAAGGCACATACTGCTCTTAATAATGTTCATTCAATATTTATATTTGGCTTCTCATTTTCCATTCTTATCTGCTTTCTAATATTGACACTTGAAAATTATAAAACATATTCTGCAAACATATGTGGATTGTGGAAGTGCCAGAAAAAAATATTCAACTGGTTTTCTCATCAACTATATAACATATTATCCCTGATGAGAAGAGGTTCCTTAGAAATCAATGGAGAGCAATAAGAACTTGTCAAGCATTCTAGTCATTTTTTTAGGCTTTTGCAACCAATTACAGGAAAAGTTATCAAAGAAGTTCTGATAGGGGAGAGGTTCTGATGGAGGAGGTGTACAGATGGTAATGACAACCTGGCCCCCTCAATCCCCCAGAATTCAGCAGGACACAGGACATTACAGGAAGTCCTGAGTCCTTCTTGCAGGCGATTTATGTAACCCTCGGCTCCAGGTGGCAAATGAGAACTTTAAAAGGGAAAGTATATTAGGGTCATAAACTTACCCTATCAAACTTTTGTGTAAGCGGCTAACCCCTTTAAGCAAGATGGTTTTCCCCCATAATTACTTAGTTGAGGTGAGTTTCACCTTCAACTCTATACACTGTAAATCATGCAGGTCGGCTATCTTTGGATAGCTAGATGCCAAAACTGCAATACAACGTTGAAACCCAGCTGCAAGGAAACAAGTGTAATATAATGAGTTTCACTAACAATCAAAGTCAATGTTTTGATGTATGACCAATGTTCTCAGGTGCTTCTATAAGCCTCACTTCCCTGTTATTTTGAGGACATTTGAGCCTGTAGCAGTTCTTATCACTTGGGCACTGTTTGATGGATAATTAGGGTCTGCCCTTGGTTACCATTGTTCCATGTCAACATAACATTCTATCATTACAAGCAGAATGTAACAGAAAACAAGAACACACATTGAATACTATTATTTCTATTTACAGGGTACACTTGGCACACTTATTAAGTATTCATGTCAAAATAAGTTTATTTTAGACTGAGATACACAGCTCTGGGTAGTAGGCCGTTTCCATAGACATTGAATGTGGTGCCACCTCTTTTGAGATAAAGTAATATGGAACATAATGGGACTAAAAAACAGTCAACCAAAAGTATAAAACTGTGAAAATACCACTGATGAAAATAATATAGCACTAGTTCACAGCACTTCAGTGTTGGCTGTAGTGCAAAAAGACAGATTTGAAAGAGGTTGGCAATTATACCTTGACAACTTTGGTATTGGTCAGAAACCACTTCCAAAATGCTATGCTTACTTTTGTGTTAACCCCTTATTATACAGATAATGCAAGAAAATAAATAGCATTAGCCTTTTATAAGACATAGGGATGAGCAGACATGTTCAGGGTTCGAGTACAAAAAACCCAAACCTGAACGCTCACCCTCGTTGGTAACTTAAATGTTGCTGGTGGCACATGCTTGCTGCCAGAGTTCACTGCTCCATGTGTCATTGTGGAGCGACAATCCTAGACGGCATTTGGCTGAACCCCAATAGGTTTGCTCATCCCTTCTTCTTATTCAAGACTTATACTGCTAATTTTATTTTATTAATCTGTATACTTTACATTGCCAATGCTGAGGATACAGATTAACACCTCCCCTTCTCCACTGGCAAGAAATCAGTTTGATGAATGTTATGGTAATAATGGCCATTACTTTCTTGTCCACTTAGCATTTAGAAATCATCTATCCATCTTCTATAATATTTTCTGGTATCATCAATTTTTACCAGCAAAATACAAGGCTCTTTATGCAATTTACCAGCGGATCATCAATACATGAACATCAAAATCATAAAAAGTCCTCCATATATTATGGAGACATACATATTAACTTTTAAGATTGAATACTTAAAAAAGGAAAGAGACAAACAATGTGTATGTATGATGATAAAAAACGCAGATGCAATACTACAATGTAACCACGGCACAGCCACCACAGCTAAAAGGGTCAAGATACAAAGACACAACTAGAAGGGTATGAACCCGGCTTTATCACATCCCATACTAACACAATGTAAATTGTATAGATGGATACTTGAAAAAGATAAGAGCACTTACCTAAAAATAGATGCAAGTATGAGGGGAGGCAGTCTCCAAAAAACAAAGTTCAAAAGAATGTCACCTTGGTTGTGACTTTTCAGTCAAATGGTAAGGTGCTGGGAGATGTACGTCAAGTATTAAGTGATGAGCTAATAGAGTAAAGTCAAGCTCCCCGGGACTATGGAGGCTGTTACAATTAAACCCTAAAGGGATGGAATGACCTTTTTCGACCCTATACACCTCATCTCACAGCCTGCAGCCCTAAATGTCACTGTGGGGCAATAGGAGGTCCTACAAGCCTGTGCATGGCTATGTGCAACACAGTGCAGGAGTAGCCAGTGGGCTTCTTGAGCAGCTATTTAGGGCTGTGGCTCGAATAGGTCATTCCACCCCTTTAGGGAACAGCGTACTCAGTGACCTTGACTTTACCCTATTAATTCACCACTTCATCCTTGACATATACATCTACCCACACATGACCACAAAGTCACAACAACCATGGTGACATTCATTTAAGCTTTATTTTTGGAGACTACCTGTCCAAACCTGCCTCTCCTAGCACTTGCATCTACTTTTAGGTGAGCACTCTTATCTTTTTCACTTAAATAACAGGGTGTGCACAGCTAATATCTCTATTCACAATGTCCACACATCAAAAATACAATGATAACCACTAAGAAAAAGAGTGTGCTACAATGGACCAACAAATTACAATTCAACTTTACTAATTCATAGAAAAAACATGTACATGATATTTAAAATCAATTATAAGTAAATCAGTACCACAAAAAAAAACACAGGAGGAGTAAGTACAATGATTGTACTCCCCCCTCCACCCCTGACCGGTAATGTTGTAACAGAATAGAACAAAAATCACACAGGTACGCAAATGCACCAAAAGTATCATCACTTGTACAAAAAAAATCCACAGAAATACCTGTGCGCTTACATAACCCAGATGGCTTGGCTAAGGTATATGACATATAAATTCCTGATAATAAAGTGCAAGTGCATTTTCCCTTCCTACTGCATCAAAAATGGATGTGAGTGGGCTGTGAATCATCAAGCCCAACAGCTAAGTTATGTGGCAGGATCAAAAAAACTCACCAATACATACCAAACACTGGGGGCATGGGAGTGACTGTTTAAGAAGAAGGGCGGCATGGGAGTGCAGGCTTTATACTATTATTTGTTATACTATATTTTAACTGGTGAATCTTTAATGATGATGGTAATTGGATATCCATTAATCTACCTATAGGTTCCCTTTAATCTCTTCTCTAACAATGGTGCTCTTGTTATAAATAGATTTTATAGCTTTCGCACAATTATACACAGTTTTTTCTCTCAGCTTGGACCACATAATGCCTTGCCCCAGCCCTTCAGGCAGCTTTCTAGCATTTTCTAGCTTTCCATATAATCAGAGAACTTGCTTCCTAGGCACTTTATAGGAAAACTTAATTATTCCCTGAAAAAAAGGGGGGATGCTAATACTATTTGAGTTCATACATAATTTGGAAGTCTATTCACTCTCATGCAAAGTCGATAGCTAGCGGATGGAAACTGAACTATAAATTATGAAATCTGTATGGATCAAGTGGAATATACTGGGGCTTATTTACTAAGGGTCCGCGGGCGCACCTTTCGCCGGACTTTCCCGCGTTTTCGGGTTTTGCACGGCTGTGACAGATATTTAATAGGGGATTGTGTCACAGCCAATCTGATTTTGACACAGCTGTGAGGGCTTTCATGCAACAGAAATCGTGGGGCATGTCGTCGGATGATCCGACTGATTCACACTGAGCGTGGGATTTAACTTTTAAATTGTGTTGTAAGATCATGCACTTACACGCACCAGGAAGAAGAAGGTGAACTCCATTAGACCTGAGCGGGGAAGCGACACATGCAAGATATTGGGCACACGATCTTAGTGAATCACAGCAGAGTACATTATCGTTGGACAATGCACTTTCTGTGAACTCCCCCGTATGGGTAAGTAAATGTGCCCCACTATTTCCAAACAGCTCTCAAAATCAAAATATATGAACAAGTTTGAAGACGGAAGTACAGAGTACAAGCAGTCACAACATCCTGTTGGTTTAGCAGTTAATTCCTCACAGACAGCATATACATCATGTAACAAAGGCAAAACAAACCATTCCCACAACTCTTTACACAATACAATCACTAACTTAGAGAATGCTATAAATCTTGGAGAAGTGGAGTAATGACCATAGGGCTCTTAAGAAATGCTCCCAGAACTGATCCCAAGTCCTGGAACATTACATGTTAGATTATATTGCTGACACCTTTATTATACTTCATAAATTTTCAGTTTACGTACAATACTACCTTATCAGTCCATCCAATAAACTAAGCACATCGTAATCCATTATTGACAATATCACCAACTAGTTCAATGACAATCTCATGAAAGAGGACACTGTAGGTAAAATTAGTAAATATATAAAATATGTCTACATTTTTCTAGTTGACAATTGTCAGCTAACATCTCCATGTCTACTTCTGTCCAATGTAAAATAATTTGCCATACTACTTTATAACATTAACATTAAGTTGATATCTAAACCGTATTTTCAGAATAGAAATTCTTAAAAAATCTGAATCCCAATCCTGTATACAATATGGCAGTGATTTTCAACCTGTGTGCCACGGCACACTAGTGTGCCGCGACACATGGTTGAGTGTGCCGCGGGGAAAGTTCCCCGAACCATGGTGTCCATGTGTAGTGCTGCCGCCACGCCCCTGTGTTTCAGCCCCCATACTTACCTACAAGCCCCGCGTCGGCGATCCGCCCATCTTCTAAAGCTCCTGCACCGCGCGGCCCATGTCACGTGACTGACGCGACCTGACGTCAGGTTGCGTAAGTCACGTGACCAGAGGCGCGCGGTGCAGGAGCTACAGAAGGTGGGCGGATCGCCATTAGGAGTGAAGGTACGCGGAAGAAGACATCAAGGGTAAGTATATAAGGTTATTATTTGTATAGGGAAGGAAGCTAGGGTCTTTTTTTTTTATTAGTAAAGAGAGGCTGGGGCTTTTTATTAGTAAAGGGGGGCCTCTAGGGCCTTTTAATTAGTAAAGGGGGGCCTCTAGGGCTTTTTTATTAGTTAAGGGAGGCCTCTAGGGCCTTTTAAATAGTAAAGGGTGGCCTCTAGGGCCTTTTAATTAGTAAAGGGGGGCCTCTAGGGCCTTTTAATTAGTAAAGGGAGGCCGCTAGGGGCTCTTAATTAGTAAAGGGAGGCCGCTAGGGTCTTTTAATTAGTAAAGGGAGGCCGCTAGGGGCTCTTAATTAGTAAAGGGAGGCCGCTAGGGGCTCTTAATTAGTAAAGGGAGGCCGCTAGAGGTTTTTATTAGTAAAGGGATGCCACTAGGGGCTCTTAATTAGTAAAGGGAGGCCGCTAGGGGCTCTTAATTAGTAAAGGAAGGCCGCTAGGGTCTTTTAATTATTAAAGGGAGGCTGCTAGGGGCTCTTAATTAGTAAAGGGAGGTTGCTAGGGGCTCTTAATTAGTAAAGGGAGGCCGCTAGAGGTTTTTATTAGTAAAGGGAGGCCGCTAGGGGTTTTTTATTAGTAAAGGGAGGCCTTTTATGACTGTTTTAGTGTCATTTTGTGCTATTTTGGTTGGTGGTGTGCCCCAGGATTTTCTAAGTATAAAAAGTGTGCCGCGGCTCAAAAAAGGTTGAAAATCACTGCAATATGGTATACTATGCTATACTGTATATAGTAACACCCATAGGGTGCGTTTATCATTGCTTTTTAATGACTTTTGACATTAAAAAGTCTCAAATAGGTCAGATTTCATCTCTCGACTGTTGCAAGGCTGTGCAAAGACAAATTTATGAATTGTGAAGTTTTTTAAAAAGTTGAATCGAAAGTTGCTACCTCACTCCAGTCCCCTCCCATCCTGCGCTACACGATGGAGCTATCACCCTCAAAGTAGGGAACCGGTTTTTAGAACTGCAAATCCCACCCCTGGATATGTTCTGTTGTAATCCTACCTAAGTAGTCTCTGATGTAAATGTGGTTGTTGCATAGAAAATAAGTAAAAAAATTTGCAGGTATGAGATTGAAAATGACTGGATACAGAACATGTAATTGAATATACATGGGGGCATAAATATTATTTTTAAAAAATCATTGAAAAAAACTTCAAAGAAATCTACCACCAAGATGAAGAATTGTAAACCAAGCACACTTACATACTGGTGTGTGCCCCCTCTTACAGGATCTGCTCTTCTCTTCTTTTAGCTTCTTTTTCCCTGGTTTTTACAAATAAAAGGATTTTAAAATTATGCAAATGAGCACGAGGGGTACCGGGCTCCGGGCTCCATAGGTTTTAATGGAGCCTGGAGCCCTTTAGGCTCATTTGCATATTTTTTTAAAGCTTTTTTATTCTTAAAAACAAGGCCAAAAGAAGCTTAAAGAAAAGTGCATCCTTTGGTAACTCCTTCCTTGTAAGACAAATTGCCACAGAATGCTGGGAGATTTTAGCTTTAAAGAATCACATGAGTAACTCTGGACTGCAGTACAAACATACAAAATGTACAAAACATTCATAAAGGTACAAAATGGGCAATTGACAACAAAATCCCTTTTCTTGTAGTCTTTGATTAATAAAATATTATAAAAAAAATTAAAAATGATATAAAAATGACTTTTTCTTGTACTACGCCTTTACATTTACCAGTAACTTAGCCATGTAAAACAATATTACATTACATTAAATTTTAATTATATTTTAGTTATCATGGTTTTGAATAGACCAGAAACCATTGTTATTATTTGCTGTATTTAAAATTAGAACTACTATGTAAGATGGAAACTGTTGAAGTATTTCCTTGCAACAGCTGTGTTTCATATTTATGGTCATCTTTATCCATCATTTCTCAAAACAAATAGACTAAATAGTAAAATAAAAGGAGACAAACTTCAAGGTTATAGAGAGCAAAACAATACAAAATGTGCACCTGGAGTTGCTACAAATGTGGTAAATGGTATAGCCTTTGTATACTTTGTGCCCCTTTATCTAATTAACACTATATGAACCTAATTATACATCTCTAATACATGGGACATAGGAAGCTAAAAAAAAATTTAAGAATACTGCATCTCCTGAACATTCACACAGAAACTATACAATGGGCCAGATGTAACACTGTTCTGCACTTAAGTGTAGTTATTGTGCCTTAATTCTGATGCTTTGTTGCGCTATAATTATCACAAGCTACAACCATCTGTGACTTTAGGCGCATTTTTGTTGCAGTATAGGCGCAATGTTAGATTAAGGCACTTACATGTATTCCTCCTACAAGCTCCTCTCTGCTTCTCTACCGCATCTCAGCATGAGGATAACACTCACAGAAGAGCCCAGGTGTGTGAAAAGCTGCACCCAGTGATATCCTCAGAGGTGGCTTCTCCTGCAGGGGATCCTCCGGTGCTGATCTTCTGCTGCTCCCCTGTAACTCTGGCCAGTATTCCTCCTCAGACACTGCTACATGGGGACATCTCTCTGTTCTGTCGGCAAAATCCTACAAACTTCTCTTCTATCCTGCTCTGAGCTGCTGCCTTTGCAGATTGTTTGTAAATAGAAGGTTTTGAATTGTAAACAGAGGCTGTACATAGCTATACATGGCTCTGCAGAATAGCTCAGTGCTTGCTTCTCAGTTTACGCCACTTTCAGGCTGTAGTGTTTTTGCGCCTAAATGCGCCTAAATTAACAAGTTGCTAATGATGCATGATTATTAGTTGCAGCAAAAGGATTGGTGGTATAAATGAGGGAAACATGGTTATTTTTGCTGCGTGGATAGTTTAGTGTCTAGTTGCGAAACTGGTGTAAAAACAGTGCGACAATATGAAAAGGTGCAAGAACAACAGAAAAAACAATTGATACATCTGGCCCAAAGTTTCTGCAGCTCTATGTTGAAAGCCATGTGTGTTGGTGCTTCATAGAACAGGGTCATTTTAGAGAATACTGATCAGTAAGAAATCCAAAAGAAACAGTCTCCATGTTCTCCTGTATTTACTTATACAAATAAGCTAAGTCATAAAGTAATCTAAAGACTGCAAAACATTAAATCAGGTTTAGTATGGAGTAAATAGATCATATTACAGACATATTTTTTCCTCTGTTGAAATCTCTAAATTCCTATTTTTATGACAATTTGTTCTGTCTTAGCTCATAGTACATATTTTTCACCTATTGTACAATGGCAATATTACAAATATGTGCTGCAACAGGCGTTCACCTGGATAGAATAGTTCTCCTTTTAACCAAAAACAAGAGTCATAAAAGTTAATTTTTTTTCTATGCACTCCTACAAACGGCACTTAAAAACAGAATTAACCTGGACCGTGTAGTTTGAGCCACAATGTGAAATTTTACCCAATGTAATATGACACATAGGGGAACATTTACTAAAAAAACAGTGCAAACTCTACTGTGTAGTTTGCCTGTTTAGTGTGCAGAAGGCACCAGATTTATGATTTGTGGCTCACATTCTGCATGAACTGGCACCCTCTGAGCTGTTCCAACGGAGTGCACAGAGCTAGTCTTTAACATGGACCGTGCACCACACTTCTGTCGGACTCTGCGTGATAAATGTGGTGCACAGTTCGACTGTGCCTCGGAACGCCCCCTTCAGTGAAGAAATTTCAGTCACGTGAAGAATAGGGCAGCCGCAACACAAAAGCATCGCTTGCGACACTTATGTGACACTGGCACTTCTTAAATACCTGTTCAAGGTGTTTGCACTTAAAATAACGTGCAAAGTCAGACGGAAAACTGGTACAAGAACCTTAGTAAATGTGCCCCATTAAGTATGAAGCCTATTTTAGCATCCAAGCCTATAGAAAATATGGCTGCCAGAACATTTTATTTGCATATATGACTTTGCATAGGGGCTTTTAAAAACACAAAATTTCAATTATTGATTTAGGGTTTTAAATTTAAATACATATTGTATGCATTACTGTAATTATACTAAATAACTCCAATTATACTAAATATTTGTAGTTTGTTTTATTCCTTTTGCTCAAAAATACATTTTATACAAATATAAGAGTAGCTTTTGTGTTTTTCCCTATTCATGTTGTTAGATGTTGTTTTTAGAAACTAAATGTACAGTGGTTTGTATATATTCTTTAACATAATTGTAAAATTACAAAATGAAATCATAATTTGTGGAGAACATTGGGGCAGATTTATCAAGTGTCTGAAAGTCAGAATATTTCCAGTTGCCCATGGCAACCAATCACAGATCCCCTTTAAAATATTCATGAGCACTGGTGAAATGAAAGCTGAGCTGTGATTGGTTGCCATGGGCAACTGGAAATATTCTGACTTTCAGACACTTGATAAATCTGCCCCATTGTGTGTTTTTTAGGGGACATAAAAAAGATAAAAAGGTTTGGTATTGTGCTTTCAATATAACAAACCATCATAGCCTGTTGGCAGTCACTGACAGCTCATACACTTTGAAAGTTTGATTTAAGCCAATCCATGGCATACAATTATTTGCCTTCAAGAAGGAATGGACAGCTTATCTCTTATCATAGGTCAATTATGGTTCTGTTGAATGTAAATAGGAACTGATATTAAGCTGGTTATCACAAGATGTGATACTACATCACTTTGCATTGACACTGATGTCATACTTCTACAGACTTCTACAGAATCTAGGGTTTTGTACAATCTGGAAATGAGTGTATAATGTTAAACAATGTTATAGGAACACAGTAAATAAAAACATTATGAGGCCCAGTGACGGACACTTTATTACAGCATTAACAGAGCAGATGACTGATTAAGTTGTCAAACTGGACATTATAGCTGACTTTTTTTTCACTGGCTATTTCACTGTGAAAAAAATGAAAAATTATCTCTTTTTTGTCTTTTAATCCCGGTCAAGCATAGTCAGTTTCAAAAATTGGTGGGCAGATTTATCAAAAGAGTCTCTAAGTAAAGCTCCATGCTCCAGGGAGAAGAGTGCTGCTCAAACCACCCCACTCTATAGAGGGCTGATCAGCAAATCTGGGCATGTATAAAACCTGGTCTACTTTTTTGGTATATTTTTATTTTATTGTCTTATATACAACAAACATAACAACATATGTCAGGCTCCCGGGCCCTCAAGACATTCAGACATACAATATAGTATAAATGTTTTGATGACCTTCTCTATGCTCTTTTCAACGCACACGCCCGGAAAGGGCCCGAATCCGTGCATAATGTTCATCCATGGCAGCTGTGTGATCACACCCGCCTCTCCCGGACATCTGAATGAAGACTGACAGTACAAAGTCAGACTAGACAGTCTTATGATGCAGATTTATAACTGCATCTGATCTGGTGTAGTTTAAGACAAATTTGCACCTCATATTAGTTAGTTTAGTTTACACATGAAATCTGCAGCATAAATCTGCAAGGTTTTCGCAGCAGAACCATGTCCACTTTTCTGAGACTACGCCCTTTTGTCGTAATAGTCATAAAAGTATCTATTAACTGTCCTAAACCCTTGATAAATTTGGAACAGACAAATATCTTACCTCATCAAATTTGTTCAAGTTGTTTGAGAGAAGACTTACAAGCTGCCCAGTGCTTATTTTATCTAAAACTTTGCTGGATAGTTTTAAAGTCTGGGGGAAGAAAAGAGAATAAAACATAAATCTTAACTACTCTGAAGCTGTTGGATGTAAAATATGCAACCCCAACTAATATATATTATATATATTAATGGTCTACTTATATAAGGAAGCAAGCCTGGACTGGTCCACAGGTGAATCCATCAGTTGGTCCTACATGAGGGGTGCCTGACACAGTACACTCACTGTACTTCCGAACTGTGGTCCGGCCGGGATTCATTAAGGCAGTTCCTCCGACGTCCACCAGGTGGCACTGCTGCGCTGAAGTTCCCCGGAACGCACTGGAGTGCACCGAGGCGGGCTGAGTGAAGGTAAGTGCAAGCTCTGCGACACATTTTTTTTAAAAATGCGGCGGTTTTTCCGAATCCATCGGGTTTTCGTCCGGCCACGCCCCCCGATTTCCGTCGCGTGCATGCCAGCGCCGATGCGCCACAATCCGATCGGGTGCGCCAAAATCCCGGGCCAATTCAGGGGAAATCGGCGCAAATCGGAAATATTCGGGTAACACGTCGGGAAACCGCGAATCGGGCCCTTAGTAAATTACCCCCAATGTATAAGAGAACCTACCTTTTTATAGATTAAACTGAACATTGCTATCCTCATCTGCATTCCTATATGATGAAGACCAAATATGGCAGGATGTAGAAGCAGCATTCTGACAGCAAAGAGCAATGACAGACCAATGGCTAGGTAGTAAGCTATGGATCGCTCTAGTGTATTACTTTCATCATAAGATGCTATGATTCTTCCAAGAAGCAGCGGCTGAACAGCTTTAGTGACTTCCTGAGATAGACAGGAAAAAGGCATTATTTATATTATCAATTTCTTTTGTGTTAAAACCTATAATTACATTTGCCAGTAATTTAACATTAGATAGATTTGTTTCGTTTTGTTTTTTATTTCATTTTAAGCAGCAGATCATTGTTTTTCTAAGAAATTGCATAGGAATCTGATAAGAAGATGTAGATCTTATTAGGAAAAAGTATCCTGACCGTTAAGTATCAGAATACAGACAATACTTTAGTCATAGCTAGTCTCTACCTGTCACTCTATTGTTTTTTTAATGCCCAGTTTTACTTAATGACTTTCATTTATGGAACGATAAACTGGATGGTAGCCAAGAGATGACTTGCTCAGTGACTCACATAATTAAGTCGTATTATTCCTTCCTGTGAAGAATGGAGCATGCATAAAGGAAACCTGCTGCTAGGTTTAGGACCCCTAAACCAATAGAATGTCCTTGTACTGCTTGGGTTCATGGCACCAAACCTAGTGGCCCAGTCTCATCAATCTCTCCATTTTCCCATTAGTAGAGGTTTTATTCTGATAGAGAGAACTCATAACTCTTCTCATGAGTTTTCAGCACATGCTTTATATGCAATTGAATCTGTTTGAAGGGGTTAATTGAAATCATTACATATGTGTATGGTTTAGGCATCGACAACCCCACTGTATTGGCCATAAAGCTGTAATGCAGCTTAGCTTCCATTCCAGAAATCTGATATTGATGATGTAACCTAAGTATTATAAATCAATTTATGAAAAAACTCTAGTAGCCAGACAACATGTTTAAAGTCCTACTTAAGTACTACTCAAGTAGTCTGGTATATGTATTAAAGAGTAAAAAATTATAGAACTATGTAAGATTTCTCCCGATTCCAGGCAGCCACCTCCAACTCAACTTAAATTACATTCAGTGGACAGTTGTCAACCCAATGACCCCACCTTAAACCCCACCAAGTAATGTCTGTTGCTCCGTGCATATCCATTAAAAATTGCATCATAAGCCTTCTTGTTATTTTTGCACATACATAATAACATCAAACGTGTGAATTATTGTGAAACAACTTTATAGAAGCAGAACCTTAGTATCTAATCATGTGTCAGAACTAGTGTACCTATCCCCCACCCATGCAAGATCCTTTAAAGGGGTTCCTTTTCACGGGAGTATTGGATACTCACTTTGTTGCACTCCCATAACTAATACAGCATTCTCATAGAACTAAATGGTATGATGATCACACATGGGGGGGGGGGGGTCATTTATCTTATTTCCCCCTTCTCTGAGTTATTTTGCTCATTTTAAAGTCTATTTTTTGCACCTCACTTGTCTTTGTTGTTTTGGCTCTTTGGCAAATGCAGGGTTTTTTGAGCCTTATTAGGTGCAAATTTTAAAAAAGGCGCAATTTTGTTGCGCAAATCTTACCATTGCCTTTCCTAAGCATGGTCAGGACTGGCAATTATGCAATTATTAGCGCCCATATAGGCACAAATCAGTGTTAAATAAGACACACACATCTGGAAGCAGGAGAAATACAAAGACCAATTAGGAGCAAACCTGATTACTGCTGTAAAAAGGCACAAAAAATTGTGCAAATAGTCACTAAAATACAACCAAAAAAGGTGCATCATACTAAGATAAATCTGCACCATGGTTTCCACCATTCCACTGACATTTGCAGGTGACTGTCACAGTATTCAGACTCCCTGTAATAAAACATGTATCCCTTATCCTGTGGCTCTGATTCTTTACTGGGGAAGTACTCTTTACATCTTCTACAGTTGCTCTGTACAGAGGAGACCTGCCTCGATGAAACAAATGTGATATCTACACTCACCTGCCACTTTATTAGGTACACCTGTCCAACTGCTCGTTAACACTTAATTTCTAATCAGCCAATCACATGGCGGCAACTCAGTGCATTTAGGCATGTAGACATGGTCAAGACAATCTCCTGCAGTTCAAACCGAGCATCAGTATGGGGAAGAAAGGTGATTTGAGTGTCTTTGAACGTGGCATGGTTGTTGGTGCCAGAAGGGCTGGTCTGAGTATTTCAGAAACTGCTGATCTACTGGGATTTTCACGCACAACCATCTCTAGGGTTTACAGAGAATGGTCGGAAAAAGAAAAAACATCCAGTGAGCGGCAGTTCTGTGGGCGGAAATGCCTTGTTGATGCCAGAGGTCAGAGGAGAATGGGCAGACTGGTTCGAGCTGATAGAAAGGCAACAGTGACTCAAATCGCCACCCGTTACAACCGAAGTAGGCAGAAGAGCATCTCTGAACGCACAGTACGTCGAACTTTGAGGCAGATGGGCTACAGCAGCAGAAGACCACACCGGGTGCCACTCCTTTCAGCTAAGAACAGGAAACTGAGGCTACAATTTGCACAAGCTCATCGAAATTGGACAGTAGAAAATTGGAAAAACGTTGCCTGGTCTGATGAGTCTCGATTTCTGCTGCGACATTCGGATGGTAGGGTCAGAATTTGGCTTCAACAACATGAAAGCATGGATCCATGGATCCATCATGTATTCTAGATATCATGTTGTTTTTAGAACAAGCCGACTCAAGGGTCATTTTATAAATAAAATTTAACATGTTTTTATTATACTTAACAACATACCTGACAAGGGCGTTCTCAAACAAATCTGACGTCATGGATCAAGGCGGACCTTCTGGCCCCCTCCCTCTGACGTCCCTGCTAGCTTTCAATTTAATGGCGCTCCTTCTCAGATATGTGTTAGCCTTGACAAAGAGCGTGTGGATGCGCTCGAAACGCGTAGGCTGGACAGTGTAGTCCACCTCTTGGACACAGTGCTGGGGTCTATGTAACGTCTACACCCTTCCTTGCATTTTGAAATAAAACGCCTGGAGCATTTGTTTCCCAAACACAAAGCGCTGGATCATTCTTTCCGTACTACTATTGCCTTACACGCTGGTCACGTGGGATCCGAGTCGCTGGGATCGAGAGCTCCTTGGGAAGAACCCTGAAAAGCGGGTGAGAGCAATCCTACTTTTTCTTCACACGTTATACCATTGACTTTCATGGATCCATCCTGCCTTGTATCAACGGTTCAGGCTGGTGGTGGTGGTGTCATGGTGTGGGGAATATTTTCTTGGCACTCTTTGGGCCCCTTGGTACCAATTGAGCATCGTTGATACGCCACAGCCTACCTGAGTATTGTTGCTGACCATGTCCATCCCTTTATAACCACAATGTACCCAACATCTGATGGCTACTTTCAGCAGGATAATGCGCCATGTCATAAAGCTGGAATCATCTCAGACTGGTTTCTTGAACATGAGTTCACTGTACTCAAATGGCCTCCACAGTCACCAGATCTCAATCCAATAGAGCATCTTTGGGATGTGGTGGAACGGGAGATTCGCATCATGGATGTGCAGCCGACAAATCTGCGGCAACTATGGGATGCCATCATGTCAATATGGACCAAAATCTCTGAGGAATGCTTTCAGCACCTTGTTGAATCTATGCCACGAAGAATTGAGGCAGTTCTGAAGGCAAAAGGGGGTCCAACCCGTTACTAGCATGGTGTACCTAATAAAGTGGCCGGTGAGTGTAGATACTTTATGTAACATTTAGCATGTGTTGTACTGGTGAAGAACCTAATGTTATTTTTCTGTGGAAAACTATACAGTGTCAATATAATTAAGATGTCAAAAGTTGATATAAAACTTGCATAACCAATAACTGTACAATGCTTCTCTCCTTTGCCTTCTAACTTCTAGTAATATGCACCATTGTGTCAAAATATGAACCTGTTCTACCTGTCCTATATTTTGCTGTTACCATAATTATTCTGAGCTGCCTTCCCTGTCTTATGCCTGGATTACTGTGATCCAAAAATACTGCCTACACTGACCAAGGCCTGCTTAATGACCATGTATTTGGTCAGCTGCCCCTTAACAGAAACTACTACAAGATGTCTATCCAAGACGACATTACATACTAAGGTAATACTTACGGTATATGTTTGTACTATATGTACTATATGCAAATGTCTATACTATGTACTGTAAATACCTATATATAGATATATCTATATCTGTATATAATACCTAAATGTATATTTATATGAAAATTGTCCTCTTACCCCAAGATACAATAGGATACCATAAAAAAGAAATTTCCAGAAAAAACAACGCTTCAGCGCATTGATTAATTTGGGATTTGTCTTTGACGTTGCCAATTCCCTGTCCCATTCTCTGAAAGAAAACACAAAACAAGACAGTTATCCATCAAATGCTACGTTTACACTTGTAACATTCCTCCTCACTTCCAGGTATTTCCAGGGAAACTCAGTAAGGTCAAGTCAAGATGACAATAAAAACAAAGCTTTAGAATACCACAGTGTCCATTCTTCATGATCATAAAAAGTAAGTGGAGGGGCAACTTATTCAAGCATTTGACAGATTTAGGTGTCCAACTATATTTCTTATGTTAGGGAGTTAATTCATGTAAAGGTCACATTCTATGTCTAAAAAACTGCCAGGGATCTTAACACCAATGCAAAATAATAGACAAATAAATTTTTTGGAGTTCATCCAGGACTTTGCAAGATGAAAACAAAGGCAGACTATTCTAACTGGTAACAATGAAGACAAAGCTGACTTGTTGACAGAATAACATCTTATCTATCAATGTAGAAATGAAGCAAATCAAAACTTTTCTTACATTCTTATTGTGACTTTGTTTCACTGTGTGGAACATCTTTATACTCTGGTGAATGGCAGAAAGTAGAATACAGTGACATATGATAGAGATATAAACAACGGCATTCCTATAAACCACCTTAAGTAAGGGGAAGGATGAGCAGCAAAAGCATGTGCTGTACCGGTGTATAACCAGAATGAAAAATATATGCATCTCCAATAAGAACTAAGTACAACATTTATATTGAATCAGGAAACTTTAGTTACTTGTATCTTGGCAAATGCGGATCACTCAGAGAGTTCAATTGGGGTATGAAATATTGATGCTACCAGAGCCACATTCATCCACATTCAGGGTTAAACATATCAATATCATGTCGGGCTGATGTGAAAATGCAAAGTTTTAATTTGTATTTTTTAATAAAATGGATTAGAAGACAGAAATGGGAGAAAACTCAAGACTTTTGAAGGAAAATTTTTCCTCTGCCCAGAGGTGACATATGACTTTGTATATGTGTGTTCTGCTTTTTCTGAAGGCTTTAGAGAAGTTGCTATCATTTCCAGTAACAAAGAAAACTCCTTCTATTAGGTCCACTTTGCAAAAACTGTATGCCTTGAGGTAGACATACACATTTAGTAGCTGTTGGTCAAACCATGTCTCCTTACCCTCCTTGCATGCTTGGTTAAGTTAAGCATAAAAGTGTACTGAAGGAGAGAGGGGAACAAGCTTCTATTAGACACCACCGCATGTGTTGCAAATGTCAACATTTAACATTTTCTAGATTTTTTATTTTAGTTGAGATCAGTCAACCAGTTATGCCAATCATGACAACCAGTGCTACATCTATATAGCCAGTTTTCTAATTCATCTCCAGGTATAGTACTGCATTATGTCTTTTGGGTGGCACTGTGTGATTATCTATGTACTTTGGTTATCAGATAGTTAAACACACATTTATCGTGTATATAGAGTGCTGCCTGTTTTCCTTATATATAACAAAAACAGACAGCACTCCCAAATTGAGAGTGCTGGTCTACAACTTAAATGTTTTGAGATTAAATAGTGGCATTATAGAGATTAAATATGGCACTATATTTTTTTCACAATTTGAGAGTGGTGCATATTTTTGTTTTTGTTGTCTGTGACTTCTCCTGCGGTAAGGTTCAAGAATCGCACCCTGACAATTCATTTTCTCTATTGTGGATTTTTTTGATGCTTTTTCTATTTTTTTATATGTTTCAGTTCTCAGGGACAGTAGCTTTTCTCAAGTTTAAAAAAGGCTTCAGTCCCTGAGAGTCGAAATGTTGCTGGACATAACTTGTCTTTTGTAAATCTTGGCGTGCTGCCATTTTCCTTAATTTGTATTTGGATGAACATTTAAGGGGACATGGATCACCATTTTTTTAGATTGTTTTTGCCGTTTTTTTGCGCAATTGTTTGCCGCAGTTAGTAAATTTGTCTCTAATTTTCATCTTTTTTGGGTGCAAGCAAAAGTCCGGCACTTAGTGGTTTTGAGTGTCTACACCTTATCCGACATAGCGAGTGGCTGTTGTGCAGATGTTTGCACGGAATCTATCACAATTTTGCGCTTAAAAGTCGCAAAAATACTGCTCTGAGCAGGTGCACTTAAAAAAACCTTAATTTTCATTACTGAAAACAAAGGTCTACGCTTCCCAAATGAAAAAATAACTGTAAGTAAAATGAAAAATACTTCAACGGAGTTTAAAAATTTTAAATTTCTCCAGTAACACCTTCATCGTTTTCTATAAGATCATCTCCCTGAGTGGGATTATTGTCTATCTTAATGTGCAGATTTAAAAATGTCACCGGTCTCTCTGTGGTGAATTTTTGAGACATTTGGAAGCGCTTTTTTGCTCCTTATATATGATCATGTCTTTTTACCTGTGATACATGTTCAGTTATCCTGGCAGGCGCAAATTTTGGCTTCTTTTTGAGAATTTTTGTTGCAAATGTCTCAAATCCACATGGACACAAGCCATGTGAGGGGTTATATACAGGAGAGGACACAAGCCACGTGAGGGGGTTATATACAGGAGAGGATTATATACAGGAGAGGACACAAGCCATGTGAGGGGGTCATATGCAGGAGTGGACACAGTCATGTGAGGGGTTATATACAGGAGTGGACACAAGCTACGTGAGGGGGTTATATACAGGAGAGGACACAAGCCATTTAAGGGGGTTATATGCAGGAGTGGACACTACTGTTAATTTCACACCCCAGGGAGATGACAACATATGAAGCTGTGGTCACACGTTGCGTTTTGATTGCGTTTTGAAACCTATTATAACAGCTAAGGAGAGGTGATTTGCCAATTACATTACTGTTAACATTTGCATTTACAAAAAGCATAACATCACATTTATATTGCGTTTTGTAAACAGTAATTTAATTAGGCAAATCACCTCTCCTCAGCTGTTGTAATAGGTTTCAAAATGCAATCAAAACGCAACGTGTGACCGCAGCCTTAGAAGTAACCAATAAATTAAAAAAATATAAATGCAAAAATTTCTGAATTTTCAAAAACAGGTTACTCTGGAAAATTTTAAACATTTAAAGCATGTGGAATAATTCAAATTTACATGTTAAAATAGGGTCCATGAAAAAAATCCTTCCTTTGCACCTGCCCTGCCCTGGACCAAGTGCAGATTTGCTCCTAAAAAGTCACAAAAATAAGCAAAAAAAGTGATACATAAGTGAAAAGTCGCATGGAACATCTGGGAAACTAAGCTACATAAGGCACACTGCACAAGGTGCAGACCAAGGCGTACTTGAAAAACGACAATTGAAAAGTCACAAAAAAGTCGCAAAAACGAGACAATTTGACTAGCAGAAATAATGATACATGTCCCCCAAAGACTCATTTGAGCAAGAATTTTTTTTTTTTTTACATATCTGTAACTTTAGTCAAATTTGGTGCAAATTACAACAATTCCAAAACGCATTTACGAAGGCAAAACTAGATCATTCATAGATCACAAACCAAATAAAAGAACAAACCAGGCACAAAAATAGGTGAACCTGAGACTCACTATGATTAATGTCCCCCTTAGTCTCAGTTCTGGACATGCAACATGACTGAGACTAAGGGGCTTATTTACTAAAGATCCCCGGCCGCACTTTCGTTGTTTATACCGACATTTACGGGATTTGCGCCGCTGGGACAGGTATTTAACCGGGGATTGGCCCACACGCGTTCGGATTGCGGCCGGCTGCGCTGGCGCGGAATTTATCTTTCAAATTGTGTCACAAGACAATGAAGTTACATGCACTAGGAAGAAGAAGGAGAACTCCGGTGGAAGTGTGCGGGGAAGCGACACATGCAGGATATCGGGAGCACAATCTTAGTGAATCGTCGGACAATGCACTTTCGTAAACTCTGCAGGATCGGGTAAGTAAATGTGCCCCTAAGTATCAGTGCTACTTCTAAACATACACAAACACACACTTCTGTATTGTGTTTTTAAAGCAGACAACAGGCAGACTGTTTTAAAATGAAGAATAGTACCAACTGGAATAATATTATGAAAAAATTTCATGCAGCGGTGATCAAGAATGGGGTATCTATAATCTGTCTTGGCATGTAGTCTTCAACTTGTCCTCAACAACGTAATACAGTAAGATTTTCTTACAAGCCCTCCTGCATAGCTATTCCTCTGGTTTGCCCACAATTCGTTCCATTAGCAGTGAAAGCATATTATTCCATAGAGTGAAGACATGAACTGTCATTGGAAAATTGGCTCTTGCCTTTGATGGTGTATCCAAACCAAAACACTGAACATCTAGGTACCTTTCAAGTCGTTCCGAAAGATTATCTGCAGAGTCTCCAGTAGCAATTTGATAAATATCTGACAATTCCAATCGTTGCCTGTATCCTTTCTTCAGAATAGGTTTGGTCCAACTAGAATAAAAAATTTCGGTATTTTAATAACATAAGGTTTAAGAGGTCATTGATTACATTTATTATGTTATCAAATACAGTTTCATGATTATGGTAATTAGGATATAAGGAAGATCTAGTTAAGAAATAATCTAGTTGCCTGTAGGAGTTAGTGTTTTATTTTCAGGAGTGGTTAAATTATTACTAGAAACACATGAGTCAACAAAAAGCGAGATCCAAACCCAGTTACCCAGTACGATAATCTGCCTATGATTGTGATTTGTAGCATGCAATTTGCAAGTTGTTCCCCTTTCCTTTATGTATAGTAAAGGTTGTAAAGTTATATGTATGGGATAACAATGATAAGAATATTAGAGGTTGACAGTGCAGCATCGTACACCATGTGCTTGTGCTGTACATAGATCACAGTTGTTTTTTGCTGGATTCCACCATTTTTTTAATTAAAGTAGTATGATGCCTGTTAATGTGAGCCGAAGCTGCTGACAAAAATGGCAGACAAGATGAAAGCTTTTGTGCTCCTGACAAGATTTTTGTATACTGCTTTAAATATAAAGTGCAATTTCCTTATCATCTATTTATTTTGATCTTTTCCACTAGCCATGAAATAAATCATTAAAAATGTCAAGATGTCACATTATGTTATTTATGTTCAAGAATAACATACATACGTTAGATGTTTGGTGAGTCTGATATGTTTTTATCTTTTTGTTGAGATATAATATACAACATAACTTAACTTCTCTGTTTCTGTTGAGTGCATACAGTGGTCATATGGCTCTGTAATTACTTTTTGATAAGGTAACATTATAGCACCACAAAAAAAAACATTTTATAATTAATTTTTTTATTTCAAAAAGTTAGATTTTAGTTTCTGCCGCATGCACATCCCAAGATGACATGTGCATTTCAGAATAATTTGGTTGAATCTTACACCAACACAGTTGATGACTAAAGCCCTGTGGGCAATCGGCTCAAGACTTGTGTACTTACAAATAAATTGACTACGGTACATTGTTTTTAATTCTCTTATTATAATAATAATAATTCTTTATTAATATAGCGCCTACAGCAGGGCCGGCTCCAGGTTTTAGTGGGCCCCTGGGCGACAGAGCCTTAGTGGGCCCCTCCGTGGGCCGCCCTCCAGTGGCCACACTTCCCCCCCCCCTCCCCACACACTGACCACCCCCCCTCCCTTGCGGACACACTGACCACCCCCCCTCCCCTGCGGACACACTGACTCCCCCAACCTCCCCCTGCGGACAAACTGACCCCCTCACCCCCCCCCTGCGGACACACTGAACCCCCCCTCCCCCTGCAGACCCACTGAACCCCCCCCCCTGCTGACACAATGACCCCCCCGCTGACACACTGACCCCCCTTCTCCCCCTGTATACACAGTGACCCCATCCCTCCCCCCGCGGACACACTGACCCCCTCCTCCCCCCCCCCGCAAACACACTGACCCCCCCTCTCCCCCTGTATACACACTGACCCCATCCCTCCCCCCTCCCCCTACGGACACACTGAAACCCCCCCCCCTCCGGGAAAGAAGTATTTTACCTGTCCTGGTTCCCCCGGCGCAGCTCCTGCAGCTGTCTTCGGCCTGGGCCCCCCGTACACGCCGGCTCTGAAGCCGGCGCACATGATGACGTCATCGGGTCACGTGTTCAGAGCAGTCGCATACCCTGCGGAGCGCTGCATTGTGGGAACCGGGACAGGTGAGTTTTAGATTCTGCCTCTATGCTGCGCTCCCGACCAGCGCAGCATAGAGGCAGAAAAATGATCGATCCGGATGGTGATCAATTGTACCAGTGTCTCATAGAGACACTGGTACAATTGATCCGGGGGCCCGAGTGGGCCCCTCCAGTACCCCGGGGCCCCGGCACTTGCCCGGGTTGGCCGGGTGCTGGCGCCGGGCCTGGCCTACAGATTACGTAGCGCTGCACAGAGCATGCCAAATTGGTCCCTTTCCCCATGGGCTCACAATCTAAACAACCTACCAGTATGTTTTTGGAGTGTGGGAGGAAACCGGAGGACCCAGCGGAAACCCACACCAACACGGAGAGAACATACAAGCTCTTTTATGGCTAAAAATAAAAACCTGGTTAATGATTAATCAACCAAATTTGATGGGATCTGCTTCCATTAGGTTGAGGTAGTTATTTGTTGAGCAAAATGTTTTTATAGCAATGTGATGGAGAATAAAAAATGGACATTTTTGGGTTGCAATATACTGAAAACTTGCATTCAAACTGAACAGTGAGGGACTTAGTCTAGTAGTGCACATATCATAATACTCTTATGTACAACAGATGAATTACTTCATCAGTTTAATTTAAGCTTCAAGTTACAGCCACACAATGACATTCACACAATTACATTTAATCAATACGTGCCATTTCCTATGAGCTATGTCAATTGTGTAAGCAAATAACTTTCATCACATGCTGATTTCAACACTATGTGATTCGACTTAACAATGTGCAAGACAATATGATCTGAAACCCAATTTAGTTTAGTGTGCCTGGCTTATGTGTGAGGAAGTAATAAAATATGTATATGGAAACATACAAGTTGATGACAAAGCTTTGTGATATTGTAATAACGCAGAAATTATTAAGCAATTTTGGAAAAACTGTATTAAGACAAGTAAAGTAAGTAACAAATGTCTTCACATAGGTTAAAGGAAACCTGCCATCAGAAATCTACCTATTAAGGTAGATCTGATGGTAGGTTCCCACTTCCCTTCTAAACCATAAACTATCTTTAGCTAATCCTAAAAAACTTTCTTCAATAAACTACAGTTTATCTAACTTATGAGCTAATTTATGGCAGAGGCTACTGAGGCGTGGAGTAGCCTCTGCATGGAGTGGGAGCAAAGACTATTCTACGCCCCAGTAGCCTCTGCGATCCCTCCCACCTTCTTTTCGGCTCCTTTCTTCCGAGGCAAAGAGTTTTGATAAGTTTGGCACTGTCGCAAAGTCTGCAGTTCGGGCCTGCTCAACACTACAAATCTGACACCTTAGTAAGGTTCTGTCTTAGCAGGACAGAGCACAGCAGTGTTTTCAGAGAATGTTTTCATTTATCAGGAAAGGAGAGAAAATGAGAGAAAACAAGTAAATGGAAAAGGAGACACTCTGAATTAGACATATTATATTTTCTTTTTTTAATTTTTGTAGCATTTATTTAGTTGGGCCGGACATGATGTGATACAAAGTAAAAAAGAGAGAATAGTGTGGTGTGACACATTTGAAACTAGAACGAACATATAAATTAATAGGTTAAGGAATCAATTTCTTCATCTATGTGTATGTTCCTGTCATGGATATGGTTCCTAATCCACAGAAAAAGAGGATTTTACCTTCTGAGAACTAGCACAAGCAAGCTGATTAATAGAACAGTCTCCCCACTATTGATATAAGATACTTAAAGGGGAAGTTCTTTAAGTCAACTATGTCATAAGTGGGTTTTTTGGGACTGTACAGTATGTAAACATTTTGGTATTGTGTGTGTCCTCTTGAGGATAGACGGATGCTCTTTCGGCTTAAATATTTTTTGGGGGGGGGAACGTATTGTGGCTGTTACATCCGTCTGTAGAATGTCTCACAACTGTTGCATCTGCTTTTTTGCAAAAATGTTTTAAATCAATCGCATGTGCCACATTTATCAAGCTATCTAAGTCAGTATAATAAATCTGATGTGCTTAAGAGCTCATAAGTCACACTTAAAAATTGGAGTAAAATCCTGCCTAATGATAAATCTGTCCCGTTGTTTATGGGGCAAAGCTCCCATAAACAACATCTTTTTCCCTGTGAAGGGACCCAATTAAAACTTTAGGGGATTACAGAGAGCTGTATAGTTCTTTATGGAGCCAGAAAATCTACTGCTGGCCAGTAAATAACTAATAACTATGTCTACACTGGTATTTATACGAAATATTTGCGATTCATGGCACGTTTTCCTGATAAGAGTTTGACTGAACCGTGTTGCTATTCATTTTACAGTTTAGTAAATCAAGTACCGAATTTGGTAAATTTTTAGATAGCATTCAACTATATGGACATGTTACTAGTTTCCACAAGACTACATCTGTCTGATTGTCTTCAGTATTTGCACAAAAGCCTTGAAGAGAAAAGATCTGATGGTTACATAAATAGAGCAATATTATTTACTACCCATTGATTTAATGTTTATTTACTATGATCTGTTGATCTGTGATTGCTTGTATTACCCTGATAAACTTTATGAACAGTGCTTGAACCTCAATGACAACTGAAAACATAAAAGATCTGCAATATTGCTCCCTGACCTTGTCTTTAAAGAGCTCAGTTAGGAACTCAGTGTGTGATCACAACACATATGTTTCACTTGGTGTATAAAAACATTTCATTACATTACATACAATGTTTGCTCAGCATGAGCGTAAGGGACACATACTCAACTAATTAAAAGTGAAGGAATATTGTCTAAAATGAACACAATGGGATTGTTTTGACAATTATGTCACTGTCAATAGGAACATCAAGTAGCATTATTAGTCCTGCTGATCATGCATCATGACTCTACACTCTTTCATCTCATCTATATCTTTTAAGTGGATTATTGCATGTAGCATTGTATCATGATCTCAATGTCTTGTGAAATTTGTTACAATCCTATGAATACAATCATGTATCATATTTTTACTTTCCATTGGCATAACATTTGGCATAACATCTTAGTGCTATTTGAGTTAAAAAAAAATAATAATAATTCCTTCATTTATATAGCACATACAGATTATGCAGTGCTACACAGAGCTTGCCAAATCGGTTCCTGTCCCCAATGTGGCTCAAAATCTAATCAACCTACCAGTATGTTTTTTGGAGTGTGGGAGGAAACCGGAGGACCCGGAGGAAACCCGCACAAACACTGAGAGAAAATACAAATTCTTTGCAGATGTTGACCCTGAGACATGAACCCAGGTCCACAGCGCTGCAAGGCTGTAATGCTAACCACTAAGCAACCATAATTTAAGATGGAATTTGGTACACTTAATTAGCTTTTTGCATTTTGTTATAGCAGAAGTGGAAATGTAAAGAAATCAAAACTTAAAGCTTTTTCAACCATAAAAAAATCTTCTAAATCAGCACAAGTAGTGGATTACAGGTGGATTTAATGCACATTTTTGGTTGCAGAAAATGGGAAGCGTAATACAGTAGTATTAAAGTGAATGTGATTTAGAATATTGTAGTTGATTTTTTTTTTACAGCATAAAAATTGTTGCTTAATATGACAAAAAAATGATGATCATGTCACACTCACACATGAATAAGCTGGACAGCTGAATATGATTTAGGACATGATTGTTTAAATTAAAGGCATGTAGAGGAGCAATTTAGGGATAGAGGCAATGCTCTGTAATGGCAGTTTATAAAAATATATTTAGTTTTGGGGGTTAATTTGCCTGACAAGATCTCTTTAAATTTATCTTCCGATTTGTCATGCTTTGTGCAGTGCTGAGTAATCTGTAGGCGCTATATAAATAAAGAATTATTATTATTATCTGACATCCGCAGTGACACCCTGTTCATACCCGGTAACCGCTACATTCAATCTCAGGCCTCATGGGTGACTATGGCACAATGAGACCTTACTGTCACATGACAAGCATTCCAAAGTCACTGCTGTGGCCTTGGGAGCTGGGAAAGGTACAGTACAAAGTGCAGTACAGCCCCTATCTATGCAACTGAGCCAATCACTGGCCTCAGCAGTCCCATGCCAAATACTACTGAGGCCAGTGATTAGCTGCATGGTCTAACACTGTATGTGGGTATATCACCACTACAGTTAAGAAGATGTAGTGGTATAAGTGGAATGTTGGAAGAAGTGTGGGAAAAATTGGAAAGTGTTGCTTATTTTGTAATTTTATTACAAGGGCTGGTCTACATTTTGAGTACATCAGAAAGTCCTTTTAATGGACAGATACAACTGAGTAAGGCTAAGTTCATCCGTGCACTTCTAATTTCCATTTTTGCTTTGTTATAGAAACAGAATAATAAATATAATGGATGGCAGGGTGATAAAAATGACAGATAACAATGAAGCCAGAGAGACCTCTGGCTTCATGGGATCAGTTGGAATTTCATTTGGGGTCATTTTGCTGAAAAAAGGTCAGAATCTGTGACGAAGGTAAACTAGAAAACTTTGTCTTACATAGATACTGATAATCAGTGCATGGTTAATTTGAAATTGATGTGATTTCCTTCTAAAGGAAAATAATAAATGTTCTCAAATATGAGAAAAACAAAATAATTAAACAGAAAAATAGAATATTTGGTAAATTTATAACAGCTTCTCATTGTGGCATTATTAGTGCCAGCTTATAGACAAGACAATCTATTTACTGCCATAGACACAGTCTGGAGTACTGGCAAGCCTCACTCCTCTTACTCCAACCAGTTAAGGGAAACATTTTGATACATTTTCATGTTACAAAAAGCAGTGTCTGACTCCATAGTTCTTTGCACCTGCAGCTGAAAAAAATATTTCTGTTCCCATAGGCCAGTGATGGAGAACCTTTTAGAGACCGGGTGCCCAAACTACAACCAAAACCCACTTATTTATTGCAAAGTGCCAGCACAGCAATTTAAGTAGTTATTTATTGCTACCTGTTAAACGAAAAGCTTTAAATCACAACAGCCTCTAGAGGACAACAAAACAGTTGAAAGAAGAAGGGCAAATTTGGACTATTGTTGTAGCATCTTGCTATGGTCGCCATGTACAAGAAAAAGCCTAGAGGAGTTCTACCTCTTCCTGCAATCCCAAGCAATCAAAATGTGTTGCTTTAAAATAGCACTGAGAGCACTTTCTTGAGTCGCCTGGGACTGCAGGATGATTCTTTGAGTTCTATGTCGTGTGCTATATTGATGGCTTGGGTGCCCAAAAAGAGGTCTCCGAGTACCAACTCTGGCACCCGTGCCATAGGTTCGCCACCACTGCCATATAGGCAATATAGCTGTTCTCAATGGCAATATGGAAATGCAAGCAAACTTCCACAATAAAATTGATCTTCTGTGGGGGAAAGGAATGTCTAATTAGATTGTTTTCCTTAATGGTCTCATTATGTGGCAGAGTTGTTACAAAAGTGCTTGCAACTTTGAAATTGATCTAAAATGAGGGATACTTTACCTGATAAACCAGCATATGTGTGTGTGCCTGAGGAGTAATACTATTTCTGTTTTTCCATAAAATACATGACAAAGTTTCTAATATTTGTGCATAGTATTGATATATGCAAAGCTTGATAACAAGTAACAGCAGCTCCAGTTGTTTAGTCCACCATTCAGACACAGATGGCACACATGAAACCATGGACTCCAGTAAAAGTTCTTGTGGTACACATTACATGTCCTGTAATTCACAGTCAGTCCCTATTGCCTGTGGACCAATACACTGTTGCAGCTACTAGTGTATTCATTTAGGAAGTAATCACATACAAGAAGTGAAAAGCACCAACCTACTTGTGATACCCTGGAATGATTGAAAATAAGGAGCATACACAGTATCCAAAATTTTTACCCCCTTAGTGACTGTCCAGAGCAATTTTTAGTTTAGGCTGCTATGTTTTTACAAAGAATACCCTGGTTTCCTGTCTTGTGATGCTTTGCTTTAATAACCTTGGTTGGAGGAAGATCACTGCATCCAAAGAGGAAGAAAAATATGTTATCACTCTTAACATGCAAAAGGGGAAACATTTTTTTTAAAAATGGCTTGGCATTCAAGGCTTGAAATAGGTTGGTTACGATGGGGTAGTAACTCAGTAACACAAATTTTAAGATTTCAAGATTTCTTGTTCAGCATACTATTCTGCAATTCTAATCCACAGACCATGCAAAAAGACAAAAGACACTTTTCTTCATCTGAAGAAAACCATTCCATTCCCATACTGTGATTGTAATAATATCTGGATCTAGAAATGATCTTTATATTTAGAGTTCACAAAACCTATAATATTATTTTATTGCAATAAAGTCATCCAGACCTTTCTCAAACTCTCTATGCACACATGTCAAGCACAGGACCCGTGGCCAAATGTTGCCCAGCATCACATTTTATATGGCCTGCAAGGTTTTAATTGAAGCTTAACAACAGACATGACTGGATCTTCATTGGAGCTACTTTTTGAGGCTGTCCAACAGCCCCAGTACATAACGCTGACATGCTGTTCTTGCATTTCAGCTAGGCTCCCTTTACACGTTCTAATATTACTGCCAATGATGGTAAAGAGTCTTTTGGTACTAGATGTTGAAGAATAGGAGATCATCTAAACTGTTTAGAGAGCGTTATGGCCTAGTGGGAAGGAGGCTGTGTTACTTTGTTTAGAGGAGAATGTTACGGGCAAAGCAGGAGGGGGGCATTCTTGGTTGACTGTTATACACTCTTCCAAGTACCATCGGCCTTTGAAGATTACCATAGTGCTGATATGGCCCTGAGTTTGCTCTATAACCAAAGGTGTTTATTAAATTGATGGCATATTTAGTATAAGGCTACATTCACATAACCGTGTTTACGGGTGCAAGCTTGTAGCTGTACATATGTCCCCCATAGACGGCAATGGCTGCACAGAGCGATGCGGTACGGCTCCATACACAGGATAAAGATAGGACATGTCCTATCTTTCCACATAGTACGGCCCCCACGCAATGCATTTCAATGGAGAGGAGAGGGGTCACCCTTCCTCCTCTCCATTCTGGCGGATGTATGCCTGGCCGTAAGATCTGAATGTTTGGTAATTCTGCAGGTCAGAAATTTGCTGTGCAAGCAATGTAGCACTATTAATGTTAGCAACAGGTTGTATCCTGATTCATCCTCAAAATGTCATAATCTCTGTTATAGCTCTTTTAAGATTTACAGTACTGTACTCCATAAGTTTGAAAATTTAAATTAACATGACAAAGAATTCAATTTGATGATTGTTCATCTCAAAGTGATCAACCACACTGAACCAAAAGGGCTATACTTTTCAAAACCAAAGGATTTGTTGCTATCCTCTTAATGTTATACACAGCAGAGGTACATCAGAAATCTGGTGACGTTTACGATTTACCATGTCAGAGATGTTTTGGTGGCCGCTGAATGGCATTCTCTGTGCTCTCCAATTTACACATCCCCTTTTTTCTTTGGATCAGTACAATCACAGAAATACCAGATTTTGAAAGATATTTTATTTTAATAACAAAAAAATGTAAGAACTTGAATAAAATGGAGTTGTATACGGTATCATTTTAAGCAGCCCAATCTGACCTTTTCATTTGTGTCATTTGGGGAGCTGTATGATCCTTATATGATTATTTTTTATCCAAACTTTTATGGGTAGTAAAATAGAAAAAAAGTGGCTTTTGGACAGTCTGCCATTCATTTTTTTGCTCAGACGTTCACTACGTGGGATAAACATTTTCATATTATGATTGGGCATTATGTGACATCTGTGTATGATTTAAATAATTTATTTAATGAAAGCATTCCAGGATGATATGCATTTTTATAATTCTTTTATATTTTATAATTTTTTACAGTACTTTTTTTGCTGCACAATGGGCCCCATTTACTAAAGCCCCTGTGCCCCAGTCAGACTTTGCACATTGTTTTAAGTGCAAACTGCTTGCACATGTATTTAAGAAGTGTCTGCGTCCCATATGGGTCGCGGCTGCACTATACCTGGCGTAACACACATTTTTGCACACAAATGTGCGTTCTGATGCAGACCGTGCACCACAGTAACATGCAGAGTCCGACAGAAATGTGTCGCATACCCTATGTTAAAGGTGTACCAAAAAATAGTTACACTCTGCCGGAGCAGAGCAGGGAGCACCAGATTCAGATTCCAAATTTTAGCTTTCCCTATGCTGGTTGACCAGTAGAATGTGATTGGTGGCACAAGCCTCTGTCCATCCTATCATTTGATATGGTTTAGGAAACCCCTTTAATGTTAGTAAACTGACAAAAATACTCAAAATGCTGGTGCAAGCCTTGAGTAAAGAACTTGTCATTTCCTAATGTCTGTTCATCACTGCTATATCCCAACACATTTAATATGATCAGTGGCAGAATGTAGCACACATGACTACAGAAATCTATGCATTAACTGCCAGAGATTTGGTTCTTTGGCCCAATACCCTTATTGCACTGTTTGCACAGCTTAGACTGAGAGCATTGTGGTAAATTTTTGCAAAATTTAGAACTTTGTTTATATCTAAACTAGGTACCTGAACATCTCAGGTTTTACATTTGAGAAAAGTGTTTGATGTATAGGGAATGACTGAAAGGCAGTATTTCTGGTTATTATGTTATTATATATTCTAATATATATATATATATATATATATATATATATACATATATATATATATATATATACAGCATAAAAACAAGTATATAAAAATGTTTGACATGTAGAACTAGAAGAGGTTAATTAATAAAAAGGAAGTACTTTTTGTTATTATATTCAACATACTTATTACTATTTATGATCCCCATAGTAACAACAAATAATGTTATTAAAAAAATGGATGGACAAGGAAGTATTATCTTAAAACTCTCAGCAATTATCACAGAAGAAACAAAAGAAGGATATTCCTAAATACAGCTGTGTGTTATTACAGTAAACTATGAGGACGGTGAAAGAAACTCATGTCACTGTGTTCTGGAGCACAAGCCATTAGTAATACCTGTTAGAGAATACACTGAGAGCACTGCTCTGCTCCACTACTACCAGCAGCACATGACCCCTGGAAACACATTCTGATTAATAACAAGATTATCCTTTCATCCCCATTAATATCCCTATGTGACTCTTAAGTAGAACATGATAGTTCTCATTTTTCTTTCTATACATCACCAGCCTGCAAATCTATAAACTATGTGTTCTTTTAGTAGCACATACTGTTCTAGGTGGCTATTACCTTTTCTTATAACCAGTAGATCATAAAGAGCTGATCAAGAAGTAAAAAAGCAAAGGTCACTTAATGTGCTGTACTTACAAGGTGCTGCCTGCAGGTTGCTATAATGCAGAGAAGTAATGCTTGCTGTCATTGTTGCCTTTTTTTGGGTTAGTGCTGCTGCAGGTGCATCACAGGCTTTTTACAGTAAAAGTCTATTTTCTTACATAGAAAGAAGCTCTCCCTGCCAAACAGCTTTTCTCTCCTGTTCATTTACTTTCCTAAGTGCTTTTGATGAAAGCAAGAAGTGTGAATGTCAGGTACCTGCACTGAGCTTCCCTGTCACACTATGCAGTGCCAGCGAGTACAGGAATGCTGCCATGCACTCTCACTTCCCAGCTACAAGCACATACCTGAAGAAGAGCTTGGAGAAGATGTTGGCTTTCTCCAGCGGGGACCTCTGCATGGTGGCTGGGTGCTGCTGCAGGCACAGCCTTGGTTCTTGGCTCTGGGAGTCCACTCTGTGCCTGCTGCTGCTCACCCACCTTATTCTGTTAGCCTGCTGATGTCACTGCCTCCTTGACTCTGCCCAGGTTAAGAAGAGCTAAGCACAGGGAGGCAGCCGAGTCCTTCATATCTTCCTCCTCTTCTCCCTCTTTTACTTCCACTCCCTCTCATTCTGTTTAGGTAACACAAAAGGGGTGTGTTGCAAACAATTATAATCAGATTTCATTACCCAGGGCATACTGTATTTTGGTTCAGAATAAGGTAATGGACCTTAGGGTGATTGTTATAGCTGAGAAGGTCAAACTGATTTCAGGTCACAGAACCTGCATAATCAGATCTAGGAGCATTTATTACTATGTATCTGTTATGTGGCAGTTTGAATTGGGAATGTTTAATAATCTCAGCATTCATTTGTTTTGGCAATTATTAGCTTTATACATTATGTTGTAAAATAAATTATGTGTTTGCCTTGGTAATTTGGTGAGCAGGGCAATTGTTATGTACATTCATTCACATGATTGGGGCTATGCTGTTTTAGTGTCTCCCAAATGAAAATGTGGGCAATAGAACAATCATCTAAAATTAATGATTATTGTTTTATTTATGAAATCAATCAGGATCTATCACATCTATTTTGATGTGTTCTTGAGAATGTTTAATAATCCACCATCAGCCAATTTTGTTTTACTGTTGATTCTAAGTCAGTTTTTATTTATTCATTAACAATAATGTACTGTGACATTGTACAGGACACTCAACATTTTTATCTCTGTAATCATCCTAGTCTCTAAATGTTACACCCACTTGTCCAGAACTAGGTAAAGTGCTATTAAAATTAGCTACCCACTAACAACCTTGACTCCAAAGTGAGAGTAGCTTGTGGTCAGTAAAGATGACCATACAGATAAGATACTTGTTTACCGACAATCATTAGGACAAGTTATTTCCACTGGCCTCCTCATAAAATTCATGCACAGCTAATTTGAGTACACTTCTTTAAATGAGTAATGGTGTAGTTCACACCTCAGTTTATGTTGAGTTTTTTTTTGCATCAGTTATTGTTATTGTTAGCAGAACCAGGAGCACACACAAATTATTCTCTAGACTTTAATTAAGTGTAATCTGGTCCTAAATAGATATAAAGTACTTTCCAAGTGTTATCTTATTAGGAGGCATCCATACACATAGTAATGTGTATGGATTTGATGATTTGGCAAAAACTTATTTATTATGACATAATGGCACATATTTATGGGCAACTGTTCCCATTACTGCAGCTTATCCCACTTGAAAACAGCTTATTCACTTGAACAGGAGTTTGGTGGTTCAAGCTGCAATAATAGGTACAATTATCTTGTAAAGGTCGGTCCCAACACGAAAATTTTGAGAACTAAAGTCTTAGAGAACATCTTTAATGTAATCTTGCTGCTTTCCATATAGTTGAATGCAATAAACCTCACAAATGCGCACCATCTGCTCATGTAATCCACATATGGATCAGGAAACCAAAAACATCCGATTGGGTTTAGAAATCCTTGTTCTGGAGTTGCAACATGAATCTTTCAGACATTTATGACATATTTTTTGACACATGACAGCACATTAGCATATTCATTTCAGATGTCTAAATGAGAATACTGTCAATGTTTAAATAAAATCTACCATCAAAATCAAGCATGATAAATCAGGAACACTTACTCATAGATCTAGGCACTGCGACTTTGGTAATCCTCTATATTTTTGTTATCTATGGTCTCCTACCTTCTAAAATCAACTTTTAAAGTTATGCTATAGAGCCAAAAGGGCTATGGTCGTGTTATGAGAACATCTCTGTGCTGTCGCTGGACAGACTTTTATAATGTGCAGAAGCATTTTCCCCTTCTTACAGGTCTAACAACCTGTGAATCCAGAGAACAGAGCATTTCGGTAACAGGTATGGATAACAAATATAAGATGATTACCACAGTCATGGTGCCTGGATCTATGTGTAAGTGTCGCCGGTTTATCATGCTTGATTTTGATGGTAGATTTCCCAAGGGTTTCAGTGGTTAACAACCATATTCATATGAATCCTATAGAGAACTATACTTGGGGTAAGTCAGATGAAGCGCCTCGAGCACAAAACAGCTTTCATGCACCTTGTTTTTGTGTGAGTCCCTGCGTCTTTTCCTCCCTGTGAGGTGTCCCTTGTACACAATGTCTTTGTAAGTATATACAGGCAGTCCCCGGGTTACATACAAGATAGGGTCTGGAGGTTTGTTCTTAAGTTGAATTTGTATGTAAGTCGAAACTGTATATTTTATAATGGAAGTTCTAGACAATTTTTTTTCTTTTGCCCCAGTGACAATTGGAGTTTCAAAATTTTTGGTGTAATTGGACCAAGAATTATCAATAAAGCTTCATTACAGACATCTTACAGCTGATCATTGCAGTCTGGGACTATAGTAAAGCATCCAGAGAGCTTCACCAGAGGTCACAGTGGGCAGAGGGGTCCGTCTGTAACTATGGGTTGTCTGTAAGTCGGGTGTCCTTAAGTAGGGGACCGCCTGTATCAGTAAACTGGATTGAAAGGAGAAACTGTGGTGAGTGCCATTCTGCGGCATCTTCATGTTTTTTGGGACTTATTCACTTTCTTAAAGATTAGAGCACCACCTGTCTCCCATGTATTCTGACTCACAATCAACACAAGTCTGACAGCAAGAACATTCTGGAGAAATAAAACACACAGAGTAGTGCCACCCAGCACATACATTTTTCTCCTTTCATGCCTATTAGTCAAACAGTGTTGTGCGCAGCCTGCGGTGCATTCAGGGGATAGAGACCAAAGGCACCGGAATTACCAATCATTATTGTAGCCCTGTACTTACTAACAGTAAAGTCACTCCATAGTTTTATGAAACCAACATCATATCTTACCATTATGCTTGTAAGTTCGACCCCCTTTTTAATATCATCATCCCCTCAATATGTCCTCTTCTTACAATATGACGCATCTATTCAAATACTTTCCCTTTTGGTTAATGCCTGGACATACTAATCATGTGGAGTTCTTCCATTCATCTCACCATGCGGCAATGTTTCGCATTGTTATGCATCACACTAAAACCACATCATGCTGTGTTACATTATACTATAATGTGGTGCTTCCACATTCTTCTATGCCAATTGGATTTACTATGCCACTGTTTAACTGTAAGTAACACATTATTATTGTATATAAGAATATTTGTATGTATAATGGTCATCCAGTAGTTTTTTCACCCGTGTGCCATCCTGTGCCCCTGGAGCCTGGCTGCAGCCTCACTTACCTTCCTTCACTCCAACGGCGGTCCCTGCCCTCCGTACGTGCATCTTCGCCTCCTAGGGTACGCGGACGCTGGCTCTATAAGATTTAAAGGGCCAGCATGTCGATGATTGGTGCTAACTGGCCACCTGCTCTGATAAATTGCTGGCCCCTTCCTGTGTCCCCTGCTTGTGCCTTTGAGAAAGCTTTCCTGTTGTTACCCTGTGCGTTTATAGGGATTCCTGTTGACCTCAATTCCGTTCCTGACTTCGCTCCTCTGCCTCCATCCCTGATCTTCTGCCTTGTTCCTTACTCCAATCCTGTGCCGTCTGTCCTGACCTCCTGCCTGACCACGACTCCGTCACTGCCTTGGCCACCACCACAAGCACAGTCGCGTCTGTGGAGCAACCTGGTGGTATCCCATCGCAGCAAGTCCAACCCACTTTGCGGCAGGCTCTGGTGAAAACCGGATGCCACTAAGACTCTGCTCCCAGGTGTCGGCTTACGTCATCGCTCGTGGTGGTTCCGTGGGTCCACTACCCTGATCCTGACAGACATTATGTACTTTTATTTTGCCAATGTTTTTTTCTATTCCTTATTCTTACAAAATTATATTTGTATGTAGATCAGAGTACACCGTACCAGAAATGCTGCTGGAATTTTAAAATTATTTTGGTTATTATAAAATGGTTTTACAAATACTTTCGAACTTTAAAGAACAATCAATAAATGCCTTTTTAAGGTAAATACTTCATCAAATCCCAACTATAATTCTACAGTAATGATACAAGCAAAGCCATTCTGAATTGGACATCAATTGTTCCATTGTAGTGCAAATATTTCTTTCCCACTAAAATTTTAAAATCAGAATAATCCCTGGATCAATCTTTTACATATGGAAGTTCAATACCTATAGTTTGTACCAAAACATGCCAACATAACCATGGCTCACTACAGTTGGGTCATATAGGAGAATTGTGCCATTCAGTCATACCTGAGTTCTACTTTATCAATACTTTGTTAAACAGGGAAGAAATTATCTTCTTTTTTCAATCTATTTGAAGCTCTGAAAGTTTGGTTCGTGAATTACATAAAACTTTTATTTTAGTTTGGGGTGGAATTATGTTTTCAACATTTGTCTACTATTGTGGGCAGATTACACACCAAAAGTAAATGAATGTCCCTTTCATGACATACATGACATTTGATGTTCAATGGAAGAACACTGCCCACACTAACCTGTTAAGATGTTTTTTAATTTCAGATTTTAACAGGTTTTGCAAATCAAGGGTAATAAGGTTAGGAAGTCGGAGTTGAAGTCACATAACATTTTGTAGACATAGAGGGGAATTTATAAATAGATGTGTACTAAAATTGTGGAGGGTTTAATGGGAAGGTTCAAACGCCCTAGGGGACAGGCAAAATTTTGAAAAATATGAAAAAAAGTAAAAATTCTAGTCACCCACTTTTCTTTATAGAAATAAATAAAATTTCAATCTCCCAAATAATCTAATCTTAAATATAAAAAACAATTATCGCATGTAGTGAGCAAAGTAATTAAGGAAAAGGTCCAACTTCACTCTTTTTCACCACTTGCCACCCATATTAATTCGAATAAGTGACCAAAAGGACGTAAAAAAGAAGCCCTTAAGAAAATGGCACAATATTTTTTTTTTTGCCTATTCCACAACATTTGTGTTTCTAGTTTCTCAGTACATAGCACAGAATATGAAGCACTAGAAACTGGCTCTGTAAAGGCAAACATCAAAAAGAAATGGATTCTCGAATGAGAAGATAAATGGAAACACAAATTACCTGGTAAAAAAAAGTCAACTAAAAGAAACTAATGCGCAATTCTGTTGAAAATAAGTTAAGGACCTTTTATCGCATTGTTTCCACCTTGCATAAAAAGCATTTAAACATTGGCAACAGTGGTGACAGTTATCCTGTTAGTTGCCGTAGTCAAAGCTGTCATTTCACATAAACAGCAGCTTCACGTGGGCGCAGACATATTACTGCCAATCAGCAATATGGTTGCTATGGGCAGCTGGGAGCCTCTTGGAGGCTCCTAGGGCTGCTAACTAATGATTCCTATCACAGCCTGCTGTAGGCTGTATATTCACATTATATTTCAAAACGTGAGCAATCAGATCCCTTGGCATGCATACACCCAAGGAGACCTGAAAAAGTAGTAAATAAAAAATGAATTTTGAATAGTGATCAAAAAGTCATACAATCTCAAAATACCAGCAGTGAAAACATCAGCTTCAGATTTCAAAAAATCAGATTTTTCACCTAAGTATGAAAAAGTAATTAGAGTCAGAATATGGTAAAATAAAGAAAAAAAATTTGTACAAAAGGTTTAAATTTTTTAAAATCTATTAACACATAAGAAAACCTATACAAATTTGGTATTGCACCAACCCAAAGAATACATGAGTACATGAGAGGTGTAATTTGGAGAGCACAGTGAAAGCCATAAAAACAGTGTACATAAGATGGCACAAATGTGTTTTATCACATCTGAATTTATTGCCCAGCTTCCCAATACAAGTCATGGGATATTAAATACTTTTACAAGGAAGGACTATTTATCACGCAGAAAATAGCCCTCATGCAGTTCTTTGGACGGAAAAATATGGAAAGATAAAAAATATTGATTTTTAAAGAGGGGAATGAAAAATTAAAATGCAAATAATGGAAACGTGCTCGTCCTTAAAAGGGTTTTACCACCAAATAACTTAGGCCCAAACCACAGGATAGCACCTAACTTACTGATCGGTGGAGGTCTCAGTGATGAGACTCCCACAGATCACGAGAATGGGGGTCCAATGAGGTCTAATAGGGTACCTCTGTCAGACCCGTCACTCCCATAGATGAGTGGAGCAGATGGACACACAAGTCGAGATGCCATCTGCTCCACTCCTCTATAAGAACAGCGAGGGGTCCGATGGAGGTACATCAGACCCCACCGAACCCCCGTTCTCGTAATCTGTGGTGGTTTCATCACTGAGACCTCCACCGTTCCGCAAGTTAGGTGCTATCCTGTGGATAGGGCCTGACTTGTTTGGTGGTAAAACCCCTTTAAGTGGTTAAAAAAAGTTTTTAAGCGTTTCCAAATTTCTGTGAAAATTTTGCTGCTTCCTGTTGTTTTTTTCTAAAATAAAAATTGGGGATTAATTGCTTCCTGATATCCCCCCCCCCCAATTTGCACTGAAATACCTGGGGGTCTAACAACACCACAGGAAACACTGGGAGAGGCCACTTAGCCTCCAACCTTTGACTGGACGAGTGACATTTCATAACATTTTCTATGGACACTTTTTAATTTACAGTTAGTTAAGTTAGTCGCTTAACAAATGTTCAAATACAAAAATGTCTTGTAAAACATATTGTAAGCATAAGGACACTGCCGGCCACCGTGACATTGTTTATAAATGCTTGTGCAAGGCAATTATCATAAATTAGTAGTAAACAAAGTTGGAACAACTGCATACACAATAGAAAGGAGAAAGATGCTGGTTTTCATTTGTTGCTGTTATAAACATAACCACCGAGTCAGGAAACAGGGAAAAGGGTAAGACTGTAGTAGTAAACTAACATACAAATAACTCAAACACAGCAGTGCGTAATATTATCATCTCATATATCTAAATAACTAAAAAAACTTATCAAGATTTAGTTTGTTGAAAGTCTATAGATGATATTGTATATGGAAATGTTACTGCATCAAAAAAAAAAGCTTGAAGTGAAATGCAATGTCATATTATGCGCAGATTTGCAGTGACGCATATGTATTTCTTGATGCTTGGTTTCTGCACAGAACAGCAGGATGTGCCTCCCACCATATAAAGAAGCTATACCTTTTGTTTCATGTTGCCTTATTGTCAATATACCAAAAATCTTATGTAAATACTTTTGTGTAAAAACTACAAAAGTGCTTAAGAATGATACATTTTTGGCTAACTAGAAGAATTATATTGTGTGCCCTGAAAGGTTGCACCAAAAGTATTTACATCAGATTTTTGGTTTTTCCTGGCTAACACAGTACTTCTACAATTTTCTTAACATATTATTGTCAATATACTAAAGTCTCTTGTTCCTTGTTTCCCTTTCCAGTGATTTCTCATTACTGCCATCTGCTGTTCATCATAAAATATGTACCTTGATATTGCTGTAATCATGATTGCCTACAATTTAGTTATGAGATTATAGACTTTGTGAGAGGAACTTTGATTTTCTCTCCTCTTTGGGGAAAATGAAGTTATTTGAAAAAGAGGTTCATATATTGCAGCAAGGGGGCTTTTTTCGGGTGGAACTACAGGGTTTTGCCAGGATGTGGCCAGCCATATCCAATTTACGTATTTCTCCGAATTAAAAAATATTATTTTGTAATGAATTACTGGAAAAATACATTGATTGGATGGGGCCGGCAGCATTATAACTGCAGCTGGTCACATCCTGGACGCTCTACATCTGCACTGTGTATTTCCACCCTCTATCCTTGTGGTTTAGCAACACAGTGGGGCACATGTATCATAGTCTATATCTGGACATATAATTGTGAGGGCACAGTGAAAATAGTAAGAACTAAGCCCAGAAGAAAATGATGGGAATGATTTTTTCGCCAATTTCACTGAATTATTTTCGAACTTTGTACATGCCATGGAATAATAAATAATGTCAGTGAAAAGTGCAGAGTCAGTGAAGGGGTTAAAGAGGAGGGCATATCCTAGTCAGAACTGTTTTTCACAAATGACTCATAGATTATAGTTTATGAGCAGTAGTGGATTATAATATAGGCAGTTTGGTGGTAACTCGGGCCCAAGACTTCTAGGGGACCCTTGGTCTCCAAATCCAAATTTTAGACAGGACCTTCATTCATGAAATCCTCGCACATCTGTTCCTGCTCTTAATACACATGCACACAAAAGCCATTTCAGAACCTTTGAAGGTCTTCCAAAGGTCCTGAAAGCACAGACTGAAAGCAGGCAGAAGGGACCCAGCCACCATTTCCAAAGAAGCTTGATTCTAGAACCATATGTAGCAAGGGAATTCCAGACTTGTAGGGGCTGTAATATTCATAAAGCCCATGACCCATGCCAGTCTTAACCAGCCCCCGTTTATGAGAATCCATATGAAACAGATGATAGACTGATGCAAACTGATGTTTTCAATGGCAAAGATTTTGCTAAATTGTTTAGAGGTAGACTTAAACTGATTCACGATCTATCTGTTTTTTTTTTTGCTACAAGAGCCAATGTAACATCTGTGCCAGCAGAAGGCGTTGATTCTCCTCAGTGTTTTGTGTGTGTGAACTGCGGCTAGGTTGCTGCCATTTTGGGACAGATTGAACTACACCCAGCTCCTCTGCTGCCCAGTCCAGCAAGGGTTACTTGAATGATAGACAGCTGATCCAGTCAGCTTTTTTTGCCATCTTGGTTTTGATCCGGTCCTGTCTGCCTCAGCTTGTTTGTCTGTATCTGTTGTTTGTATTAACAGGGATCTGTCACTGACTTCATCTTACCCGTCCACTCCACTGTCCAGCAGCTGCCAGACAAAGTAAGTTTTCCCTCTCAACACGCAAGGTCTTTCAGGGTCTGTGAGCAGGTGCCTGATGGTTTATCTGCTGTGGGAAGGGCCCTAGTCCACAGGGTTAATTTGCCACTGCTTACCCAGCAAACCAGGTTCATGCTTTACAATAGCTTCACGCTGGGGCTTCTGCAACACCTCTAGCAGCCAAGCAACTTACCCTACCTAGTGAGAATAAGGTAAAGATGTAGCTCCCTGATCATTTCTCCCAGTATCCTTTTCTAAAAAAGATAAGACTATCTCTGTCAGGTTATGATTGATTCTGGCTCTGTTGCTAATTTGATTGATTTTGCATTTTTTCTGCTCTTGATATGGACTTGGTTAAGCAGGATGTCTGTTTGTTGGGGCAGATTCTGCCCTTTTAAGGAAGGTAGGTTTTGTTTCAAAACTCCTCAAATATCCATACAAATTGTTTCTATCCATACTGAATTTCTAGTGTATGTTGTCCTAATAAATTTGTCATCTGATGTTATTTTAGATTTTACTTGGTTAACTATACATAATCCTGTTTTTGACTGGAGTACTGGAAAGTTAGTTAAATTGGGTCCTATGTGTTCTTCCCATTGTACTGCTTTGTTAATATCGGAATGTCAGTTGAAGGAGAAAAAAAACTACCTGATTTCATTGCTGATTTCTCTGGTGTCTCTGCCACCACATAGACCTTACGACTATGGGGTCAATCTTCTGCCTGCTTTCAATACCCAAGGACACTTTAAATAATTTACGATGTCCCTCAAGTTGTGCAGTCTTCCAACAATTTGTTAACAATATTTTTGTGATATCCCGGGTCATTATGTAGTTATGTATCTGGACATTATTCTTATCTTCTCCCAGGATTGGGCTACTCACATTAAACATGTGTTCTCGAGATTTAATAAAAATGTATTTTTTGCTAAACTGTCTAAATGTCTGTTTGGAATCCAAAATATTACATTTCTTGGTTACATCATCACCCTGGAATTTTTTTTGCATGGATCCATTCAAGGTCATGGCCATTGAGAACTAAGAACATCCCACCAGCTCTTCAGCATTTTCAAGGTTTTTCTAACTTCTACCTGAAGTTTATTACATATGGAAAGCCATTGGCATATGTTACTAAAAAGTCTACAGTCTTCAGAGACATCGCAGGGTTAGTCTGCCACCGCTTACCCAGTCTGACAGGTTGCGACAAATCTGGTTGTGGTTGCACTGTTTGTTGGATCAGTATATAACAGCTAATATATCACCATGCATAATATTATTTCATACATACATAGTTGTTAAAGTACAGAATAACTATAAATTATTCTTCATTTAAAAATGCCACATATTATAATGTAGTTTAAATGCAGTCTGTCAGAATAACTTATACATTTTCTGAATTTAAAAATATGAAACTTTTCCAACTATTTGAAGATTGCTTATGCATTACTTCCAAAATGAAACAATCAGTACAATACAAACAAAATTAAAAACTGGATAAGCATTGCATGATACCACGTCACAATCTTTGTAAAGGACAAAACGTAATGTCGCAGTTGGAACACTAAAGACATAAATATACTACACCCACTGATTCACTTACGCAGCAAACTCAAACTTTATCAAATCATTAAAGAAAAGCACCTGAGAAAATATTTTGATATAATAAGTAGATAAATAAGTTTATTTTAAATATCAGAAAATGGGGAAGCAAGGTGGGGATATTACTGATTGTATGGTATATGAATTTATGTTATGTTGAATGTCATTTATTGATATTTTGAAAAATAAAGATTATTAAATAAAGAAAAGCTGCCCTTAAAGGGAACTTGTCACCAAGTTCCTAATTTTCACTAAAGACAGGTTGTTAAAACCTTACAGCTACATTGCAAATATGCATTTCTGGCTTCTCTAAGCATTTGCATTAAAATATAATTGTGGGTGAAACTTACCTTGCACCTTGACAGAATCCTCTGTTTAGTCACAGGGGTTGGGCTTTGGTTTGGATGCATTTCAAAAAACATGTGACTTGTCTGAGTTGCTCACTCCTCAGCTCTTAGCCCACATCTTTGTACTCCTGGCCTGCTCCTCCCTCCTGCTCCTTTGCAGAGCACACATACTGGTTATCTGACATCAGTGGGGGAGGGAGGAGCTGTACAGGAGCACAAAGGTGGGGGCTAAGAGCTGAGGAGTGAGCAGTACAGATAAATCACATGTTGTTTTTTGAAATTCATGCAAAGCAAAGCCAACCCCTGGGACTAAACAGATGATTCTGTCAGGGTGCAAGGTAAGTTATAACACACAATTATATTTGCAATGCAGCTGCAATGGAATTCTGCAACCTGTCTTTAGTGAAAATTAGTTCTCTGGTGACAGGCTCCCTTTAAGATGTATTTTCATAAGTTACTAATGAAAGGTTCCCCTCTGTCTGTGATATCTGCTGGAGATGCAACAGGGATTGTGGCACAGCTGGTTGACTAGCTCAAGAGTGGGGGACCTTTGGAAAGCCATATTTGATCTTTATCATTCTTTCTGGTTTGCAGCTGTGTCTTCCACTCTCAACACAGTTAAGACACTGCCTACTAGAAAATGTGGCAAATCATTCACAGGCTATGGAAGTCGACCGCAAATCCAACCAAAGCTCAATGGGTCAAGGCTTGAAACCATGTAATGAGAATGGAGTCGATGAGGGCCACATAGCGTATAACAGACATGCAACTCACTAACTTTACAAGTAAATGGACCCCCTATATCACATTACATGTTCTCCTGACTTTAGCACCTTGGTTGGAACCGGAATCCCTCTGCTATATCCCTTCCATATAGAGTTTCCTACAGACATCATGCTTTGGTTATATGGATCTTCTCTTTGCTTCTCCTCATGTTCTTTACTTTTTTCTCCTATGTTTTCCGCTTACCTTTTGTGTCAGTGGTATGTGTTTTCTTGGTCTTTGTTACTTTATTTTACTTTATATGACTTATTTTTATGGATCCACCTCTATTTTTATGCCTACCTTTGACCATTTGACCACAAGGTGATTTTTTGACCTTGTGCTAATATATATTGTTAGGATTAGTGGATCCTCTGGACCACCGCGGGAGATGGAACTAGCCAACACCCGTAACCGGAGCCTAGCGGCACCTGGTATTCACCAGAGCCCGCCGCAAAGCGGGTTGGACTTGCTGCGGCAGGATACCACTAGGTCGTTCCCAGGTGTGACCAGCCCACGGTGGCAGCCGAGGTCGAGGTACCTTAGCGGATGACAATCTCGTAGACAGGTCCAGGCACAGGGTCAGGGTAGGCGGCAGAGATGCAACGTCAGGTCCAAGTCCGGGGTCAGCAACAGGAGGTCCAGGCAGGTGGGAACGGGAACACAGGCACACAGCAACACGAAGGAACTCAGGTAACACGGCAACACAGGACTCAGGAACGGGAACACACAGGAATACCCAGGAACACAGGAACGCAGGAATACAGGAATACTCGCTAGGAAGCTTTCTCTAAGGCTATGAGGCACAAAGATCCGGCAGAGAATGATGGGAGACAAAGGGTTAAATACAAGACAGGAAATGACCAGCGCCAATCACCTGCGCGATGGCCCTTTAAATCTTGAGACAGTGCTGCACGCGCGCCGTAGGGAGCGGGGCCGTGCGCGAGACCTAGTCCGGACGGGAGCGGGAGCCAGGAGGGGTAAGTGCACAGGAGCGGGACCGGGGCAGCGGAGAGAGGCACGGGTGCACCCGCGATCCGCGATATGGACCACGGGGGTGCCCGTGACAGGGGCACGGGTGCACCCGCGATCCGTGGTATGGATCGCGGGGGTGCCCGTGACATATATTTATTAGCATTTTCTTGATATTGGTGTTGGTTGTCATACAGGCATTTGATCTTTATTGTTTACATTACTTTATTTTATTTCTTTAATAAAATCTTACAGAAAAACACAAAAGTAGAATAGGAGTTTAAGTACATGGATGAAAAGACTTAGCAGGAACAATTGACAAGCAAGTATAAAAACAGATTAAATGCAGGATAAATATGACTTAAAGTGCAATTTCAGAATGATTTTACCAAATTGCCATAAATGATTCCCCTCTTTTAAAACAAATAGAATGATGCCTACATTGTGCTCACCTTTTTCTTTCCAGAATTTTCTGAAGCTGTCTTTCTCAGCAGCAGTAAAGTGAGCAGGAACTCACATCTTCCTGTCTTTGACCTGAAATTTAGGATGCCCATAGGTCCCATGATGCCTTGTGTAATTTAGCATTAAGTCTAGTGAGATTCCTTCAAGTAAATCCACTGATCTCAGCATAGTGTGTACATACTGGATCTATATAGTAACATGTAAGAGTACTGAGCATCTAATTAGTAGTAAAAACCATCACTGAAATAGTAACATGAAGTGTATAGTATGTGTCCAGAGAGCGAATGAGAGGGAGGGTTGCTGCAGAGGAGTTTATGACACAGCTCTCCAGTACTCCACCATCTTGTTAAAGGCACGTTGCTGATGTTCCTGTCGGTTCCAATAAAGAACTGTAAGTGTTTCTGTTCAACCTCTGCCTCCGTCTGGTCCCTGCTACTACCCCTGCCTACATCACCGGCACCCTGTCCATCACCCAGAGACTCACACTCGGGACATTAAGGGGTTGCCCCAGGGAGATCCGCTATAGCAGCCGCTCCCTCATCTTTTCTTGCCAACACCACCCTGCTGGAGACCTGCCAGGCTGTAGGACAGCCCTCCGGTTCCCCCGTACCAAGCACCGTGACAATAGCATGCTTAGGCCGCAACCGCCAGCCACTCCGGTACCGCGGGCCCCGGCTGTCTCCAGGCCTCACCTCAAGGGCTAGGCCCCGGTGGGGGATGTTGCAAGTGGCGTCACGAATCACAGGATATATACTTCTGTGCCTTATTCTGGCACTAAAGACTGTACTTTTTTAAGAAACGATTGTACTGCCTAACCCTGCTGCCATTCGGGTATAGGCCCAAGTGACTTTGTGTGTTTCACATTGAACTGTTATGCTGCTGCCGCGTGCTGTCGAGCTCCGCTCCAGCACTCAGGAGGTTAAGCCCTGCAAGAACTGTGTCAGCACTGCTACATCCGGCGCTGCTGCGCCTGAAGCATTTACCTCAGAGGCGTGTGGCGCAGCAAGTATTTCCAGCCTGCCAAATCCTCACTGGCGGGAACTCCAGAGGCGTCACTAGGCTCCGCCCCCTGCGCGAGTGGCGCGAACTACCGTGGAGGAGGAGCTGGAGCGAGTGCGACCGGCAACGAAGAGGGTTAATCGGCCATCTTGGATTTCGGCGCAGGCCGCGCCTGAAGCCTGCCAGCAGTGTGCGCCTCATCTGGAGTTCCGGCGCACGTGTCCTGCGACTGGAGAACACCGCGGAGCATTACTGAGCCCTGCTGCCTGCCGGACATCGGGAACGGAGACCTTCGTGTACCGGAGCTGTCCTGTCACCGCGGCTGATCCTGAGTGAGTACCGCTGGGGAAGTTAAAGGGGGGTAGAGATTGATTCCGACGCTAGGTTATTGGCTCACCTCCCAGGGAATAGTGACTGTGTCTTAAAGTGCCCACGTCCCATTCTAGCCATCGCCCATAGCAACGGACATTGTGTAACCCTACAGGCTTCCCTCAGCTAGGCCAGTCATGTCCGCCCAGGACGAAGATACGGGACTGGCGCAAGTCCCGTCCCCTGGTCCCTCCTCAGGGTACCGGAGCATGTTAAGTCCTCCAGAGAGTCCCTTCAGCCCTGCTACAGCTAGTGTCCCTGGGACTCCCACCATGATGCCTCTGACTATGCCCTACTATCTGGGGGCCCCCTGGTTACCCTACTACGAGGGAGAATCACATACTCTCCCTGAATTCAGGGACAAGTTGTTAGCCACCTTCGCCTTGCTCCCGTTCACAGAGGAACAGAAAGTGGTCATCCTCATCGGGCAGTTGAAAGGACCCGCTCTCCGGGAAGTCAAGTCTTGGCCCCGAGAACAGTGTCAGAATGTGGTCCAGATTCTTGATAGGCTACGCAACACCTTTGACAAGTGTACTGTCTCCGAGTTGAAGCAGAAATTCTTCTGGAAAAGACAGAAGCCCCAAGAGTCCCTCCGAGACTTTGCCCTCTCCCTACAGGAGACATGGAAGGCCATCACCTGCCTTGAGCCCAAAGACGCTGAAACCTCTGATCAAACCTTAAGGGAACAATTTATTAATGGACTTGTTGATAGAAATCAAAGGTGTCAACTAAAGATCATCTCTTCTCAACATGCCCAGGCCTCCTTCCTTGAGTTTAAGGAAATTGCCATTGACATATTAGGGGACCGACCGCCTACTGGACCGCAGAAAGAGCCTGAATCCGTGGAAATGGAGGAATCTGCTCTAGCTTGCTATCCAACGCAGTCGACATCACCTACTCCTGCGGCAGGACAGGTCTCTAATCTGGCGGACACCCTGCATAAAATCCTCGATCGGTTGACCCAGTTGGAAGTGACTGTCTCCGCTATGAGGAGGAAACCTCCAGAGAACCCGGTACGGTCAGCTACTCCTCGTGAATCTCCGACTAAACAGCGTCCAAAGGAAGCGAAGTCGTTAAGCACCTGGAGTCAGAAGAAACCCCGCCAGCGGTGCAGCTACTGCCATAAATATGGGCATGAAGAGAATGATTGTCGTCAGTTAAACGACAAACCCTTGGAGCTAAGGGACGACCTCCAAGGGAAGAACTTGTAAGTCCCCGAGATGCTAACTGGATGCCCAGGTTCGTGGGGACTCGCCCCATGGTTCATGTAACCATCAATGGAGTTACCCTACCGGCCTTAATTGATACCGGCTCTCAAGTGACCACCCTCCGGAGTGCTGCCTTCGAGAAATGCCGAGGAGGAGCATCCTTAGTCCAGCCTCCAAAGGCTTACTTGAACATTATTGCTACGAACGGAAAACCCGTACCCATCCGTGGCTACTGGGAGCCCACGCTAACCATTGGAGACACTGAGTTAACCAGACAGGGCGTAGTGGTGACACGTGTGCCCGAAAACGGTAACTTCTCCCTGGTACTGGGTACCAATGTCCTCCGCAACTGCTACCCTGAAGTGCTGAAGGCTCTCCATGACTCCCTGCCAACAGTGCCCAACGGTTCCCGGAAGGTAATTCAGGAGACTATGCAGGTTCTAGCGGCGCAACAGAAGTTTGCTGGCCCTAATGGAGAAATCTGCAGAGCCCGGATCAAGGATCCCCAACCTGTCCGCCTTCAACCTGGGACTGAGACGTTAGTATGGTGTCGAGCCTGCATGGGCGTCCAAGGTCAAGACTACCAGGCGATAGTAGAACCTCTACCAGCTGATGAAGACCTGCCCATTCTAGCCGCCAGGAGCCTAGTCACTGTATCCCGAGGACAAGTACCCATTCGATTACTAAATGTGGGAGACTCCCCAGTGGATCTGAGGAAGTACCAAGCCGTAGCCACTCTCTTCAGTGTCCATCCTGAAGACTTGGTGGAAACCTCTCTGTCTGCCTCCCAGCAGTTGGAAGTGAAGCAAAGTGCTGAAGGTGAGCCTGCCGAGCAACCCTGGTGGCTTGAGCTCAATATTGGAGACGACGATTTTACTCCTGCAGACCAAGTACAAGGTGTCCTGGATGTCGTTATGAAGCACCACCAGGCCTTCAGCAAACACCCACTGGATTTTGGGCAGACTACTCTGATCCAACACACCATCCCTACTGGCTCTCATCCTCCTATCAAGGAACGATATCGGCCCATACCTCCAGCCCGTTACCAAGAGGTGAAGAAGCTGGTACAAGAGATGAAGACAGCCAACGTTATCCGGGAGAGTCGCAGCCCATGGGCTGCCCCGCTGGTCCTTGTGAAGAAGAAGGATGGAACCCTTCGATTCTGTGTTGACTATAGGAAGATCAACAATATCACCCACAAGGATGCCTATCCTCTGCCTCGAATCGAGGAATCCCTCGCAGCCCTAGGGTCAGCTGCCTACTTCTCTACCCTGGACCTGACCAGTGGCTACTGGCAAGTGGCCATGGCGCCGGAAGACAGAGAGAAGACGGCTTTCACCACCCCAATGGGCTTGTTCGAGTTCAACAACATGCCGTTTGGGCTATGCAACGCCCCAGGCACATTTCAACGGCTGATGGAGAGATGTTTGGGTCATCGCAACTTCGAGACCGTCCTGCTATATTTGGACGACATTATCATCTACTCCAAGACTTATGAAGACCACCTCCACCATCTGGCTGAAGTCTTCCAAATCCTGACCCAACATGGGTTGAAGGTCAAGCCATCCAAGTGCCACCTGCTACAACCTAGCGTCAAGTACCTGGGGCATGTGGTGAGCGCTCATGGAATTGAGCCAGATCCAGAGAAGATTGCAGCTGTCTACGACTGGCCTACCCCGTCCACCGTACAGGACATCAAAAGCTTCCTGGGATTTGCCAGTTATTACAGGCGTTTCATCCCGAAGTTTGCCCAGCTGGCGGCTCCCCTGCAAGAGCTTCTAAGGGGCCTGCCAAAAGAGAGCCAACGTTCCCGAGTATCCATTGAGTGGACGGCCGAACGAGAAGCTGCCTTCCAGATGCTCAAGCAACGGCTGACTGAACCTCCGGTGTTGGGATATCCAGACTATAGTCTGCCTTTCACCCTATACACTGATGCCAGCAAGCAAGGTCTAGGGGCGGTATTATCCCAGCTCCAGAACGGAACTGAAAGGGTCATAGCCTACGCCAGCCGTTCCCTCCGAGAACCGGAGCAAAACGACCAGAACTATAGTTCCTTCAAGTTGGAGTTTCTGGCATTAGTCTGGGCTGTGACCGAAAAGTTCAAGGACTATCTAGCTGCATCATCTTTCACTGTCTTCACAGACAATAATCCTTTGGCGCATCTGAACACCGCACGTCTTGGAGCACTGGAACAACGGTGGGCCTCCAGACTTGCCAATTTCAGCTTTACCATCAAGTACCGGGCTGGTAAGACCAATGACAACGCCGACGCTCTGTCCCGTCTCCCTGACCAGTGGGAGGGACCCTCCACGGATGCTCAGTGGGAAGATGTGGAGATGCCAGCGTTCTATGCCCGGTTTGTGCGTCAAGATGCCCAGAGAGTTTACTCCCTACCGACAGAGGCAGCGCCAGCTACTCCTCAAGAAGAGTCAGAGCCCCCTGCGGAAAAGGACCTCTGGATGAGTCTTCAGGCTGATAGCCGTGCCATAGGAGAAGTAATGGACTATCTCTCTAGTGGGCGAGTGCCTGAAAGAATCCGGCGCAGAAGAGCTGATGGAGAACTGTCTCAATTGTGGCGCCAGAGAAAGACTCTGAGCATGCACCAGGGTCTGCTAAAGAGAAGAACTCTGGACCCTATCACTTATGACCGGCTATACCAGATTGTGATTCCCAGGAGGGACGCCAAGATAGTACTGGAAATGTACCATGACTAGTCCGGACACTTTGGCGCTCAGAAGACTGAAGCCACCCTCCGAAGGCGAGTCTTCTGGGTCAACATGAAGTCCGACATTGAAGCCTGGTGTCGAGAATGCCCAGCCTGCGCCATCGCTCGAGGAGAGCGACACAATCAAAGGGCCCCTCTACGTCCCATTGTGAGCCAACGGCCCTTGGAGATCCTGGCATTGGACCACGTGAAGTTGGAGCCCAGCAGATCCGGTCACAGTTATGCTCTCACGATCATTGATCACTATACCAAATTTGTGGTTGCAGTACCTGTCAGAGATCTGTCTGCAAGGACTACCGCAGCGGCCCTGTGGAAGAGCTTCATCCTCCCCTATGGCTGTCCGGACCAGATCCTTACAGACCAAGGAACAGCATTTGAGTCCCAAGTCTTCCAGGAGCTGTGCACCCTATATGGCTGCAAGAAGCTGAGGACCACAGCTTATCATCCCCAAGGCAACGGGCTGTGTGAAAAGATGAACCAGACTCTAATCAATATGCTGAGGACTCTGGCCCCTGCAAAAAGGGCTGACTGGCCAAAACTGTTGCCCGAATTAGTGTACCTGTACAACAATACCAATCATTGCTCCACAGGGTACATCCCGTACTATCTGATGTTCGGGAGACACGGACATCTCCCTGCTGATATAACCTGGGACATGGAGTCCCCTGATTCCCAGTCTTTACTTCCCCAGACTGACTGGGTTCACGAACACCAGAGGCGCCTGGCGGATGCCAGAGAAGTTGTGGATCTGCGGTTGGAAGAGGCCCGAGAGAAACAAAAAAGGGACTTCGATCGTAATGCCTGTGCTGAGCCTTTCGCCCCAGGAGATCGAGTGTGGCTGCGCAACAACCATCCTACCAGTAAGCTAGATGGGCGTTGGGAGCGTGAGCCATACCTAGTTAGGGACAGTCTCTCCCCTGAAGTCTACGAGATTTCAAGAGGAGACCGTCCACCACTCCGGGTACATAGGAACCGGCTGAAGAGATGTCTTCGTCCTTTTGCCCCTATGTCTACACCTCTCACCTCGACCCCCGACTTACAGACCTCCTTGTGTTCGCCTACCCCCAGTTTCTTGGAACTTGTGACTGTGCCTCAATTCTGTTTTGTTTCCACTCCAGTAAGAGGTACCTCGCAGAGACCATCATCCCCACCGCAGTCTCCAATACTGCTGCCTGTGGAGGATGATCCGGCTCCACTGTCTGCAACCCCTGAAACATCAGAGCCAGCTGAGACTCCGACTCCAGCGCCTGACTCAGAGGAGGACGATGAGGAGGTTGTTATCTTCTCCAGGCCGGAACTTCGGAGGTCTCAAAGGGAGACAAAAGGTAAAGCTCCTGCGTACCTGCAGGAGTATCAGCTGGTGTCACGCAGAAGGAGGAGGCAGGTACGTTTTTCTGACACCGAGGTACTAACCACCGAAGAAGATGCAGAGTAACCCCTGAAGGGCTGTAGCCCACTACAGGTACTGTAATATTGTACATATTTTGTATATTTCTCCATTTTCCCCAAAGAGCCAGAGACTTTCCTGAGACTCTTAACCTTATTTATCTCAGCCAAGAGATTATACACTGTCATGTGCTATGATAGCACCCTTCCTCTGCCACAGCAGAGATTTCTTCAAAGGACTCTGTCCCTCTCCAAAAAGAGGAGACCCTTTGCTTCTTCATTGCACTTTTCCCCCACATCAAGGGCTGTACCCAGAAGATGGACTTTGTCATTAAAGACCTTCTGTGAGACTTTTGCCAACCTCAGGGAAAAGTTGCTATTGCTATTGATTATCATTTTGCACTTAATGCCTTCCTTTTTAGGTCCGGACATTATGTTTGCACTCCCATGCCTTTTCTTTGCAGGAAAGAGACATTTGCTACCGTGCTACCCTGAGTAGCCTAGCTACCTCTGTAACGTTTGTAACTTTCAAGATGTGTACCCATTGGGCTCCTAAGCCAATGTGACCTTAACCTGTTTGCACACTGTCATATATGCCAGTATTCTGCATTAACCCTTTCATAGGCTTTTCAGGTTGTAGTGTGGCTGTGTCGGACCGTCTTTTATGTAAAACACTGACCGCTACCTGATCCCTCAAACCGAGGTTTGCACGTGGGGGTAGTCCGTAAACTGCGGGTCCTACGGGGACCGGGGGTGTTACAGAGTTAGCACCTGGATGCCACTCATACATGGGTAAGGATACCAGTCAGGAGGTACTTGTGTCGCATATGCTAACGCTATGCAGGTAGACACCTTATATAATTGCCGCCAGGGAAGAAGTGTTGATAAAACAAATATACAGGCCTTGGTGCAAGGAGTGGATTACAGGACATGACACCACACCTTTCCTACTGTACAGTTCGGTTTAATGGCGTCAGCGACCAACTGTCATACAGCTACATGTTTTGTCTTAGTCCGACACCAACCCAGGTGCCTGTCTCCAGGACCATGGGCGGTTTGTCCCTACACCTCAGATAGCCTGCACTTCCTAGAAGTGCCCTTAGCCCCCTCTGTGCCCCAAAACATCTGTAGTCGAGCCGAGGGCGGCTCTTTCAATTGCCCCCGGGGTATGCAACACCCTCGCCGATGCAATGGCGAGGGAGGGTTTGCGAATACGTCCCACCTGCATGTAATCACCTTACACTACATGGTCCTGATAGGACATAGCGGAATTGCAGTGGTTAATCCTGCCTGGCAAGGCAGAAGTTAAATCTGTATATGATGTAAAAGTCCAGTATCCAATGATCTGTGTTACATCCTGTCTCTGTCTACTGAGAGGTAATTGGAGGAGCAGCCACCACCTGACCAAGGGGAGGTAATAAAACCTCCTGGCCAGGAATGTTCTAGAGAGTTAGGAGAGAAGTCTCTCTCAGGAGAGAGAGGAGAGCAGTCTCTCCCAGAAGGGAGAAGAGACCGGTCCTAGTCAGGCCCTCTGGGTCTGCAGGACGCATGCAGAGAGTAGTTAGCTGAGCAGCAGCTCAGAGTCTCTAGCACACCAGACCAGTGCAGGAAGAGCCTAGCCCCTGCCTGAAGTGGAGCATCAGACTAGAGCTAGTATAGTGAGGAAAGGGGTATCATCCTACCTTCAAGGGTGATACCTGAAGAGATCCAGGACCGAGCTGAAGCCTCCTCTAAGGACCCAGCTGCCTCCCAGCCTGCCCTATACATCCAGGCTGGTGAACTACATCCTGTGGCTCCCTCCAAATACCTCTCCAGTACTCCACCATCTTGTTAAAGGCACGTTGCTGATGTTCCTGTCGGTTCCAATAAAGAACTGTAAGTGTTTCTGTTCAACCTCTGCCTCCGTCTGGTCCCTGCTACTACCCCTGCCTACATCACCGGCACCCTGTCCATCACCCAGAGACTCACACTCGGGACATTAAGGGGTTGCCCCAGGGAGATCCGCTATAGCAGCCGCTCCCTCATCTTTTCTTGCCAACACCACCCTGCTGGAGACCTGCCAGGCTGTAGGACAGCCCTCCGGTTCCCCCGTACCAAGCACCATGACAATAGCGTGCTTAGGCCGCAACCGCCAGCCACTCCGGTACCGCGGGCCCCGGCTGTCTCCAGGCCTCACCTCAAGGGCTAGGCCCTGGTGGGGGATGTTGCATATGTAATGTGGGAGATTTGGCCCAGTAGAGGCCGAGGCAACGGAGATTTGTGATGCAGTTCAAGACAGTGACACCAAAGTTCAGTCCAAAACAGGTCTTGCCTGCATTTGTTCAAGCAGCAGGTACTAAACAAAACAGCCTTCACACTCAGGCTGCATTCACACGACCGTTGAAAAACGGCCGTATATACGGGCGTATATTCGTCCAGAATACGCTACCATTCATTCCTATGGGAGATACGGTGATACAAAGAATTGCCCTGTTTGTCACTGTAACGTACCGTACCGTATGTGAGCCGTATAAAAAGATAGAGCATGTCCTATTTATTCACGTTCTTGCGGCCGTATGCCCCATTGAAGTCTATGGGAACGTATAAAATACGGGTGACATACGTTGTGGCCACCGTATGCTGCCGTATATACGTTCTGTATCTAGGAATACCAGGAACTAGGGGAGGGGAGGGGAGGACTTTCCTGGGAGTCAGAAGCAACATGGCTTATGTGCAGATGGAGAGGCTCCTGGCTCTGGTGCAAGCGCACCCTATCCTATGGGATAAGCGATTGGAAGACCGAGGACAACCGTGCCCTCAAGCACAAAAAGTGGGAGGAGATTACTGCAATACTGTTGCCGGACGAATGGGCTAGTAGCAGTACCCGGGAACGTGCATCTCTTGGTAAGCTAATTACCCTGCCCTGCAGCCATGTGCATACCCCACCCCTGCGGATCCCTGCAGCCATGCGCATGACCTTCCCCTGCATACATTTGTAATGCATAATCCCAGCATCCATGTAGCCTGTATTAGCCCTGCAGCCATGTGCCCTGTATCACCCCTGCAGCCATGTGCCCTGTATCACCCCTGCAGCCATCAGGCCTGTATCACCCCTGCAGCCATGTGCCCTGTATCACCCCTGCAGCCATGTGCCCTGTATCACCCCTGCAGCCATGTGGCCTGTATCACCCCTGCAGCCATGTGCCCTGTATCACCCCTGCAGCCATGTGCCCTGTATCACCCCTGCAGCCATGTGCCCTGTATCACCCCTGCAGCCATGTGCCCTGTATCACCCCTGCAGCCATGTGGCCTGTATCACCCCTGCAGCCATGTGCCCTGTATCACCCCTGCAGCCATGTGCCCTGCATCACCCCTGCAGCCATGTGCCCTGTATCACCCCTGCAGCCATCAGGCCTGTATCACCCCTGCAGCCATGTGCCCTGTATCACCCCTGCAGCCATGTGGCCTGTATCACCCCTGCAGCCATGTGCCCTGTATCACCCCTGCAGCCATGTGCCCTGTATCACCCCTGCAGCCATCAGGCCTGTATCACCCCTGCAGCCATGTGCCCTGTATCACCCCTGCAGCCATGTGCCCTGTATCACCCCTGCAGCCATCAGGCCTGTATCACCCCTGCAGCCATGTGCCCTGTATCACCCCTGCAGCCATGTGCCCTGTATCACCCCTGCAGCCATCAGGCCTGTATCACCCCTGCAGCCATGTGCCCTGTATCACCCCTGCAGCCATGTGCCCTGTATCACCCCTGCAGCCATGTGGCCTGTATCACCCCTGCAGCCATGTGCCCTGTATCACCCCTGCAGCCATGTGCCCTGTACCTTCTTATTACTATTCTGTATGATTGCTTGAAACCGCAAATGAATAAAAACTTTTTTTTTTTTTATAGTAAAAAAGGTCTCCACACGCTGGGTCTCAGCAAGAGACCAATATAAGAGGGAAAAGTCAGAGAAAGGGAGAAGTGGCAGTGGGAAACTGCACAAGAAACCGTACCTCTACACAAGTTTCTTACGTTTTTTGGATGTGGTGATGGACGTTGGAGAGTAAGTTATCAAAATATATTTTTACTTTAAAGCATTATTAATAAAAGAATTGTAAGTTCTTGTGTCCTCAGAATTGTCGTTGCATCAATGCACTATAGAATATGTGCACAAATTTTAATTTATTTTTTTTTCTCTAGAACTGCGGATAATTTAGAGGAATCCGCCTCTATGCAGACTGGGGAAGATGTGGTGGAGGAGTCCTTTGAAGAGCAGCCAGAGGATCTATCCACCCAGTCACCAACACCTCAACCTCCATCTACACCACCACCACCACCACCACAAGCACCGATGCGTTCTCGTAGAAGGAGGCAGCTGGGATTGTCAAGTCTCAGTATTGCTGCTGAGACGGAGGTCTTGGATCAGTTGAGGAGGAGGCGCGATGAATCGGCGGAGGACATCTTCATGCGCTCCATGGTGCAAGACCTTAAAGGAGTGCATGAGGATGACAACATGAATTGCAGGGTAGCCATGATGGCTGTCCTGCAGATTTTTCAAAAGGGCACACCAAAGGACAAGTCCGAGGTGGCTCTTTTTTTGGAAAGACGGCGCCAGCGTGTGGGTGGACTGCTACCTCCAAGCCCACCTCCATCCACCAGATACCCTGCCATGGCCCCTGTGTTCCATGGCCCCTACGAAGGCTCTTCAGCCATGGCTCCTCATGGCCAATCAACATCAGGGCCATATACTAGAGAGCTGTTTGAACTCTAAATACAGCATTTTGATTTGTATATATTGTTAATATTTGTTTATAAATTCGTTAAAAAAAAAAAAATCTTCTTTCATTATTCTTTACTCCATCCACTACCATCCTGTATATGCATGCAAAAGAGACAGATGGGTGCAGGGATCAAACAGCAAAGTAGCCTTGCACTCCTCTGTCTCTTCTACTTTTAAATCACCATCAAAGCAAGCATGGATAAACCAGGTACACTTGCTCATAGATACGAGCACCTTGAATGTGGTAATCTTCTTATATTTGTTATAATACCTCCATCTTACCCACACCTCCTTTACTTACCCCTTTGTTAAAATTTGCAAATGTGCTTGAGGAACTCCAAGCTCCATTAACGACTATGATACCTGGAGCTCCACATGTACATTTGAATTATATCCTAAATATTAGGAACAAAGAAGCTAAAAGAAGAGCAGATACGGCCACATTTTTAAAACAATTTTTGAAGTTTATTACATCCAAATTCAAATGCACACATAACCATCCATCCACATTGCTAATGTCTTTGAAAAAAAACACATGACAAAGTATTGTGTATATAATTTTATTAAAAAAAAAAAAAAAGAATGGATGAGGTCTTAGTTTACTCCTTTGACTCATTTTCCAATGTCAGCCAAAAAGCAACTATTCGAATATGGGTCAAAGAAGTAGTAAGCTCACAACCCACGTCAAGGGGCCCCATCACTTGCGAGTCCCTACACTAAACTACCAAAACAAAAAAGGTTCAAAATAAAAAAAAAAACACTAATCTAAAAGTCCAGAGCCTCAACGTCCACTAATAGTATCCATCTGCCAGGGAACAACACCCTCTGAAGAAACAAAGTCGGAGGCAAACTGCTCACGAACAAACAGTCCAGCCACTCCGGGTCGTCCTTGGAGAGTGTTGTCCAGGGGGATAGACGCTGTTGGATGTTGTCCCTCCAGGTCACCATCTGAAGCACCATCGTGGATCCGAACGAAGTTGTGAAGAATAACGCAGGCTTGCACTACCTTCTTAACTTTGTCCGGGTCCATCTGAATAGAGCTATGTAGAACCCGCCACTTGCTGCAAAGAATCCCGAAGGCACACTCCACATACCGTCTTGCTCGGGTGAGCCGATAGTTGAAAATGCGCCTCCGTTCATCCAAACCACGCCGTGGGAATGGCCGCAGCACATGACGGGAAAGTCCAAAGCCTTCATCAGCGACGGATCCAGTCTTCAGCAGTTGGCACAGGCATCACCGCAGCTCTCAGTCGCTCCCATATAACTTTGCAGGTCGTTCTCACGATCATCGAAATGGTGGAAACGCCCAGCAGGAACTCATAATGCAGCGAAGCAAACGAGTTCCCAGTGGCAAGAAACCTAAAAAAAAAAAAAATACATTTAATATTTAAAGAGACTGTCCAACTTGAAATAATGAAATGTATATACTTGAAAAAACTTACCGCAGTGTCACAATGAGCCGTTCCTCTGGTGTCACAGACCGCCTCATGTTGGTATCCTGAAACCGGAGCCCCGATTGCAGGTCCGCCAAAAGACGATCAAATGAAGTCACAGTCATCCGAACGTAGTTGTGAAACTTGTCCGGATGCTGGCGCAGGTCAGCGTACAAATTCATGAAGTGACCCCTCCTAGGCCGCTCGGCAACAATGGGATGAACCCAAAATCGCCTAGTCGAGCGCCGCTCCTCCTCACGCATTGCAGAACACCTTCGGAGAAAGCGCAGAACAACCCAGTCCAGGAGCAGATCGTCTGTGGGATTGTACGCCATCGCAAAAGACAAGAAGTGCCAGAAACCAGAACCAGAAGCAGCAATGGAGACTAAACCTTGCTCTCAGAAAAGTCAAAATGGAGTTTGGGCCGGTCAGGTGACCAAATTTGGGGATGGGCAAGCTTTTGTCATCATTTGTCATTATTTGCTGGCCCACCGTGTTTTATACGGACACGGTACGGATACGGTGCAATACGTGCGCATACGTGCGCATACGGGTAAAAACGGCACGTATATACGGCACAATACGCCAGAAATATACAGAACGTGAAAATTTAAAAGATCGTGTGAATGCAGCCTCAAACATAAACAAAATGCTACCAGTCTGGGTGCTTGTTATACAAAGAGTTCCCCAACTCACAATTAAAACATAAAGTCACCTGCAAGGATATTGCTGTTCCAAGCATGGGAGCCAGGGCTGTGGTGCACCCTGTCAGCCTCCTTTCAGAGAGAGAGAGAGAGTGCTCTGCTTTAGCTGCTCAGCAGCTTTAGGCCGCTTTATTAGGCTGCTACCACCATCTGTGTCCAAGGTGCTGAACAACACAAAGCCTGACCTAGCCCAATAGAGAGGGGGAATGGACCACCCCACTACCAGCCTGTGATTCCATTCCATATAAATCCGGTCCAGGAGAGTTTTAAACAACTGCTCCAACAAATAACTTGTTCAAGCTGTAGTTCCCAGATTTACAGTGTTTGCACCTGGACAAACAAATCCTCCGCATTATGGCCTTGCATAGTAGGAAAACCTAGGGCAGTGATGGCGAACCTTTGAGAGACCGAGTGCCCAAACTGCAAACCAAAGCCAACGTTTCTATCACGAGGTGCCAACACAGAAATTTAGCCCAATGGGTCCACAATACCACCTAACAATAAGACAAATAATACTGCTATATGATGATGTCACCTTTACAACCACATAAATAGCATCATTCTGGTAATAAAGACTATAGAAAGGCCAATGTTACCAATAGTATTGCTATACAATGCTATACAAATATAGCGATGAATATCATATTACTGCCATTCAGTGAGGAATATTACCGCCATATACTGAGTAACATTACCCCCATACAGTGACAGTGAGTAGATGCAGGGACTAGGGGACTGTGATAAGTTAGCTTGCTCATGGACCAAATATTGCCATCTTTACCCCCTTTTTGTTTTTGCATTTCCATTTTTTACTCCCCACCGTGAAAGAGCTCTGCGTAAAAAATTGCACTTCATAGTGATGGTATTTAATATCCAATTCCCTGTACTGGGAAGTGGTAAAAAATTCCAAATGCAGTAAAATTGGTTAAAAAAATGCCTTTGTGACATATTCTTGTGTGCTTGGATTTTACAACTTCCACTGTGCACCCCAAACGACATGTCTACTTTTTTCTGTAGGTCAGTACGATCACAGGGATAATATATTTATATAGGTTTAATAATGTTTGTATACATTTACAAAAATTAAAACCTCATGTACTAAAAAAAAAAAAAGTCATTTTGCCATCTTCTGGTGCGAATTTTTTGGGCGCTTTTTCATACTTTGGTGTACAGAGCTGTTTGTGGCGTAATTTTTTGTGATCTGAGATGACCCTTTCAGTGCTACCATTTTGAGGACTGTACAACCATTTGGCCACTTTTCATAACATTTTATTACATGTTGCAAAATGGCAAAAAAGTGGCATTTTGGGAGGTGGTTTGTAGGGCAAAGTGGTTGTTGCGGGGTGGATGCACAGGTGGATTTGGGATCACCCATAAGACTGCTGTCTGTGGCCACATATACACTTGCCTCAGCCCTCATCACCTGCACCACACTGCCAGTGATGCAGCTTAGCACCCGGTTACATTGTACATAGGGTGCTTACTGTGGGGTTGTCCTGGCTTCACTGGACGCCTTGTGCAGGTGATGAGCACTTCAGATACATGTAATGTGGCCAGAGACAGCAGTCAAACAGGGGGATTTGGGACACTAAACCACAAGTATGTATAGCTGGTTTAGTGTCACCTGCCAGGACCTCTGTAAGTGTGCACAACTCTGTGTGAGCAGCCCCAGCAGCTCCTGACCTGATCAATGCTCTGCTCTGCTGCTGTCAGCTCTGTTCTGTGAGCTGCCTTACTCTGTTCTCTTCCACTGTTTCCCGGGCTGAAGAGGAGGAGGGGCGGGCACTGACACTGATCGGCTGCTCTTGTCTCACTAAGGCATCACTAGTGAGAGCAGAGCCGATCAGCTTCAGGCTGCCGGAGCTCCGACTTTGATGAGACCGAGGAGATGGTACGCGTGCCTGCAGAGAGGGCTCTGCGTGCCCTCTCTGGCACGCGTGCCATAGGTTCGCCACCACTGACCTAGGGGATACATATAGCCCATCCACAGTTAATCCCTTCAGTGTCTCACAGTAATTAATCAAGATAATAAGCTAAGTTGTTCTACATGACAAGAGCTATTGATTTGTGAAAAATATACATATTATTGGTGTTTTGCGTTAAATTTACACCAGCGACAGAGAAAATTTTAATATAAATGGATAAATTGTGAACAAAAGAAGAGGATTAATATAAATACATGGGATCATTCCTCCACGGTATTTAATTTAAGTATCTAATAGGATTCACACTACAGAAGAGATTTTTTTTCCAATCCGCACATTTCTTAGGTAGATTAATCTATTCTTTAGTGCTCTTTAGAAGCCAGAATAGCACCCCTTAAAATGTTTAGTGCAGCTTTAAAAAATTTGACTCCCCATACATGTTTGGTTAGTCCGTTGTAAACCAAGTATGTTGGGAGAAGTGGAATTGCTACACATTAGGAGAATAGATGCCCTAGCCATACTCCAGGTTTACCCACACTCAGATTCCCTTCTTTCCTGATACTGTCAGGACAAGAAAGAGGTGCAAATCCTGAACTTCCCACAACCTCTGTCCCCGACTACTTTCCTACACTGAGCTTGCAGTTGACAACTGGACGACAGTCCCTACTCTGAGTATGTACACAGAACAGATGAACAGAGACAGACAGACAAAAGCAAGGTCAGCTTAAGCTGGTCAAAACCAAAATGGCAGCAAGGTATATAAAATAGAATAGCCAAAAATGTCCAAAGTAGGGGTTATAAAACAAAGCAAAAAGTTGCAATGGAGAATATAGAACTACAAGTACAAAGAGACTTTTAAAACCAGCACTAAAAGGAATGTGGAGTATACCTGCCTCTGAAGGTCATGTGATCATCAGTATGTTTGGCTGTAATCGGTTGGTTGCAGTGCAACCAGTATGAATGTTGTGGTGAGACCCATTTCAGTGGGATAATCTGCAGTAATGGCAGTTAGATCATCACTAGGATCATGGGATTGTAGTTTCCAGTGGCGGCTATCTTGGTGATAACTCCACCTACTTTGGAAAGCCCATAACATTTTGTGAATCATACAATAAAACTATTTAAGCTCCATTTTGTGACTAATGACATTAGGTTTTGTTACATTCATTTATTTATAGCATTATGGGTTTTTCTGTCAGACGTTCATATTCCCGGAATACCCCTTTAAAGATAGGGAAGAAACACATAAAGTATTTCAACAATCAAATAGGAGGAGGTTAAACAATTATTCCACTTTCCCTCTGACTGATTTATGACTTATTGTAGGAAACAAGATAAACACTGTTGTGCTGTGTGAGGGCCCTACAGATCTGTGTTCCTCTTACTAACCTTTATGATCTCCTGACCAGGCTAATCTTGTGCAATTTTGAGGTGTAGTGAAGACCCTGCAAATTCCTGCACATGACCCAAGCTATCTCCCTTAAAACCATTAATCTCCTTCTGTAAAATAATGTGTACTGTCAGTTGTCCTAAAAGTCTTAGCAAAGCACACAGCAGCCCATTGCAGCTTACTTACTAATAATAAAGCTCCTTATTCTCCTACCATTGTCTGTGAATAAAGAGCTTTATTATTGGATGCATCAAGAATCAGCATCATTGCTGTACTGTCCAGCACATTACTGTAATATACTTTAAAGCAGGAAAAAATGGCATATATATCTATATGCATGAGACAGTTTTAAAGGGAACCTGTCACCAGGAGACACATTTTTAGCACTCCCACTGTCCCCACAGAGCATAGTACATACGCTGCCAAAGTGTTTTTGTGTTAAAAATTGGTTTTACAGAAAAAAAGATATGTTATATTGTACCTTTCATTAGCATCTGCTGTGTGACTAGGCAGTTGCCAAATGGGAGGGGCTGGAAAGGAGCAGTTCCCCCCACCCTTGAGGAACAGCTTCTCCGTGTGACCTTTTCAAATATATGAAAACAACCATCACTGGGCTTAGCGACGCCCCCTGCTCCTCTACAGCCAATCCCGAGTGCGGGGAGTTATTCATATATTTGAAAAGGTCACATGTTTCCCAAGGGTGGGGGGAACTGCTCCTTTCCAGCCCCTCCCAATTGGCAACTGCCTAGTAACACAGTAGATGCTAATGAAAGGTACAATATAACATGTCTTTTTTTCTGTAAAACCAATTTTTTATACAAAAACACTTTGGCAGAGTATGTACTATGCTCTGTGGGGAATGGGGCAGTGCTAAAAATGGGTCTCCTGGTGACAGGTTCCCTTTAAATGTGTTAAACTGCATGTTACAAGTGCCTATGAGGCTTGTAAAGGTTTTATTGTGACCTCTTATTGGGATTATTACTTTGAGAATGAGGACCATCCAATACATACAGTAGTGTAAATTGTAAACTTTTGCAGTATTTTAAAACTAACATCACATCCTGACATAAAATAGCAAAGTTTTTCAAAGACTAGCATCAACTGAGCTCATCAACTCTGCCACTGCAGACCAAGACAGGACCAGGAGGGCTCTATAGCCATAAGCCAGCCAAGCAACTAGCTGGTATCATGGACATCCGGCGCCACAAAAGCGATTCCTCCGCTGGTTGGCGATTGGGAGCAAGGGCAGGCAGTCAGGCAGCGGAGCTCCAATTTTTTCAACAATGTCACATGGCCGTTCAGAGATAGTTAGAGGGCAGGATGTTGCCCATGGGCTGTACAACGCACAGGTCTGGGCTAAAGGAGATTTCTAAAGCTGACAACTATGCATTTCATATAAATAATAGCACACCTTCTAGAAGTTTTGGCTTAGTGTACATTATGCTTTTCTTCCAGACATGGTGTAGTCTTTTTTTTATTCTTTAAACAGTACCTTGCTAATTTCAGTATGACAAACATCATCTGCACACCTTTGTATGTAGCATATTATGTATACAAACGCAAAACAATAATTATTAAAGGAAAAGTACAATTTAAAAATTGTATTGTTTTTCCATACACAATCTGTACAAGTATGCTGGAGAAAGAGCATACCAAGTACTTCAGAAACACACCCTTGCATTGGTCCAGTTCTTTGTTTAGTGGAAATAGTTATTTACATGTACACAAAATGAAAATGTGTTATTATAAGCAGAAATCATGTAGAGCTAAATATGTTATTGAAATCTATGAATATACAGGAAAGAGTAATCAAACGGCATTATTAATGTGTCATATATGTATGTAGAGCACCATGTAGCACAATGTCAAAATAAAGAAAACGCAACAGAATAACACACTGGACCATATATATTAAAGCTCCTGCACCAGTTTTTTTGTCTGACTTTGCACATTCTTTTCAGTGCAAACTGCTTCCACATGTATTTATAGAGTGTGTGACACATTTGTGTCGTGGCTGCACTATAGCCGACATGACACAAAATTCTGAACTGAAAGGGGTATTCCGGTCAAACTGTACACTACATTTATCATGCAGTGTCCGAGAGAATTGTGTTGCATGCTCTATGTTAAAGGTGCACCAAAAAAATGTTGGTGCACTCTGTTGGAGCAGTGCAGGGAGCCCCAGATTCATAAAGAACGTGCAAAACATTTCATGAATATGGAGCGCTCTGCACGATACACAGGCAGACAGTTTGCCCTTTTTTGATAAATGTGGGCCACTGTAATTTTCACTTTAAAGAAGACCAGTCATATCCATTTGAGACCCCAAAACAAACTACAGTTCCTTATGGATCCGGGGTTAAGGGTCCTAAATCAACCTTTTTGACATCATTACGTTTAAATAAAAATAAACATTTATAGACACTTAGATGTAAGGCACATCAGACTCATGTCTTCAGATCCCGCTCCGGTTCCTTGTCTCACCATGCAGAATGTGAAGCCAGGACAGTATCAAGAAAGCTTGCGCAGTGAAGCTGGAGGGTAATATGTTAACTTCACTTTCCGGAATGTGCTGCGCAAAGTTGAGGTGAGTAAAATGTTTTTTTCCTTTGAATGCTGAACAGGTTGGTTTGGGACACTAAACCACCAGTCCATAAGGGCCTTTGGGTGGTTTAGAATTTCAGTGTTTTCTATAACATTACAGTTAATGCATATACAAGATATTCATATGTACCATATTTTTCGGACTATAAGGCGCACAAAAAATCCTATGATTTTCTCAGAAATCAAAGGTACACCTTATAGTCCAGTGCGCCTTATATATGAACCTTACTTACAGACAACAGTTGCCTTGAACTGCGCACAGGTCTGACACCTTCTGGTCATTCATCCTTATAATCAGGTGCGTCTTATAGTCCAGTGCGCCTTATATATGAACCTAGCATTTAGCAGGCATTTATAGATGGTGCGCCTTATACTCCAGTGCGTCTTATAGTCCGAAAAATACTGTATTTGTTATATAATATTATAACAGGTAACATTTTATACAGTCTTATGTTAGAAGATCAAAATGTAGGGGCTCATGAAAATGAAACAAAGGCCTATTACATGATATTTGATCTAGCATAGTGAGAATAAGATAATAAGATTTTAATCCACAATGAAGATTCCAATAGAATGACAGCAAGCAGAAACCTAAAAGACCATGAAGAATCGATAAAAAAGTATGTTGGAAAATTGTATTACTTTTCATTATACAAACAAAAGCATTTATTTGTGGAAACCGGACAACCCCTTAAACCCTTTAAGGATCAAAGGACCCTCATTTTCGACTTATATTTGGCATAAGTTTTCAAATCTGCCATATGTTTCTATATGCGATTATAATTTTACAACACTTTTCAGGTGATTTTCAGATAGTTTTTTCGTGACATGGTGTAATTAACTATAGCGGTATATTTTGGTTAATATGTATTCTCATTTTTTCATGAAAAAAAAGTTGGTAAAAATGTTTAAAAATGAGCAATTTTCTGATTTCTAAATGTTATGTTGATCATACAGTTAGTTTAACCCCTTAAGGACGCAGCCATTTTGTAGCTTAAGGCTCAGTCCCATTTTTTGGATTCTGACCTGCGTCGCTTTATATGGTTATAACTTTTGAACACTGTTACTTATCAAAGCGATTCTGAGATTGTTTTTTACCCACATGTTGTACTTCATTTTAGTGGTAAATTTTGGCTGATAAGTTTTGCGTTTATTTACAAAAAAAAAGAAAAAATGCTGAATTTTTAGAAAAATTTGCCATTTTCGTAATTCGAAATCACCGCGTTTTCAGGCATATCGATTTACCACCTAAATAAATTGCCGAATAACATTTCCCATACGTCTACTTTACTTTTTCATAATTTTTGAAATGTCTGGATAATTTATTTTGATGTTACGCGGCTTACAAATCGAATAGCGTTTTTCCGTATTTTCAGAATTGACTATTTTGGGGATAAATACTGTTTGAAATTAAATTTTACATATTTAGCATTAAAACCACCCTATATAACCAACCCATTTTCAAATCTGCACCCCTCAAGCTATCAGAAACAGCATTTACAAAGATTGTTAACCCCTTGAGATCTTCATAGTAATTGAATCAAAATGGCTGTGAAATTTAGAATGGTCAAATTTTGTCGGTTATAAGTTCATTTAGCCCTAAAATTTACACATTTCCAAAAGATAAAAAGAGAAAACCCACCATAAAATTTGTTCTACAATTTCTCCTGAAGAGACCCCCCACATGTGACCGTTACTTGTTTTATGGGGGCACAGCGAGGCGCAGAAGGAGAAGCCC